>NC_140589.1:941987782-942527652 GCF_964204655.1 Triturus cristatus | reverse complement strand
AGGGAGTGCTAAAGGGAGAGGGAAAGAGGAGGAGAGAGAGAAAGAGAGAGAGGGGAGAGGGAAAGAGAGGGAGAGAAAGAGAGGGAGAGAGAGTTCCAACACTGCAGATCCAGGCCTCACTGCTCACCTGCAGCCACCGGTGTGTCTCCAACCATGTGCCGGTACACACTGAAGTCCCGCAGGTCCCTCATATGAAACAGTTGCCAGAGAAATGAATGTCAGAGTCCATACAGTAGCACACGCCATCCGCGCTAGCCCACCCCTTCGCACACAGGCTGCTGTCCCCAGCCCCTCCTGCCGCCCAGCAGTGATTGCCCACCACGGCGCAACCAGGCCTCTCTGCTCACCTTCTGCCACCGGCGTGTCTCCAAGAGGACCCACCATGTGCCGCTGGGAGCACCAAGGCCGGGGCCCGTTACCATGGCACCCTCCACATCATGCAGCCCCGCACCGCGGGCCACCAGGTCACACACTTGATTCTGGGTCTTGATTTCGCTATTCCAGAGAGCATATCAGTGCACCCGGCCTCATCGCAGGCTGCACACCGGCTCAGCACTAGAGGTGCCACTAACTCTGTGAACTGCGAGGCGACACCACGTGGCGGTAGGCCCGCACTGCCCGCTAGCTCAGGCCTACACTGCGATCCAGCAGGGCTCACACCAATGCCACCATTCCAGACCGCCTGGATGGCGCATCATCGCAGGCTGCACATCCGCTCAGCACTTTAGGTGCCCCTACCTCAGTGCACCGAAAGACACCATCCCATGGGGGTGTGCCTGTGCCTGCCACAGTGTATCCGTTGCCCCAAGTTTGTACACCGCAAGCCATGGACCCTTTACGATTGAGTCCCGTGGTGCGGACGCCATCATGTTACCCCCGGCACTGTGCAATGTGCTGTGGCAGGGCCCTAGGGCCTCAGGCAGAAAGTATACCCACACGGAGAAACCCAGTGACAGAGTGGAAATAGCATCCAGCACTTGCGCCAGGCCCTTTTATTGGCAGGGTTACATGTCCTGTGATGCCGGTGTAGAATGGGTGTGGTGTGGGTGTGAACCAGCCGTGAGGGAGTGGCTGTGGCATGCTGACAACTAGACCTGTGAGCAGCAGATCCCTACAGGGAAGACCTGGGACATGTAGCGTTGCCCCCCCCCCCCTGTGAGTGTAAGCCGAGTGGGCTGGCCTGGCGCATGCCAGTCCAGCCTAAGTGTGTGAACAATGACCCCGGGGCTCTGGGCGTGCTTACGTTCTGGGCTGGATAGGGAAGTGACTAATGCGTGTGTCTCCGTTCTAGTGTCGGTGCCACCCGGAACGCAATCGGCAATGTGTCACCCTGTGACCCAAGTCCCACAACATGAGCAACATGGATGTAAGGGGGAATCATTGACCCTACATTCATCCATACCTCCACACTTGCAAGATCATAGACATGACACATCGGTGTGACAATGAATATTTAATGCACATTCAATGGAGTGTCATAGCTGGAGCAGTACAGGGCCATGCAAACCCCACACCACATTGACAGCCCGTGGAGGGCCAGACAGAGTCCTTCAGGAAATGATAAGTACATCAGAAGAGGAGGAGTCCAGTCCGCAGTCTGATAGCTGTGTCATTGGTGACCAAACAGGATATGGCAGTCCATGTTGAGGTCCAAGGTAAGTGTCACAGAGTGCATTGGGGGACAGAGGAAGGTGATGATGCAGAGGGAAGAACCAAGCAGAAACAGGCCATATTATGGAGATGGATGCTACCGCTTCCTTCTGACCACGAGGGCAGATTCATCCGCATCTTCGTCTTTTGCTGTTCCAGGTGCATCACATGTGGGTGGTGGGGTCTGTCTCCAGAACTGTGGGGCACTGACACATCAGGGGCCGGGGATGTGGATGGAGTGGTAGCAGCAGCATGCATCAGCGCCAGGCCTTGTGGCAGCAATGCCATGAGGAGCGTCTGTATGGCATTGAGGGACCCAGCTACCTCTTGCTCATGCGCAGCTGTGGCAGCCGATCTTTCCACCCGCGTCCGCTCCATGTTCTCCATGAGCCTCCGCATGAGTCCCAACTCCTGGGTGAGCTCGCTGGAGCCACTCTGACTAGACAGTCATGCTTGTCGCAGAGTCAGGACACTGGCGATGTCAGTCATGGTTTGTTGGAGGGCATGGAGCGGGCTGTCAGTGTCCGTTAGGGACTGTGAGTGGTCCCTGATGGGACTTAGACACCCACGTATGGCGTCTAGTTTTTCTGCCATGTGGTCGAACCCCACCTACACCTGTTCAGCCAGCTTCTCCTTGCACCCCAACACACAGCATTGGAAGGCCATGTGTTTGTCGTGGGCATCCTGGAAGGCAGCTGTGGTGGTGGGTGCTGCCTGCTGTGTGTTCTGTGCAGGGGGTGGGTTCTCCTCATAGCAGCTGGGCTGCCGTGCTCCTGGAAGTGGGCTGTGGAGGCTACCCACGAGCTGTTTGAGGGCATTGGAGTCAAAGGTCTCATAGTCCTCTTTCTTCATCAGAGAAGAGAGGTTGGGACTGCTCTGCAGGAGGTGTTGAATTTCCCTATGCAATGTGAAGGGAAGATGCAGTTTACCATTGTGTTCACATGTATGTTGTCGCTTTGTACATATTTACATTCAGACTGCATGACAGTGTACATTGTGATTGTTTGTGGGGAGCTGCCTATATGTTGTGGGACAGTGGACATTCCGACAACATCACAGATGTGTTTGTACTTGTACATTGTCAACTCACATTTCCCTTCTATGCCACATGTGATTGGCCAGTTTCTGTACACAAGCGACACCAGTTGTGTCCTCTGTTCTGTGGTGGACGTGTTGCAGATTGTGCCACATCGTTGTCGATGTTTATGTGCTGTGCAGGTGATGTGTGTGTGCCGCATTTTGGGAGAGATGCCCCAGCAGCTGTGATTTGGCTGCCCCTTATCCCTTACATGCGGTGTGCCTCTGACTTCTGTGCTCTGAGAGTGCTGAGATGTTGCATACTTGGATGCACTGGCCTCTTGGTGGGAGTTGGGGGTCTGGGGCATGGTTTGTCCACAGCTGTGCTATGCTTACTTGTGCATGTGTGCCATTGTGCCCATCTCCCCCGTCTCCCCCCAGTCCCTGGTCTTTACTCACCCTGTTGCTGTTGTGTCCGGTCATGTTGAGCAGTGTCCGGGCCCCCAACTCCTGCCACCGTCTCCCCACTGATAACTGTGGACACCATTTCCTCCATCTCGTCCAGCTCCTCCTGTGGTGCTGGGCTCCCACCTCCAGTCTGCATTGCTGCCTTCCGGTTGTTTGCGAGTTTCTGCTTGAATTGCGCTTGACATCATTCCAGCGCCTCTTGACCTCTTCCATTGTCCTCTTCAGCACTCCGACAGCATTTACCTTGTCGACGATGGTCTGCCATATTCCATTTTCAGATCCCAGTGACACAGTGGAGGTGACGCACAGTAGTTGATGGTGTTCTATCACCTCCGTTATTAGGATCCTGTTTTCCTGCGGACTGAACCTTTTCTTCCTAATCTTCTTCTCCTTGCCCTTCCCTGACCCCGAGGTCCCAGGCTGGTCATCCGGGGGCTTGTGGGGTTCTGATTATCCTCTGAACTTGCTCCGGCTGCCTCCATTGTGCTTCGCTGTTGTTTGGCTTTTGTATGTGTTTTTTCCCAACTTTTGTAGTGCATTTTCCCGCATGTCACGTGGGGATTGCAGGCCTGTGGCTGGTTTTCGCTGATTTCTGTATCGCGATTTGCGTCATTGCAGGTTTTTTCGTGTTGGTGTTTCACATTTTTGTGACGTCGCATTGATTTTAACACGTTGTTTTTTCGCGTTGTGGTGGGTCTATCGGATGGTGCCGCCGTGTTGGGAATACCACTTTAACACAGTGGTATTTTCTGGCGATAGACTGCGATGTGAAGAGTTGCGTTAAGCTGCTTTTGCGGTAGTTTTCACGCGTTCTTGAGAATATCCCCCCAAGTTTTTAATAGTCTCCTGAAATTAGTGTAACTTGATGAGGATCTGATGTTGAAGGGGAGTGAATTCCAAAAATGAGGGGCCAAGGCTGCATATCGTGATCCGCCTAGGTTCTTCCATTTATAAGTGAGGATAAACAAAATGTTCTGATGGGATGACCTCAGGTTCCAGGTTAGGGGTGGGCGGAATTTGCGTAATCGCGCTACGCAAATCTCTGCGAAACGGTAAAAAATCTCCGCGAACACGCAGAAATTCCGCGAACACGCGAAATTGCTTGTTCGCGATACTTTTTTCCTGTTCGCGATCACTGTTTGCCTGCTCGGGGTGAAATATCTCGCGAACACGCATATTGAGAACGCGAACAAGCAAAAAATTTCGCGAAGTCGCGGAACGCAGATTTTTGGGCAATTTCGCGTTCTCCGCGGAACGCGAAATTACCCAAATTCCGCAAATTCCGCGAACGGAACGGAATTTACCGCCCAGGCCTATTCCAGGTGGGGGCATACCTCTAAATAAGAGTGGAGATATATTTCGGGGCAAGTGCCTGGAGGAATTTGAAAAAGAGGAATCCGATGTGTTACAGGGTGCCAATGTAGCTTTCTCATGAGATAAATGGCATGGTGCCATCTTGGCTGGTGATAGATCAGTCACGCTGCCTGATTTTGCACCATTTGCAATCTTTTTGTTAAGTCCCCGGGGAGGCCAAAGTAAATAGAACTAAGCATAGTCAAGATGAGAAATGACCAAAGACAGAACGACCTGAAAAACAGCTTCCGTAGTAAGAAATCTGCAAATTTTCCTGATCATCCGGAGTTGAAAAAAGCAGGTAGAAACTACCGTCCCAATCTGGGTCTTCAACGTGTGGTCGCTATCATTTGTGACACCAAGGCTCTTGGCTGAAGAAGATGGAAGTGGTGGTACTCCCTACTCAGCCAGCCAGAAATTCAAGTTCCAAGGATTTCGAGTGCCTCCGACTAGGATCAATTCTGTTTTATCTGGGTTTAATTTTACTGGATTATTATTCATCCAGTTTCGTATATGTAACATAGTGGTCTGGAAGTTCAGAATAGAGTCAGTGGTGTTGTGGATGGTGAAAATCAATTGCAGATCATCTGCGTAGTTGAAGGTGCACTCCTTTCTTTCACCCAGTGACTGAATACATGGAAAGAGGTACATATTGAACAAGTGCAGGGACAAGGAAGAACCTTGATGAACCCCACAGGTTAATTTTACTCTGGGAGCTGTGAATTGGTAAAGGCAGACTGATTGGAAGTGATCATCTAAAAAGGATGGCAGCCATTGGAGGGCAGGTCCCTGAATACCTGCGTACCTGACACGGTTCATCAGAATTTCATGGTCGACCGTGTCAAAAGCTGCCGAGAGATCAAGGAGCAGTAAAGCCTGGGTGGTGCCTTTATCTGCTTCTTTCCTCATTTCATCTAATACAGTCAGGATTACAGCCTCAGTTGAGTGAGAGGGACAAAAGCCTGCTAGGTGAGAGTGGGGCAACTGAGATTGTTTGTAAAAGAGCAGAAACAGTTGGCGACATGGGCTTCCAACCTCTTAGCCAAGTTGGGGAGCAGTGAGATGGGGGCGATAGTTCAAGGGGACCAAAGGGTCTGCACCTATTTTCTTGATTAGTGGAACTATAACAGCATCTTTTAAAGATCGTGGGACCAGGACCGGAGTTGGCAAGTCATTTATTAAAGAGAGGACAAGCTCGGGGCATGAAAGGAAGACTTCTCTCAGATTATGAGGGGGGCAGCTGTCGCCAGGGAAGCCAAATTTGACTTTGGTCAGGAGGTACAGGAAGAATTCTCTGCTAATTGCCGGAAACTGATGTAAAGAGTGAGGGTTCATGGGTATCACATACTGGTCACCCGGGGAGGGATTTACAGGTATACTCGCTTTAATGGTACTGATTTTATCAATAAAAAAGTTGTTCAGAGAGTTGCATAGTGCCTGGGTAGGGACTAAGTTTGCTGTGACTCTATCTGGGTTGGATAACTCAGTCACAACCGCAAATATGACTTTGGATTTATTTGTAGAATTCAACATCTTATTTGAGAAATAAGTGGCTTTTGTTTGTAGAATGGATTTTTTATATTGTTTAAGTTGAGCTTGATAGATATCTTTCTTATCTTGGGGAGTAGTTCTGTCTCCGATTACTATCAGTGTGGCGCAGGGCTAGTTTTTGGGATTTTAAATCTTCTGAAAACCACCACTGAGCATCATGGCGCCTAGCCGTTTTTACTTTCCTGAGGGGGGCATGGATATTGCTGGCAGCTGCTAGCCATCATCTTATGTTTTCTTCACTTTGGTTGACAGAGAACTGATATATGGGTGTTGTAGACTTCAATGAATAACAGAAGTCACTGATATTGGTGTGGTTCCAGTTCCAGTTATTAAACGTGTTTATTAATTTTGTCATTTTGCATGTAGTTAGGACTATTAACTGAATGTGCCTTATTTCTATGCAATTTCGTAAAGGTCATATGCCATTTCCCCTTTGTTGACTGAATCTTGTAGGCCTCTAATGCATTTCCCTGGAACCTCTCGTTTTAGAATTAGCAGTTTGAATTGTCATTTGTGCTGGGGATTTCATTCTTTCTCACGTTTGTGTTGCAGGTGCAAGAAGTGCTCTTGTTAGTTAGAATAATATCTTTGTTTTAGTAGTCAGGCAAGGAGAGAAAAGGATACATTGTGAGCTAAGGCCAATAAGGAGAACTGTTGTATTTTCACACTGGAGAAGGCCTGGGTATCAAGGTCACCATGTTGCTGTTAAGGAACATCGCTGCCCTGTGCAAAAGTACCCATGAGACAGTGGACAGAGCGGATGGCACGACCCGCAAAGATTCTTGGGAAGATGCATGTAATATTGGGATGTTGTAAATAGGGAAAGCAGCCCTTTTCTTCTCTGCTTTTAGAGAGAGCATCTCAGAACAAGCTCTATCTCAGTAGCTTTATGCTATCTGACCCATTGGTGGTGGAGAGACTTCTTAGGAAGACTCCACATGCTGACACCTTTCTATCTCTTTCCCTAATGGATGCATAAATAGGGATGTCAGGTTAGCGCTAGTGTAGGGATAGATTAATGCTTTATATTCATCAACCCTCGATGCAGGGAAATTTAGACTCATTCTTTTTAATCCTCTGCATTCTATTTCATGAGTTAATTGTCTTGTGCATGTTACACCGACCACGTTATTCGCAGATTTGGTTTATGTTGATTCCAATGAATTTCTACACTCTCATTTTGAGGTGTCTCCATGTCCAGTTATTTTTGGCTTTGTAATAAATTAACTAACCTTACGAAGTGGTCTGTGGGTACTATGTATCCAGGGAAATTCATATTGAATTGATTGGCTTTGTTTTCTCCCCTCTATGCTTACATGCTGTGAAAAAGAACCATCAAATTGTGACTCTAGAACAGATCTAGAACTTATGAGCTACCGGCCCTTTCAGTTGGTAGCAGTGTAGGATGGTTTGCACATGAAGTAAGGGGATAATCCAGAATTCGTCTAGAAAAAAGGAGACCTAAAACCTCAGAGCCCCAAAATAGAGCCCATTGACCGAGAACGGAGAACAAAGGAATTCGGCGGATACTGACGAAGTTTGATGGTGTTGCGAGATCAGCCACGGACGGGGGAGTGAGTAACAATAGACTGTGTCATTTGTTAGATTGCAGGAATTAATTGATAGTGTGATGTCTGGCAGAGTTGATTTAGGAGTCGAGTGAATGTGGTTTCGACCGGACGTGGCCCAGGGATTGAGATTTGAGTTGCACGTCCCAAAGTGGCCTACGATCTGGTGGATATATTAAATGGTGTAAAAGACACAGACTTATTGTGATTTTCTGACCAAGGAATTGAGGAGTTGTCATGAGACGTCCTCGACAGTTCCACCTGAGACAAGGAACTTTGTGTGAATGGGATGTATTGGAATCGTTTAGTAAACTTTGTGTACAAAGGCGAGCTGCACTGTTTTGGGTGGTGACCAGCGCAGGTCGAGGGTTGCCGTGTGTGAATGTTCTTGTATGATTGAAGGCTATCGATCTTTTAGATGGCAGAAAATTAAGAAGTCATTAGGAAGTTGTGGTTGGGAAAATATTGTTTCATCGTAAAAATTGAATAACCTGTAATCGAATCATGCGATGTTTTAGGGTGTTACGGAATCTTTCAGGGGTGATCAAGGTGTTGTTACTCGAGTGGGTGAAGAAGCGCCACCCGAGGATACTCGAGCATACTTTATGGCGACAAAAGTAGGGCTTCTTACTATAATTTGGCTTCAAAATTGCATGAAATCACGGGGGAAGAGGGGGGATTGGTATTTCCACGTTATGGTTCATTCCAGTTGGACGTGTTGCATCAGTCAAGAGATGTGATGTTTGTGCTGCAACCTTTACCTAGACATACACAGTTTGAGGCGTTAGACTCATGGATACATGCAGCACATGCAAAGAACAAGGAAAGCTATCAAGGGAATATGAGGAAATCTTTGAGACATGTCAGGAAGCACAGTGGGATGCACAGCTTAAGAGATGGAGGATGGATACCATTGAAAAAGAAAGCTTCTACCCAATGCTGGTAGGAGAGGGAGATTCTCAGAATCACAATGGGAAGGAAAACGGACATGATGAGAGTGATACTGACAACAGCTTGTTGGATAGGTTGTTATCTGAGTGTCCTCCACCTTACAATCAGAACTCAGAGGAGGGAAGGCGAGAGTTGGTGAATACAGGGAACATGGAGAGTGTGTCAGCATCTCAGACAGATCCTAGTACGGGAGTTGTGGGAAAGATATCTGCTGGAGCAAGGAGACATGAGTGTCCGCCTTAGGAGGTATGGAACAAAATGGAGTCAACCCTGCTTCATGGTTACCGGAAGCTCTTACAGTGCCGGTTACCATTGGTCCAGTTGTCCCTGTGTATGACTCAAGGTCAGTGGAAAACCAAGTTGTAGGAGTTGCCAATAAAAGAATGTCAAACCTTTTGACAGAAGAGGTGTCGGTGAAAATTGGACCCTTCAGGATCATCACCAGTTTGTGGTCTGTGATTCGAGTCCAGACTGTTTTCTAGGGCATGATCTCTTGTGTAAATAGAATTGTACCATCTATTGTACACCAAAGGGAATTGAGTTGCAGACTAATGACGATGATATTGCTCTCAAACTAGCAAATCAAAATCATTGCATATACTTGTTTCCTCTACTGATGGTGGAAGACATATCGCTGGACTTGAGAGAGACTGGGGCCTATTTACAAGGAAAGTGACTCCCTGCATGCCACAAACCATTTGGCTGCGCCACACTGAGTCACTTTCAAAGCACAAGGATGCAACTTATCTACAATAATATGTCGCATCTCTGCTTCCGACTGCGCTGGCTCACAAACTGCTGCCATGCGCCGGCACAGGCACCCTTGCACCACGGTGCAAGGATGCCTACGTCGTGGGGAGATTGTTTATGTGCAGGAAGGCTTCACTTCCTGCACATAAACAATCAGAAATGGCATTTTTCAAATTCTATGTGTGCTGCATTAGCACACATAGAACTTGCAAAACGTCATTGTTTTACTGATTATTTACGTGCAGGAAGGGACACCTTCCTGTACATAAACAATCACCAGAGGTGATTTCCTTTTTCTATGTGTGCGGCAGAATGCAGAACACATAGAAAGAGGAAAAATATGAGTAGAAATGAATACATTTCTGCTAGTTGCACCTCCCTATGCCTCCCCTGGGGAGTCAAAGCATTCAGACGCATTTCCAGATTTACGATTTCTCGTAAATCTGAAAATGTGTCTGGTTCCATGGGTGTTGCCTGGAAACTCCCATTGAAACACACATGGAACGTGCTGCGTGCAAAAGGGCCATATTTACAAGAACAGAAAAGTCACGCTAGGTGGCTTTTCTTGTCCTTGTAAATATGGGGCACTAAAGTGCGCCGCCGGTGCATCACAAAAAGTGACGTACCGGTGGCGCAAGGGGCTTGTAAATCTGCCCCACTGTCTCTCCAATGGTATGGGACTTCACAGTGGAGGAAATCTGACTGTTTCGAGGAGTCAAACCAGTCCCCATACAGATCAAGCCTAATGCAGAATTTCCAAAGGCATCCCAGTACTGGCAGAAACCGCATTCGGTTAGCGCCTACCTAACTGTTAGAACTACATTACCCAGAAGTCAGGAGGATGAGGAGCAAGCGTCTACAAGAAGACGCGAAGCGTGCTCGTCAGCGTGCGTGATTCCGGATTGTTTGTTTTGGGCTCAGGCAGGATACGGACCAGAGCGGGGAGAGCTCCGTGCACGGACTTGAAGATTCCGTGTAGAGGAGAGCCGCCGCTCCGCTGTGCTCGGCTGAGCACGACATTGTCCCGCTGTGGGCTTATGATCATTGGTGTTCCATGGTGGGCTTGTTAAATGCCCGCGTAGATGCCAAAAGATATTTGAAATGTGCTGATTGCACGCTTTGCCGGCTGGGGAGAGTGATCCGGATCAGCTGTTTAGGGCGGCGGTGAGGATTAACCGCTCCGCCCTATCGTAAACTACTTGCCGGACGTAGGAGCCGAAATGCCTCCAAACATTTTGGTTTCGTTTATTCCTGGAGGGAGCAGCTTTTACGTATTATTTCATACTGAATACTTTCATTCACAAGAGGTGTACTATGTATACACTCCTGTGATTCCTTGGAAATTTACTTTGAACTCTGTCATTTAAGGATCTGAGCTACCTTAAAGTCACAGATTTTAGAGAACCAGTATGTACTGGGGTTCCTATGTATGGAGGATGTTAGCAGTATGAGATGGTATGACAGTTGTTTAACCTACTGTGTTTGTGTTTTATAGGCTTATCTACGTATGGCACTGGTTGTTTCCAGAAGCTAGGAAGTGGCTTGGATATCACTCAAATAGATAAGGTCTCTAGAGTACACTAGTGAGATCATGTGAGAGAAGCGTTGCATGTGTATGTATTCATGTTACTTGTTCTTTGTCTTATAGGTTCTCCTCCCTGCTGTTCCCAACCTATCCTTTCCCTCATTTGATCACCCTAATACTCTGTAATGATCAGTTGGAGTTGGGAATGTCAAAGGGTGGACCCCTTATTGCATCATCCGGACCCTGAGGGGTGCAAGATCCTTGCAAGTACAACCTGACCCCGGAAACGGTGGCAGTGATTGCACCTGTGATTGAGCCCATGATTGTGCAGGGCATACTGAAGGAGATCATAGGGCGTGCATGCAATTCGCCCATCATGTGATTGCAAAACCCCAGTGGAAAGTACTGCATTGTTTAGGACCTTGGAAAGGTGAATAATATCATGATTCCATATTGTCCTGTGGTACCGAATCCATTTGTGATCCTATTTCAGATTCCTTGTGAAGCTGTCTGGTTCACAGTGATTGACCTTTTCCAGGCATGCTTCTGTATTTCCACTGCATGAGGAAACCAATATGTATTTGCTTTCTGTCTGGAGAATCATGCCTTAACATGGTGTTCTATTCCTCAAGAGTATATTGAAAGTCCATCCATCTTCAATCAGGTCTTGAAGAAGAATCTCAAGAGCTTGATTTTGCCCCAAAGTTCAGTGTTAGTCCAGTATATTGATGACCTCTTTAGTGCATCAGAAACACGAGAGGCTTGTAGGGACAATATTATTGCCTTGCTGAATAACCTGTCTGACAATGGGCAAAAGGTGTCTCTGAGCAAACTTCAGTACTGTTTGAGTGAAGTTCAGTTCTTGGGTAATCGAACAGAGAAAGGCAAGAGGAAGGTGTCCCCAGAGCGAGTGGAGGCGATCATGAAAATTAATCTAACCACTACCCAGAGGGAGGTCAGGATGTTTCTGGGAATGGTTGGCTATTGCGAACAATGGATCCCAAATTTCTCTTTATTAACAAAGTCTTTACAGATGTTGACCCACAAGGATGTGAGTGATCCGGTACCCTGGGATAAGGATTGCTTACGTGCCTTCTTGGAGCTGAGAGAGTCCCTTTGTCATGCTCTGTTAGAAACGGGATTTCTGGTTGGCTATGGCTTGCGCCAAAGCCAGGCAGAAACAACCACTCTACTCAGGGCAAGGAAGTTACACGCCAAAGATAACCCCTGCTCACCCCTTTGGTAGCTTGGCACGAGCAGTCAGGCCTATCCCGGAGGCAATGTGTAAAGCATTTGCGCACGCACATAGCAACAACATCCCAGGCCCACCACAAAAGAATCTCCAAACAAGGTTATATATAAAAAATAGCCTTTGTATTGTCATAACACATTATAATAGTATGCAGATATTATACACTGTGCCAACTGGCACTGGGCAATATTTACAAGGGATTATGTACCCATGACAGGGCCACATGGACCACTGTCAGAACCATCACAAAGTGAACTTAGTAAAGGTAGGATTTAGCATAAACATAGAACACAACCAGTACTACTGGTAATCACGGCACTTAGCATCAGCCTGTAACCTCAACTACATTAGGCTCAGTCTTACGTTAGGCGCCAAACGCATTGTACGCCAACCTCATCAGCATAACCACATTATACAATTCTCTCACAAGTCTAAACACATTAGACCCTAACCTCCTAAGCATAGCTCCTCTTAGGGAATAACTCTCACTAGCATAAACCATTATATGCGAACCAACCTCATAATCATAACGCACATTTAGAGGTATCAACACAGGTGCGTAAATCATACTACATGAATGACATTTCCTAACACCAGACTCACATTAGAAGTCTAACGCATTAGACACTAACATCCTAATCATAACTCACAGTAGGCATAATCACATGAACATAAATCACATTAGGGCCTGGCGCCCTACACATCTAACAATCCCCCCCTGGCCAACTGGCCATCACAAACAGGGGCTCAAATGTCCTCTGTCCCAAGAGTCAGGGCTGCTGCTTAGGCAGCGAAAGTCAAGGGTGCGCCACTGCGCCAACCTAAACGTAGCAGCTGCCCACTACTTGCTGGGCAGCTGAAAAAGTGTGGGGCAAAGGAGCGCATCTGACTTCTGACCTCACAAGACCCCAAAAGAACGGTGCGCCTAAACGATGCAGCTGCCCACTACTTGCTGGGCAGCTGTAAATACTCAAATGCGGCCGGGGCTTTCAGTAGCCCTTAAAACAAAGAGGCCAAACGTTGGAGCCACTTGGTTCTGAAAATAAGCATGTCCCCAAGCACTGGGGGAGAGGACACAGGCCCCTCTGGCCCTGTAAACAATAAGGTGTTCCCTTCGTATGAGCCACACGGGGCGTGGAAGATTATGGGACCAAACATGGGAGCCACGTAGGCTCTGGAAATAGCTATGCCCCCATGGGAGCCATCTGGCTCGGACAATAAGCAGGTCCTCTGGAGCGCACTGGCTCAGTTAACAAATATGGCCCCCAGCGTTGGAGCCACTCGGGGCTCTTAGAACAAATAGTGCACACATTAGAGCCATCTGGGCTCTGAAACAAAAATATGCAATTGTTGGAGCCACGGAGGCTCTAAAAATAACCTGCCCCCTTTGTTGGAGCCACTCGGGGCTCTAGAACGGCAATGCCACAGTGGAGCCACGTAGGTTCAGTAATGAGGTGCTCATCGGTGGAGCGGCCCACTGCACACACGGGGCCGCTCTGACTCGGCGCCTCCTACGGGTGCCTTAACCAAACCTGTTCCCTCGAGGAGGGGGAGCGACCGGCCCATGTCCCCTGCCCAGCCCTAACTCACCGGTTTCTGGCGCAGGGATTACTCAGGTCGGGCAGCCGCAACGCTTCACCTGGTCCCCCATCTCGGGACCGGGACTTAAGGGATGGAGCCCTCGTGGCTCCTACAAAGAACTCTTTTCTCTTCACCCGGGCCCCCTCCTGGGACCCGGCACTTTGCTCTGGAGCCGCAGGGCTCCGGACGGCATCTCTGGCGGCTTCTTCTCGGCGGGCGGGGCTTCCAGACTCCAGTGAGGCCCCGCCCAGGTCCCAGGCAATCTCTGCCTGATTTCCTCCACGGCCTCTGGCCGCAGCGGTGAGACACGGGGTGGGTGCCCGCTTTCAAAATAAAGGCGAAAGCGGCAAATGAGGGGTAGGCTCCCTCCAAATCCAAGATATAAGGCGGGGTGGGCACCCGCTCCACCAATACAGCAAAGTCGCGGGGTGGGCACCCACGCACCCATCAACCGATGCAAGCGAAGACGCAGGGTGGGCACCTGCGCACGGCAACCACAAATAAGCGGAGGGGGACACCCACGCTGCAGGCGCCACGGGGGAATCCCCAACCTGGGGATTCCCTCTCTCTCTCTCTCAGCAGCGCGACGCCGCACAGCCCCAGCTCCTCTTCCTGGGGAAATCCGAGGACACAGAGCACAGCGCTCCCTGGGTGCCCAAAAAGGCTGCAAACAAAGTCCTGGGGCAAATAAAATAAAGTCAAGAAGGTCCCAGAAGTCTTCCAGGCATCCAGGGGCTGGGCAGGGCCCAGGGAGGCAAGCCCTCCCCTGGGCCCCAGCAGCAGCACGCCCCTGGTAGTTTCAAGTCAAAAACAGAACCTCTTCTTGGGGTCACAGCCCCTTCTTTTATACGCACATTTCCCTTTGTGACACAGCACAGGCAAGGGGGGAACCAGATACAACTGGTTCAGGAGCACTTGAGCACTTTGTTTTGCTCAGCCCCTCTCTTCTATTCACAGTACAGGCCAGGGACATCAGACGCCCCACGGGGGGTGGAGCCAGCATTGTGGAGGGAAGGCCCAGCCCTATTCAGGTCCCAGGTGCAACTCCCCCCTCCCATCTACATGCAGATCTCTCTATTCACCACCGGGGCAGACCCATCCTGACTCCTGGAGCCAGGCACACCAGCCAATCACAAGCCAGACAGTCACTTCACATTTATTACACAGACATGCCAGCTTCTAGAAGTGGCACTTCACTAGACACCGCAACGCCGCACACATCATCGCGCAGCATCAATCTCACGAGTTCGCACATACCAAACTCGCCTCTTCACTCCTCTTACATCAGGAACTACCATGGACACACATATCCCCCATGCATTACTATGGGAGGGCAGGCCAGTCTCACTACATGTAACACAGAGCGCACGCACTTTAAACTGGGACACAGTGCTAAAGTGCCTAGAGGCCTAAAACTACTAACACTACATAGGGAAAAAGGCCAGGATAAATGCAAAAAGTTTAGAGGTGAACCTGCCAAAAGGGCCAGGTCCAACATGCTCCTGCTTTAGGAATGCCAGATTACAACAAAGCGTTTTTGCTGTTCTGTCATTGAAGGGGAAGGTTGTACTTTCTCTGCACTCACTCAGACACATGGAGGTGCCCGTTGACCAGTGGCCTATTTCTCATCTACGTTAGATCCTGTAGCTTCAGCTTTGCCTGGATGTCTCAAATCCATTGTTGCAACAGGTGTTAGTATTGAACGATGTGAAATATTGTGATGGGTCATCCACTTCCAGTATACATGCCACACTCAGTGAAACTCCTGATGACGAGGACCAAAACACAGCATTTGACCAATAATAGGCTAACAAGGTACGAACAAATTCTGCCTGCAGCAGAAAACGTGACTTTAAAGAGCTGTTCTGTCTTAAACCCAGCTACCTTGTTGTCTGTTCCAAATGCTGATTGTCAGGAATGTCTTGATGTTACTGAGCTTTGTACCAAATCAAGACCTGGCATTGTAGATAAACAATTTTCTGATCCTGATCAAGTCCTTTTTGTTGATGGTTCATGTCTAATGGACAATAAGGAAATCTGAGAGCAGCATTTTCTGTCTGGACCATCTCTGGAGCTGTGGAGGCTGCTTGTTTACAGGGAGTACTCTCCGCACCCGTGGCCAAATCATTGCCTTGATTCATGCATGCCTTGTCTCTGAGCAGATCGGAGTCACTGTCTATACTGTTAGCCAGTACTGTTTTTGTGTAGTTTATGACTTTGGACATCTATGGTCGCATAGAGGGTTCCTAACACTATCAGATTCATCCATTAGGAATGAGGAATATGAGAGACAGTTTTTTTAAGCATTGCAGTTGCCAAGAGAAGTGGCAGTCGCAAAGTGCGCTGTGCACGGGAAGGGGGATGATTTTTTTACTATAGGAAACTGATATGCTGATGAAGTTGCTCGTTTTTGTGCCACACATGCATGCATTTTTAATGGGAATATGTTGGCGAGAGTACAGAGAAGACCAAGCTCAGCATAATGCTATCTGTTGCTGACACATGGGATGAAGGTAGGGGGATTCATTTGGCAGCAACGAATCAAGAACAAGTGGGTTGGATCAGAGCAGGATGTGAGAAGGGAGAAGATGACATTTGGGTTTCAACTGATGATAGGGCAGTGTTACTTGATTTTCTGCTGAATCAAGGGCAAGGCAGATTCATGGAGCAGCTCATATAGGAAAAAATTTAATAGAGAGATTGTTTATGCAGACTTGGTTTAATCTGAAAATTCATGTGATTACAGAAGCAGTGTGTCATCGGTGTGTTACATGCCAACAAATGAATTTTGGAAAGAAAACTGTTGTTGCCTTGAGCCGCATTGGTAGATCAGGGGGTCCTTTCAAGACTTTGTCAAAATGCCTGTATGTAATGGATTGAGATACATTCTGGTTGTTGTGTGCATCTTTTTACGATAGGTGAAAGCTTATCCAACTAGAAGGTGTGACACCCTCACAGTGACAAAGTTATTGTTGAGGGAGCTTATACCGCACTTCAGATTTCCAACTATGTTGGAGTTGGATAGAGGGACACATTTCCACAGAGATATTATGCAGCTGTTGTGTACTGCCTTAAGTGTGGATCAGAGACTGCATTGTAGTTAAAGGCCAGAGGCATCAGGCATTGTGGAGCAGATCAATGGGATGCTAAAGGCGAGGCTGACAAAAGCATGTACTTTGACATCTTTGAAATGTCCTGATGCATTGCCCTTAGTTCTAATGAGCTTGTGCAGCATTCCTGACAGGAGAACTGGGCTATCTCCGCATGAGGCCCTCATGGGACGGGCAATGCGCTTACCTGAAGTTCTGTCTACAGCTTTAATAAACATCACAGATGACTTGATCCTTGACTACTGCAAAGGATTGGCTGATGTGGTTCAGTCTGTGTTGGAGCCACAACATCACCTATGTCAAAAGACCTCTGTCACGACCTGAGCCCCAGAGACTGGGTGCTGGTCCGAAAGCATGTAAGAAACAACTGTCTTGACTCATGGTGACGTGAACCGTACCAGGCGATATTGGTGATGAATACTGCTATGAAGTGGGGAGGACTTCCGAACAGGATTCGTGCTTCACATACCCGATGAGTCTCAAGGCCCTCGGATGAAACAGCTCCTCACCCAGAAGTAATTCCAGCCATGATCGCAAGATCACCAGAGAGGGAAAGCCAAGTTGCGGCGGTTCCTGAAGACACTGGACACCCACCAGGTCGGGCTGAGGGGGTCAAGCTACACAAGACCCAGGTATAGACTCTGAGGGAGACTGTAAAGTTGCGAGTGGTATAGAGTCTGACTCAGCAGAAGACACTGATCTGGAAATTGGTCATATACGGTCAAGGAAGAAAGAGGTCACAAATGAGTCATGGCCTCTGAGACAGAAAAGAAGAAACTTGAGACTTGCATCTGAGAAAGAACTTGAATAATGAAATCATCTGAATCTGAACAGAGAGAGTCAGAACAAGCTCAAGAGAGTGTGAGGAGATCAAGGACAACAAGAGTGCCAGACATATTCTTCTCCCGAGTGGACTTATCTAGCTACAAATGCCGGGGAGCGTGAGGTCCGAGACTTCGATACTGAGTGTCGAGATCCTCTGTGAGGTCCTAGAGTAGAGGCTAATGCAATTTTGTCATTGACTGTGCCTTATCCTCCAAGGTTGAGTGGTTTACAGACTCTGATATTGGAAGACCTTGAATTCCAGAGCTTTGGAAATCAGCCACCTCCTCAGGAGACTGCTGCATTCAAAGATTAACTGTTACAGCAAGTCATTATACAAATCCTCTGCACACGTGTATAAGTAAATACATAAAGTTGCATGATATATAACAATGATGCTTGTCTTTGTATTTTCAGATGTCTTTAATTCAAGATCTTAAGCCGTCTTAGAAGTTACACGTGTTTCATCGTTGTTACAGGGGATTACCCCGCGACTTCTTCAGGGCTAAGGGAATATATAAACAGGTACTTGTTTGTGTATGCAATGGTAGTAAGACAACTTTATCTTTCAAATTATTGACAAAGTAACTTTGGTGACTTGTGTGAATTATAAAATAGTTAATATTACTGTGTGGAAATCCATGTGAAACTGGCTTTGTATATGCTTTTTGTACAACTCCTTTTTGTATCAATTTATCAATGGGGGAAAGAAAGAACAAAAAAAGGCTCCCTGTCGTTTATGTTATCGTTATCTATTAATATTATTATCCCTTATTTGTCTGTCCCGTATTTTGACTATAATAAGTCAGTTTTTTCACTCCTTACCGACAGTATTAGGAAGAACCCCTTGGATCTCCAGGCCGTGGCGTGTTCGTCATGCAAATCAGCAGTCTGCAGCCGGCCACCCCGGCGTTGTCTTAAGTAATGGAGTGCGAGGGCGGACTAAACCGGTTCCTAGACCCTTTTTGGGGGCCATCTTAGAGTGGTGTGTCGAGGGCCCTGGGGGAGCTGAACCCATTTTGGGTGCCATCTCAGAATGATGTACCGGGACCCCCGGGGCACTGGAATCGAAATTAGTGAGAACTAGCGAAATGTTGGTAGCAAAAGGCCAGTGATATGCCCAAATGCTAAAAGCTATTTGCTAGAAATCCGTATGTGTAGGGGCACATGACAGCATTGAGGTACACTACCAGACAAGTGTGACATTTTTGGTAGCTTGCATGCGGCGTTTATACATAAGTACATCCTTATAAGAGATTTCTCATGATATCCAAGTACATTGCTGTTCTGACCCGAACTAATCAACATGACAGTGTGTTTTGTGACATGTGATGTGTGGCACTGTGATAGTGAATTTCGTGACATAGTTGGGTGAACCTCATATTTAACCGTAAATTCTTAGACCTATTATGGATAGTGGCAGGCGGTCTCAATTCGCGCTAGTATCAGATCCAAAGCAAATTCTGAAACGTTATGCAATGTGAATGTGAATTCTGTGACATAGCTAGGTGAGGACAGTGGCATTATGTCTCAGTTCCTCACTGTACATAGTCTACAACGTATTAAGTGTCCAGGTCTCAAGTCCTCATTGTACATAGTCTCCAATATGTCAGATATCGAGTAGGAGTAGATCACTACATTAGTGTGGAAACAGTCATGTATTAAAACAATATTGGGTCTAAGAAAATACATAGGGAAGATAGTGGGAGTGCTCTAAAAACTATGATAATCGCATGGCGTTCTTAGAAATCCTAAGTCCACATAAAGTAGCTTCAAGTAATCTGTTCAGAGTACGAGCTTAAGTTTAACATGGTTTCTTCCATTCGGATATGTGAGGATATGTAATCCAGCCAGTGTTTCACTTCCTTTGGAAGTAGGTACAGGCTAATCCCCAAGAAATTATTGAAGCTCATGGTCCGTGTTCAAGCCCTGTTCTATACTTTTAGATCTCATAATCCATAGCACCTCTCTCCTCCTGAGTGTTAGTTCTCTGTTTTCTCCCCTTGGGTCTTTGTGTGTGACATCAAAACCATAGAAGGAGAACGTTCTATGTGTGCTTTGAGAATTAAATTCTGCTATATGTGTGGCAATTGTATATTTGGTGTCCCCTTGCTTTACAGCCCTCCTGTGTTCCTCATTACGCTCTTTGAGACTCCTGATGGTACTTCCAATGTATCTTAGTTCACACTTACACTCAATAGCATACTAAGGGTGGGCGACAAATTTCGTTCCTTCCGCGATCCGTGGCGGAACGGAAATATGCAGGGCAGGATTCATTCTGGCATGATGCTCCTGTCACTAAACCTCAACAGGAAGCACTTGCAGATATAAATAAAGCAGATCCCCGAGTTGAAGTTCAAATTCAGTAACGCATTAATCAGCACAAAGCATGGTCGAGGCTAGCCAGGTGTGCTTTCTCCCCATATCTACCGTCAACAATTTGCTGTAATCCTTGATGGAGCTCTGTGCACCCATGAGTTTCTCGAGTGCAATCCCCATGTAGTTCCTGTCACCAGGAGGTTCTGTCTCCTCATCTGCTTCTCTGATCGGTCTCTGGCCCTTTATAAACAAGAGGCATGTGAACTGCATGGAAGCCCTGCCGGTTTGACCCCAGCCCACACACCAGCGGTGTGCAACGTCTTTCCGCCCTTTCCCCCACTATGATGGATAGCTCACTCGAGGGACACCGGCGCCCGTCGGCGCTGTGGCAACGTTACAGACACACATGGTCCCTAGACAACTCTTCTGGCCCTTTACGCAGCTGTAGTGTAGGAAAAGCACTATACATTTACCCAACGAGGTAGCAGTTACTGATTAGCCATTAGAAAGTACTCCAGTTGAGTAGAGGTATTGCACAAAACGGTGGCATCTTCTTGTATAAATATGCAGGGAAGGATTCATTCTGGCACGATGACCCTGTCACAAAAATTAAACCTCAACAGGAAGCACTTACAGATATAAATAAAGCAGGGACCTGAGTTGAAGCTCAAATTCTGGAACGCATTAATCTGCCAAAAAAATTGTGAGCGTGGTGGTGGCTAAGCAGATGTCAGTTCTCCCCATTTCCACTCTGAAATGTTAGCTGTAATCCTTGACGGTGGTGTTTGCATCCTTCATTTTCTCTAGCGCAATCCTCGTGTAGCATTTGTGAGCGTGGTTAAGCAGATGTCAGTTCTCCCCATTTCCATCCCGAAATGTTAGCTGTAATCCTTGCCGGCGGTCTTTACATCCTTGATTTACTCGAGCGCAATCCTCGTGTACTTCCTGTGAAAAGGTGGTTCCTTCTCCTTGTCTGCCTCAGAGACCCTGCTCTGATCCTTTATAAACAAGAGGCATGTGAACTGGCCTAGAAGCTCTGTCCGTTTGGCCCCACACACACTAGCGGTGTGCAACGTCTTCCCGCCCTTTCCCCACTATGATGGACAGCTCACTCAAGGGACCCCGGCACCCATCGGCGCGGTGGCAAAGTTACAGGCACACATGGTCAGTGCAGACAACTCTTCTGGCCCTTTACGCAGCTGTAGTGTAGGAAAAGGACTATACATTTACCCAACGAGGTGGCACTTACTGATTAGCCTGTAGAAAGTACTCCAGTTGAGTAGAGGTATTGCACAAAATGGTGGCATCTTCTTGGATAAACATGCAGGGAAGGATTCATTCTGGCACGATGCTCCTGGCACAAAAAATAAACCTCAACAGGAAGCACTTACAGATATAAATAAAGCAGGTGCCCGAGCTGAAGCTCAACTTCAGTAACGCATTAATCAGCCCAAAATCTCCGTGAGCACGCAAAATTTCGTGTGTTCGCAGAGATTTTTTGCCGTTTCGCGAAATTTTGTGAAAGGCAATTTCGCAAATTCCGCCCTCCCCTAAGCATACTCTACATATTTTGTGTAACAGGAAATATTGTTGTCAATTTTGTACACCCTAATCTTTCTTTCTGTCAGTGGCCCATCTGCACAAGAAGCAGTGGCCACATTTGAAAAAGCCCAAAGTGTGTTGGGTAAGCCAGTTTGATGTTTGTTCCACATTTGGGTGGCTGGGGCTGAGAATATTTTTTAAGCATACGCCCCTGCGAAAGGTAATCTCAGGCCTTAAAGTTGTACATTTCTGCAGTGTCTTGTCTGCTGTGAGTAAGTGCAAATGTCTACGCATACTGCGTGTTCTCTCTCTATTCTGGTTTGTTTTTTAGAGTGTCTTGTCGACTGACCTTAGAGATTCTCTCTTTGGCCCTGTGTATAGTTCCCTTAGCATACCCTCTGTGTGAAAATCTAGTGGCCATGCTCTCTATACAGTTCTTAAACTCCAATTCCGTACTGCAGTTGCGTCTGGCTTGTGTAAATTCGCCATATGGGATAGCATTTATCTGATGACCCGGATGCGCACTTGAGGCATGAACGGTTGCATTACAAGCTGTTGGTTTCCTAAGCAGTCTGCTTTGGATCTTATTGTCTAGAATGAAGAGTTCAACATCTAAGAATGTAATGTTCCTCTGACTATACTGGAACGTAAATCTGATGTTCTTGTCATTGCTGTTAAGGTGTGTGAAGAATTCAAGAAGTTTTTCGGTGGAGCTTGTCCAAACCATGAGGCAGTCATCTATAAATCTGCTCTTCACAACATGGAGCTATAGAGGGTAAGTGCCAAGCCGCCCTCCTCTCAACATTCATCAAAAACCAATAAAGGCTTGGCACCAAGAGGATTCACACTTTAACTTAGGACCTACACTTCTGGTGGGAATGCCTATCTCCCCCAAATCTCTAGCATTACGTCCAAATTAATGTAGTCGTAGACCTCTTAAATTTCAGGAAAACACCTGTAAAACAGCTCTCCGCTACCTGACAATAGCTCACAGTGAGCAAGTCAGAAAGACTCAGAAAAATAAATGTGAAAGTGAGAGGGCACCTCACGTACGCAACACCAGGGAGTCTACCAGCTGGTTCTCGCCAGTATGCCCACGTTTTATCATCATTGGTTGCCCACTCACAGGACTCAGGAAACTAGTGTCAAGTGAAGAAAAAAGGAAACAGATAAAGAAAGGAAAATTCACTGTCCCCATAAAAAGAAAGAACCCCGTGTATTGCAAAGTAACAGATGTTCCAAGCAATATTAAAATTGAGTTAGGAACTCACTTTAGATTGCCCTCTTTATTCAAACTAGTGAGTTCACTCAAAGTAAAAGCACTATGTATTGCTAACCTTTATAAGGAAGGCCAACATGTTTCATTGCCATTTATCATTGTTGTGGCAAATTCATCAGGGCATAGGGTTTCAATCACTCGCCTCACTGGACAAATACTTTTATGTTGCTGAAGGGCATGTAAAGGCCGAGGGCATTCATACCAGCCTCCACCATACCACACGGGGTTGTGTTGAACACTCTTGCCCCGGTTTTTAGAACTGCACTGTCGCTAACTCGTGTTCCACCGCAACCGATATCAGAATGGGCCGTATGTCATCCCCGCTTCACTCCTATAAACCTGCCCCAGAATAAGATCGAATGATTCCAGTTCCTACCCCATTCACTCCAAATACATTGTTCTTCCAGTCTGCCCATGAATAGATTAGCTTATGAGGGAGAACACTTTGAGCCCATAGCCACCCCTTGTTGTTGATTGTATCATCCTTCCTTAAACAGGAAGACATTTTTGTCCTGAATAAGTTCTGTCACCTCCAAAAGCATTTCAGTGTGCTTCCAAAGGCTGGCCAATCTATGGCCTTGAATGTGACGGAAGGCCTGTAGTCCAAGGTCATGTCTGATACTTGTATAAAGTGCTATGACATCTAGTGTTACGAGTGTCATACCCTCCTCCCTTGTAATGTCTGTGAGAATGCTCAGAGTATGTTTGATGTCCCTGATGTGAGATGGTGGGTTGCGGACACAGGGCTGTAAGAAAGTATCCATAGACTCAGAAATCCTTTCAGTCGGCCCCCCGAAGTCAGATATTATAGGCCTGCCAGGGGTAAAATGGAGATTCTTGTGGATCTTAGAAAGAGTATATATAAAGGGGTATCTTGGATGGTCCAGTGTAAGGTAGGTGTATTCATTTCTGCCCAGGAGGCATTGGTCATGCCATCCCTTAAGTTTGGTGTTGATGAGTTGTATAAGGGACCAGATAGGATTACAAGGCAGAGCTTCATAGCATGTTATATCTCTGAGCTGAGAAAATATGTCATGCTCATATTCTGCACTATTAATTAGGACCACGTTGCCCCCCGTATCCGCTTCACGTATGGTGATCCCCCATCTGACAGTAGTGGAAAGAGCGCCTCTCTCTCTCCTTTGGTGAGATTATCCCTTCTGTTGGTGTAATGTGCTTGCGTGTAGGAGTACTTGTCTAGGTCTAGTAATACCAACTTATGAAAAATGTCCAAATTGCTGCCTGCCACCAGCTGTGGTGTCCATTTTGATTTTTCTTTTAATCCACTACTTATGTTGGTGTCCATATGTACATTTAAATCACTTAGTACTCTACTCATAGTGTAAGGGTCAACTTCTTGTTCAGATATGGATAATAATATTTTCGTGTCATATACATCTTGTACAGTTAAATCACTACAAACTAGGTCAGAGTAATTTGTCTCAGGTGCTTTATTCATTACAGGATTGAGTGTGAAGATTTTCTTCAATTTCAATCCTCCTCATGTATTTGAATAAACCTATCTTGGTTTTGCATAAGTCTCCTGCATTTGTAGGACAGAATCCCAAGCCTTTTTGTAAAAGTGTGCTCATTTCTACACTGATGAGTTTCCCGTCAGGTTAATTACATTTACATCATTCAATTCTTCTTGGTCCAACTCCTTGTTTTCATGTAGCCTCTCTCTTCATGTGCCTCTCCCTCTCTTGCCCCGCCTCGTCCTCCTGGTGTAAATGGACGTTTGTTTATTTCCAGATTCCCTCTCTTCATCCTCATAACTTCCCTTAAAAAAGGATTTTCTGTGTCTGTCTCGTTACTATCGCCACCTCTTTCTTGCTGACTCTCGCGAGTGTGTGCAGAGTCTAGTGATGTAGAGCTAGAGCTAACTGAGATCACCTTGCTTGTTTTTTCAGTTGCCTTGCTAGAAATAAGATGATCATATTTCCTTACAAACGTGAAAACCCTGCCAGTGTTTTAGTCTACTTCATCCCTTCGAAGTTTCTTCGCTTATCTAAATTTTATCTCATCCTGGTGTTTCTTGATAATATCGTTGAGGATAGTATAATTCTTCTCTGTTGCTTCAGGGATGTTAAGCTCCCTGATCTCTGCCTCTAAGCACGTAATTTCCTTCTGCTAGTTTCTGACCTTCCTGTCTGAGTTCTTGATAAGGATATCCATTAGTTTATTTGAGTTGTCCGAGAGCTCTTTTTCCCATCCAGCTAATAAGCCCTCATCCAGATCATCAAAGGTGGGGAAGATTTGTGATCTAAGGCCTCTGGGTACTCTTTTTTTTTTTTTTAGTTTAGAAAGCTTTATTGAGTATAATGAACCAAGTAAAACATCAGTACAATATAGAATCGTTAGGCAATGAGATAAAACAATAAAAACAAATGAATTCTTATAAGATTAAAAGATTGCCATATGGGATATACTTAGGGAAAAAGCTGTTTTTGAAAGGTATTATGTTTGGTATACAAAGGGGACAAAAGGAAGACAAGGAAAGAGAGGAAAGGAAAGGAGGGGAAACAAGTAGTCAATACACAGAGTAAAATATCCTATAAATAACATAAGCAAGTAACTATAAATATAAGAAAAGCTAAGGAACAACTATAAATAAAAAAGGGTAATAATACTAGATAATCAAGGGGCAATTTGAGAAAGGAAATTGGTTAATGGCAACCATGACAAATCCTTTTTGATCAAAAGAGGTACAGTGGTGGCAAAAGCACGGTCGAGCCTATGATGATGACACAATAAATTCCACCAGGCGTTATATGAAATCTTTGAAGTGTCCTTCCAATTGGTAGTAATTATCTGTAAAGAAATGGCTATATATAAATCTATAAATTTGCGTACATTACAATGAACATTCCATATAGGTGAAGCACCACCCAGAAAGATATGGACAATCTGAAAGGAGTGGTCAGTAGCTAGAATTTCATTTAATTTTAACCAAATACGAGACCAAAAAGATTTGACTAACGGGCAGTGAAAAAACATATGAAAAAAATCACTATTGGTGTGAGCACAAGACCAACATCTTTTGGAATCAGACAACTTGAAATTATGCAAGTCTGACGGGGTAAAAAAAAGTCTATTGTAAAAAAAGTACAAAGTCTGTGTAGTACTAGCAGAGCGGGAAACGGTGTGTATCTTAGACCATAGGGAACTCCAAACCTGAAGAGGAAACTCTTGAACCAGATCCTTTTCCCAGGAGAGTTCAAGTTTAGATTTCGTTATTTTAACAAGGGGGCAGGGAAGTCGTTTATAGATAGCCGCGGCCTTGAGAGGAATAGAGAAATCTGGCAGTGATTGGGAAGGAGCTGTATCAGTAGTGGGCAGAGAGGCGACTTGAGAGATAATAAAGGCTAAGGAGTTTTTAAGCAAGGGATATTGAGAGGAATATGCATTGGAAAGGTGAAAGGAGGCACAAATATCAGCGTAATCCTGTAAGGAGTTATCAGCTAGTAAATGATTAAATGTAATAATACCTTTATCAATCCATTCCTTCCAAAAAAGTGCTCTGTTGTTTATCTGTAAGGATTTGTTATACCAAATTGGAATTGAGGAAAGAAATTCTGATTGCGAAAGAGAGGAACGAAACAATGAGAGGGCAAGTGCTCTGGAATGCTTAAAGATAGGGGTAAGAAAACGCTGCGGAGGCTGAGATAAACTAGTAGCCGTATAGAAGGAGAAAGGTGAAAGTTGCTCAAGTTCTATGGAGCTCCAGGCTGCTAGAGGAGGTTCAGATGAATCAGATAAAAAGGGCCAAATTTGTTTAAAAGTAAAGGCAGCATGAAAGCGAGTGAGGTTGGGAGAATTGACTCCTCCTGAATCTTTGGGTTGTTGAAGACGGGAAATAGAGATCCTAGCTTTGCGTTTGTTCCATAAAAATGAGGTAAAGATACGATTTATTGTTTTAAAAAAATAAAGTGGAAGGGAGATTGGAAGCATAGAAAGATAAAAATTGACAATGGGAAGAAGCATCATTTTAATAGTGGCTAGCCTCCCCCACCAGGATAAGAAAAGTGGAGACCAGTTATCTATAAGGGAAGAGAGCTTTTTAACAATATCTTTCTCATTAAGTTTGATGGTTTCTCTAATGGTGTTAGCATAGAGAATGCCTAAGCATTTAATATAACCAGGGTTCCATGCAAAGCCAGAGTCTTGAAACATGTGAGGAAGGCAAAATTTGTTAAGGGGTAAAACCTCAGATTTATCTATATTAAGTCTGTAACTAGAAACCAGAGAGTATTCTTGTAGTAATGCGAAGAGGGAAGGTAAAGAAGTGGTCGGATTAAAGATGTAAAGTAAAATGTCGTCTGCATAGGCAGTAAACTTAATATCAATGTGCTGAAATGTGAAGCCAGTATATGATGGTGAATGTCGAATTTTTTCTAAAAAGGGTTTTAACGCAAGAATAAAAAGAAGAGGGGAGAGAGGACAACCTTGTCTGGTGCCTCTTTGCAGGGAGAAATACTGAGATTGAGAACCATTAACCCAGATAGAAGTAGAGGGTGCCGAGTATAATAATTGAATATATCGAATGATGGAAGGGCTAAAGCCATGCCACTTCAATGCACCAAACATAAAATCCCAGCAGACTCTATCGAACGCTTTCTCAGCGTCCAATGTAATAGCGGCAACTGGAGAGTCCATCTTTGAGGCAAGGTGAATGATGTTGAGGAAAGTTCTCGAATTGTCAGTAATCGACCTGCCTTTGACAAACCCAGATTGACAAATGTTAGTAAGGTTGGGAATGATTTTATTGATACGAGAGGCCAGAATTTTAGCATAAATTTTACAGTCAGTATTAATTAAAGAAATAGGTCGATAGTTCTTACAAAGGGAGGGATCTTTATCTTTTTTGGGGATCAAACATAACATTGCCTGTGTAAAGGAACCTTTAGATACCCCTGGTCAAGAAAATAAGTGATCAAAGAGAGTAAATGTGGTAAGAGGATATCCTTAAAGTACAAATAAAAACGAACCGTAAACCCATCAGGGCCAGGTGTTTTATCTTTGGGGAGAAGAGCAATGGCATTAAGTACTTCTTTTTCTGAGATGGGTACATCGAGTGAAGAAAGATCAATGAAACTATCGGAGGACTTGGGAATAGACTGAAAAAAAGAGTCGATTTGGGCCTGAGGGGGAACGGACTCTGGAGTATAAAGTGAAGAATAATATTGAACAAGACAATCAAGAATTTTATCATCCGTGTGCTGATGATTCCCGTGTGAATCAATAATAGTGATTATTTTGGAATTTTGTTTTTTAATTTTGAGATAGTTAGCAAGAGATTTGCCAGCTTTATTGCGGCTCCCGTACATCTTGGCATGGAAATTAAGAAGGTTATTACATGCGGAGTCCCAAGAATGTTTGTTATATTGGATTTTAGCTTTAATGAGAGATGAAAGTGCCTCTGAGGAATTTGTGGTGAAGTAAAGATGATCCAGGTCTTTAATTTGTTTAAGAATTTGAGTTGACATTGATAGGGCTTTCTTTTTTTTTCGGGATACAAAGTCAATAATAAATCCTCTGGCAGCAGCCTTAAAAGCATCCCAGATAAAATAAAATTGAGAAGTAGAATGGAGATTATTTGTGAAGAAATCCACTGCAAAGAGCTTAAATTGTTCAGTAAATTGCGAGTCTAGGAGGAGCGAGTTATTGAAGCGCCAGCGCCGAGAGGTATGAGTAGGTGAGGGAAAATCCATGTCAATTATAACAGGGGCATGATCGGATATAAGAATAGAGCCTATTTCTGAATTAGTCAAGAATTGAAGGTCATGCTGGGTAAGAAAAATATAATCAATACGGGAGTGTGATGCATGAACTGGAGAGAAAAAGGAAAATTCTAAAGTGTCAGGGTGAGTAAGTCTCCATGAATCTATAAGACCTCTGGAAGAGATGGCCTTAAAAAAGGACTTTTGCATCTTATTAGGTGAGTGACTTACGGTCTAGAAAGGGGTCCATAAGTTGGTTGCAGTCTCCACCCACAATTAAATCCTCAGTCACATGAGAAGAAAGAAGCATGGAAAAATCATTCCAAAAGGTTAAATCTACACCATTAGGGCCATAAACAGTACAGAAGGAAAATTTTGTATTATTAACAGTAACATCTAAAAACAACCATCTACCACAGTCATCATGGAGCTCATTATGTACCTGAACAGACAACGATTTATGGAACAAAATAAGCATAATTTTTGTTATTCACTGCGGGAGAACAGAAGGCCTCCCCAACCCATTGCTTACGTATAGAAGACAAATCTTGTGAATTAAGATGAGTTTCTTGTAACAATGCAACATGACATTTCAATCTTGCTAAATGAGATAAAACACGCTGTTTTTTAACAGGATTTCGAATACCTTTAACATTCCAAGAAATAACACGAAGACCATTCATTTCTGGAGATAAAAGAAGGATAAGGGTAAAAAGGTAGATTCTTTAAAAAAGAGCGGACAAAGCGAGAAAAAGGGAAAAAAGATACTCGTTAGATGTAAATGACAGAGAAGAATCAAAAGCGAGAAAGCTAAAGCCTGTGTCCACCACGGAAATGGTGGCAGGAGTGGAGACAGAGCAGAATGGAGTACCATATGTAACAATAGGAAAGAGGAAAATATAGAGTGGGGTAGGTATTGCAAATGTTGCCAAAAAAATAGAGTAGAAAAGGATAAAAAGGAAAGGAAGGGGAAAGTGAAGGGAGGAAAAAGGGAAGGAAGGGTGGGGGAAGGGGAAAGAATAGAAAGGAGCAAAAAAGGGGGGGGCAGAATCCCCCAAAAAGTAACCAAAGAAGGATGACGAAAAGCCAAATGACTTTAGCCACAACGAACAACTGAACAAAAGACATTAGTGTGGGAGGGGGGCAACGAAGAACAAGACAACCGAACCAGGAAGAGACAGCCGCAAGGAACAGGGTACCATATAAAAGAGAAGACAGACTATGAAGTGAAATACAAGACAAAAGGCAACCAAATTGGACACATGAAGGAATTTACCAAACATCTAGTAAAAAGAAGACAGCAGCGGGATAAAACGCAAAGTGTAAACCACAGGGCGATATGAAGGAGAACCTTGACAACAACACCGAAAGGGGAGGACCTGCAAGACAAAGAAGGAATGAGCAAAGGAAACATAAAAACAAGACTATATTTGAAAATAAGATTAGAATAAGACATAATATTCAAACATTAACAAAACAGTTAGGGTTTGCTCAATTCCATGAGTTCTCCTTTGTGGGTATGAATGAACTTCTTCAAGTCTGCAGGATCTTCACAACTAAAAGTTCTATCTTTATAAGTCACTTTGAAAAAACAAGGATGGATTAGACCATAGCGCGCATTCATGGATCTCAGTGCAGGTCGAAGGTCCAAAAATTCCTTCCGACGAGAAGCAGTAGGTTTAGAAACATCCTGCGTGAAAAAAACTTTATGGCCAGACCAGAACATTTGCTTATGCTGCTTCGCAGCTTGGAGAATCGTCATGAGGTCTGAGTATAGTAGGAAATAGGCAATGATTCCCTGAGGTTTAGATGTAGGAGATGTGTTCCTTGGTCCCAAACGATGAGCATGTTGTATGTTGAAGTCTGAAGATTTTGGGAGACCAACAATTTGAAGAACTTGAGATTTCAGGAATTGGATCATGTCCGACCCCTCAGAATCCTCTGGAATACCATAAATGCGCAAATTATTGCGCCTATTGTGATTTTCCAAATCTTCCGCAACTTTTTTAAGCTGGCTGACTTCTTTGGTGAGTGTATCAACTCTAGCGACCACATCTTGAGCATCACTGATCCTCTGCTCTACATCAGAAAGTCTCGTATCTAGGCTAGACCATTTGTCATCCAACCTCTGAAGTGTAGTAACTGTATCTGTCATAAAGGGACGAATAAGTCGCAGCTCCTCCATGATATCCTCAAGAGTAAGAGGTAACGGAGATTTATTTGGGGATGGCGGGTCTTTTTTGGTACGTTTGACAGAAGCATTAGAATCTTTACGACCCCCTGAGGGACCTGCAAACGATTTGCTGGAATGCGCAGTATCCATATTGAAGGTGTCCCTGCAGACAATGACAGAAGATGGCAGACAATGACAGCAGGCAGAACAGCGATAGTGGTGAAGCAGCAGTAATAAGAGAAGTGTGGCGCAAAAGAGTGACAAGTCCCAACACAGCACAGCGTTGAATAGCGTTGGAGTATAGGGGACTGGAAACGTGCCTCAGGGAAACAACAAGCTATCAATGAGAGCAGAACGAAGGAGTCATCGACACCAGCAGCACCATAAAAACAATATACCAGGAAATAAAATTATATTGTTGGAGCAAACTGGGGGCATCACTTGGTGAGCGCGTGCAATAGTTCATTACAGCAGTGGTTTGAGAGTTAGATATCAAAAATTCCATTAAAGGCACTGCAGGAATCCAAGAGCAGCATGGTGCAACATGAGATAAAAGAAAAGATCTCCCTCTCTTTAGTAGGGACTAATAGCAAGAAGGAGTAGGCCAGAGAGAAAAAAAAAACATAACTGCAGCAGAAGGGAGAAAAACGCTGCAAAAAAGACAAAATGGCGGCTCCTTCCCTGAGGAGAGCACAAAACATCAAATAAAATGACAAAAAGACCACATTCTGGTCTAAAAACTTGCCGAGTCAAACTGTGCCATTTCCGACGTCGATAAACATAATTTTTACCGATGTTACGCTGCTAAACTGAAAGTCCTTCGTAGTGAGCCGGCTCGACCGAGCGGAGCTCTTCAGACGGCGGCCATCTTGCTTCGCCGCGCCGCGCCTCATCCTCTGGGTACTCTCTTTAATGTGATATATTGCTTCAATGTGGCCCCATCCCACCACTTAGATGTCTCGTTCTTTCTTGGTTTTTCCAATCTTAGAAATTTATTTTTAGGCCTTCTGTGGTGGATTCCCACTAATCATAGAAGCGCTTGCTCCTGATCCCTTACTCAGATTGTTAAAGAGGTCCTCGGCTTCTCTGTCCCTATCCATTCTTCTAGTCTATATCTTTTGCTATATTACAAGTGACCTGGCAGCCACCTATTTAATAAACATTAGGTATACAGTCGGTGGTCAGCAATAGGCAAATTGGCGCTCTAAAGTCTATCACAAGTATAAATCAGTTATGGCAGGTAATATGGCACGGTGCATAAGGTAGGGAAAACCACCAAAACCTAGGCTAAGAAGGCTTAAGATCTTGAATTAAAGACATCTGAAAATACAAAGACAAGCATCATTGTGATATATCATTAAACTTTATGTATTTACTTTTAAAAGTGTGCAGAGGATTTGTATATATAGGAGAGCATGACCCTCCCCTGACCCCAAGACTGGTCCCTTGACTCCAACACTACCCTGCACGACCCCGTCACTACCCTAAACCCTAAAACACTACCCTACACATACACCACAACACTACCCTAAACCCTAAAACACTACCACTAGCATGACCCCCGACCCAGAGTCCTGTCCCTACACTCAAACACTACCCTGCACGACCCTCCAACACTTCCCTTAACCCTAAAACACTACCCTACACTACACAAACACCACAGCACTACCCTAAACCCTAAAACACTACCCCAGCACCCTAAATCACTACCCTACACTACACAAATACCACAACACTACCCTAATCCCTAAAACACTACCCCCAGCACGACCCCCCAAATCCCAGTCCTGTCCCTACACTCAAACACTACCCTGCACGACCCCCCGACACTACCCTAAACCCTAAAACACTACCGAACACTACACAAACAACACAACACTACCCTAAACCTTAATACACTACCCCCTGCATGAGCCCCCCGAACCACCTAAACCCTAAAAAAGTAATCCCCACCCCATGCCAAATCCCCCTTACCTCTCTCTCCTCATGGTTCCTCTCTCCTCCTGGTCACGTCATCTCCGATGGGCGGTGCACATCATTGTGAGGAAATGGATTATTCCTTACAACGACGTGGATCGGCTACATTTTTTTAGATCTCATGCGTGATAAATGACCATGTGATGTAAAAATATGTGTTGTTTTTTACTTCACGTACTACAACGCATGCTTAGTAATGCATGCGAAGTAATGGTATTGCGAAGTAAAAAACTCGCACTAATGGCTGTTTACCACTTGTTACATGTAGATTGGTCTAAGGGTGATTACACACTGAATGCTTATGCAAAAGTGCTGTATGAATAAGTGAATATTATGGATGTAAGAGATTGTTGAGTGTGTATGCAATTGCCTGATCGGTCGAGTAGGGTATCAGATACGAACAACTGCCCTTGACGTATGGTATTAGTTGTAGTTTGCTCCTTAGCATGTTTTATGGAAAGGGTCATTACGAGTACTATTTCTCAAATTATGATTTGGTACTTTCAGAAGTTCCAGGCTACAAAATCTGAACAAATATCATTATTACAAGCAAGAAGAGAGAATGTTGTACAGACAGGAAATCTAGATACTGCTGCCTGTTTTTCCCAATTGTGTCCCTGGTTTTTCCCACTAGTGCCCACTGATGTCTTTTTCCTTCATCCCGCTGCCCCTGTGGCCCCTCCCCCCTGCCCATGCTCGTTCCCGCCTCCCAGCTCATCGTCCCTCCCCCCTCCCTATTTTAAGGTGGCCGCTGAGGGGGAGCGTGAGTGAGTCCGCTGACCCTGGTCACTGATGCGCTCTTCCCCGCAGCTCCATGCCATCAATGCTGCCGCCAAGCCCCTGCCTCCTTCACGAGGGGTTCGAGGCCGCTGCTTGACAGTACTTTTTGTTCTTCTTTCTCCCGCTTTGTATTTTGACTTCTCATTGTACTTTAGTTGTGTTGGTTGGTTTACTGCTTTTCCCACTTGTGCCCCTGGTTTTCCCACGTATGCCCCTGGTTTTTCCCACTAGTGCCCACTGTTGCCTTTTTCCTTCGCCCCACCCCTGGTGCCCCTGCCCACGCTCGTTCCTGACTCCCAGCTCTTCATCCCTCCCCCTCCCCTATTTTATGGCGGCCGTGCCAAAGGGAAGCCAGTCTGCGCCCATCCGCGACCCGACCGTGACTGTGACCAGCGCCAGGAACCCTGAACCTCCGCACTGCCAACGCTACAGCCCAACAGCACTCCAAGATCTCAACCCAGGCCGCAACAACAACTGCAAGCTAGCTTCGCCGGCCGACACCCATGGACCCTTCAGCTACCACCAAACCTACAGCACCGACAGGAACATGGACCCAGCTAAACCAAACTGCAAGAAAAGAACAGAACCGAAAGCCCTGCAATCTATCCTCCTCAATGTACGTTCCCTCCACAAACACGCCACCGAAATCTGGAACCTCATCGACAGCACCACCCCGGACATCGCCATCGCCATCCCCCAAGGGTACAAAATCTCCAGAAAGGATTGCCACACCATCCCGGGAGGAGGAATCGCCATCATCCACAAATCCACCCTCCACCTGAGCACACTCCCCGACGAACCCACTGACATGATGGAACATCTACACTTCAAGATACAGACCAAACCTACCATCACCCTCCGAGGAACCCTCATCTACAAACCCCCTGGACCCCGCGGACCCTTCACCAACTCCATCACGGACATCATCTCCCTGCATGCCATTGCATCCACCAACTACACCCTGCAGGGAGACCTCAACTTCCACATCGACAACCAACTGAACCCACAATATTGGACTCTGCCAAATCGTGACAGAACCCACGCACTCAGCAGGACACACCCTCGACCCCCTCTTCACAACAGAAAACTCCATCACCTTCAGCCACACCACCGAACTCCCATGGACGGACCACCGCTGTGTCCATTTCACCTTCAGAACACCCATCATCCACAGACACCAGCACCTGCTCCCACGAAGAAACTGGACCAGAATCACCGACGATCAGCTTACCTCTTCACTCAGCAACTCCACCCCAACCATCGCGTAAAATGACAACCCCAACACAGCAGCCCGAACCCTGCACAGATGGATCTAAGACAGCGCCAACACCATAGCCCTCCTCAAGAGAAACAACAACACCCACGCCAAGAAAGCCAGATGGTTCACCGCTAAACTTCGAGAATCCACACACCCCTGCCGCCGCCTCAAAAAGACCTGGAGGAGAACCAAATCCACAGAAACTCACAACAACTTCAAAGCCGCTACAAACACCCACCACCAACTCATCAGAAAAACTTGGAAAAAAGCGATGGAAGATCTCCACACACCCACACAACAGCAAAGAACTCTTCAACATCATCAAGGAGTTCGCCCAACCCACCAGCGAGTCGATGGACATCCCTCCCTCACAAGACCTCTGCGACAAACTCAGCACCTTCTTTCACCACAAAATCAAGAGCATCTACAACAACTTCGACGAAGACAACCAACACACAGAACCCCCACCAACCACCCCCAACACCCTGAAGCCAACGATTGACAACTGGACAGCCCTCACCACCGAAGACACACTGAAGATGATGAAGTCAATCCACTCCATGGCCCCCACGGACCCCTGCCCCACCACATTTTCAACAGAGCCGCCGACACCATCGCACCCATGCTCCGTCACACCATCAACCACTCCCTGGCGACCGCCTCGTTCCCCGACGACTGGAAGCATGCCGAGGTCAACCCCCTCCTGAAGAAACCCTCGGCAGACCCCACCGACCTCAAAAACTACAGACCCATCTCTCTGCTCCCGTTCTCTGTGAAAGTTATCGAGAAAGCCATCAACACCCAACTCGCCACATTCATCAAAGAGCACAACATCCTCGACTCCTCACAATCCGGCTTCAGAAAAAAACACAGTACGGAAACCGCCCTCCTCGCCGCAACAGACGACATCCGCACCCTACTGGACAAGGGAGAAACGGTAGCCCTCATCCTTCTCAACCTCTCAGCAGCGTTCGACTCAGTCTCCCACCGCACACTAATACGCAGACTCCATGACGCAGGGATCCAGGACAAGGCCCTCAACTGGATCAGCTCCTTCCTCACCGGCAGTTCGCAGTGGGTCAGACTCCCCCATTGGATCTCGGACCCTACACCAACCACCTGCGGAGTCCCCCAGGGGTCCTCCCTCAGCCCGACACTCTTCAACGTCTACATGGCTCCGCTCGCCCCTATCGTCAGAACCTATGGACTCAACATTGTGTCATACGCCGACGACACCCAACTCATCCTCTCCCTATCCAACGAACCCAGAACTGCCAGACACAGCTTTTGAGAAGTCTTGGAAGCCGTCACCAGATGGATGAAAAACAGCTGCTTCCAACTTAACGCCAACACGATGGAAGTACTCATCATGATCCCCTTTGAACACAGAAAGAGGCAAGATGGCGGACGCTCTGGCGTTCGAGTGAGCAGCATCGCTGGCGGTCTCCCTGCCTAATCCCTTGGTCGGAGTTTGTTTTGCCTAAAGGGCCGATCTATGAAGCAAACAAACCCGGGAAAAGTCGGCGAAAAACCCTCGGAAACTCTCGGAATGAAACGGAGCGAAAATGCTTGTTTTTCCTGAATGAAGTGAAAGAGACACAGGCTTTTTCAGCGTTGTCTCATCTGTAATGTGGCCAGATCTTCAGTACTTGCTCCGCCGGTCGCTCCTGTACACCTGGCGGCATTCAGCTATCCCATGCTGCAGTTCAGTCTTGGAGCCTCGGATCAAATTAGAGCATATTTTTCCGGAAAAGAGCGTTGTGGGGTTCAGCAGTGTGTGTGTCCCGGCAGCTGCTTGTTTCCCTTGTTTTCGACTGCAGCAGCAACGGATGTCGCAGGCATTCAAGAGGCGCCTGAGACAAGGCGGAGACGCTGAGGATACTATGTCCCCAAAAAATCCGGTTATGTCTAAATCCCAGAGTAAAAGGAATACGAGGGCGACTACAGCAGTACAGGACACTACAGTTCAGGAGCGTGCCGGGAGTGCTGGGAATATTGGGAATATTGGAAATCTTGGAAATTTTGGAAGTAATACGCTATCTGAAGCCAGCCAGAACCCTGTGCAGGTAATTAATGATTCTAATAGTATTTTAAACCTTGCTCAGCCTGGTTTGACGGAGTCCACTCATGAGTCCATTCATGACAACGCTCATGCAGCAATAGGGGATTCTGGGGGTTGTAGTTCTGGGACTGCCCCCAAAATCCCTGATATGTTTGTCTTAAAAAAAAACAGTAATACCAGCAAGACCAGCAAAAGCTTATATTCTAATGTTGACAACGTACCACAAAATGAGACAGATTTGGATAAAAACATGGACAATGCTACTGACAAGGTTTTATCCGGTGATAATAATATTCATTCTGTGTTACTCCCACATCAGAGTGCTATACCATCAACTTCGCAGCTGTTTGGACATGTAATCCAAGGGCAACCACCAGAGCCGCTTGAGCCCGTACTAGAGGTTGCTGAGACTCCATTATTAGTAGAGGATACTGAGTCAGTTGACTCTGCTGGTAATTTCTATTCTATGACTGACTTGTCAGTGGCTTTGGACTCAGAAAGTCTGGTGGCTCAGGCGGCTCAGGCGGAATGGAGAGACGATCTAAGTGGCAAGAGTGTGGGCTCACTACAGGAATCGCTCGGCTTGGCTGATCAGGAGGGAGGGAGTGATGAGGAGGAGTCTCAGGATGGGGATGATGACACCCCCCAACACAGATTAGATTGGGGTACTGTTGAAGCCACAGTAGTTGCAGTGGATGGAGTAGATGGAAACACCTCTCCGGTTCCGTCACATATGATGGTAGATAAGTATCCCACTGCTACAGCTACTACATTGGATACACTCTGTCAACTCATGATCCAGCACCGGGAAGAGACAAGGGCAGAAAACCTACGCACACAGGGTGCTGTCCGGCGGCTTCAAAATAATCTCAGAAAAGTTGCAAAATCTTGCAGTGAGATGACCGCTAGAGTGACTGAAGCTGAAGGCAGAATATCAGCGATTGAAGATACTGTGACAAACCAACAAACGCAAATTGCTTCATTGGCAGGACTGAGAGATGAAATAAACTGGAAACTGGCTGCCAAAGATCTTCTGGCTTCTTTTTGAACTGATTGAACATCTGAATATCTGCTTTATAATTGCTATGCCTTTCTAGCATGATTCTGAATAGGGTAGGAGGGTTAACATTGGTAAAAGTAAAGTTTGGTATTTTTTTTTTTTTTTTTTAAACTTTAGCATCGTAAATATAGTAAATATAGGCTCTTAGGTAAACCCTTTTTTTGGTTAGTTTCTACCCATTGATTTTTCACTTTTTTTTAAGCCTCCGTAATGATGGACATATTTTGATATCATTAATCTCTGGAGCCATAGTGAATGGATGGTAATAGAGCTATTAAGAAGGGTGACGGCAGGGAGACTCTAAATGCTTTTCAATCCATCGATTTTAGGGACTGTTAGTCCCTATGCCTGTAGTGGGTTGTATTCAAGGGGGTGGGGGAGGGGGTGGAGGTGGAGAGGGGGGGTCACTGGGATGGGTAGGGGGGTGCAAGCAAAATCGGATAAAATTGAGGTATGGTTTGATTTTTGTTTTAGTAAAGGTTTTTGTTCTTTGGTCTAAAGATGATGCAAAAAGGTTTTTGGTTTTGAATGCAAATAATCAAATAATTTATTATCAGAGGTTCACAAAGAGGAATAGCGTGGAACATCGTATAATCATTAAAGATGGCTAAGCTTCGAGTTTGCTCATGGAATATTTGTGGAATTAATAATAGAAAGAAAAGGGGCATATGTAATCAGATTATACAGAGCATGAAGGCAGATATAATCTGCCTTCAAGAGACTCATTTTATGTGGAGTAGTAGACATTTATTTAAAGATTTGGGGTTGCAATTACTTGCTTGTACTAAGCAAGGAACTACTACAAAAGGGGTGGCAATTCTTATGAAGTATGGGAGAGGCTGCTTGAAACGCACTAAGGTTGATCAGTATGGGAGATGGGTGATAATAGAAATACAAATTGATGCTAAATTATGGACAATATGTTCAGTTTATGCTCGAAACTCAGACGATCCTGAGATTCTGAATTATTTGAGTGTGGAATTAGCTGATTGGCCCCCATCAGTTATATTCTGCGGGGACTTAAACATGCATCTTGAAGGGGGGATAGACTTATCCAGTAATTCGGTATACTCTGGACTTAAAAAGAAGATATTTAAGGGACTTAAAGGCTTAGCTTCGGAGTATGGTTTAAGGGATGTAGGATATGCAAAAAATCCCCTCTCACCTGGCTTTACTTTCTTTTCTAAACCCCATCAGAAATTTGTACGAATAGATTATTTCTTCTTAGATCCTGGACTCATTAGTAGTACTACATTTGAAATTTCTCCCCGTATAATATCGGATCACAATCCGATATTAATAGAAATAAATACGGAGGATAGCCCTATTTTAACTATAAGACCTTGGTCATTTGACCGGAAACTGTTAGCAGACCCACTCTATATTGAAACAATGAAGAAATGGATTAAAGAGTTTTTCCTCTTTAATAGAGGTAGCACATCTCCTCAGAATGTGTGGGACGCTTTCAAAGCAGGCGTACGTGGCCAAACACTCTCCTATTCAATTAAGAAACAACGGCATATAAAAGAGAAAATAGATCAAAATATTAATTTAGTACGAGAGTGGGAAAAAAAATTAATGACAGTCATCTCTAATCATCAAGATACTGAGCAAATTAAGACTACCCTAGACATATATAAGGCTAAGGCTTATGAAATATTTGCAGATAAACTGGCGGAGCAGGTTGCAACATTTAGATCTCGAGTTTATGAAATGGGAGAAAATGCTGGTAAAATTCTAGCTAAGAGAACCAGGGAAAAGGATATTTCTAATAATATCAGTGCTATACAAGATGAAGCAGGCAAGGTTCATTCCCATCCGGATCAAATTCTAGAGGTATTCCGGAAATTTTACTCTTATCTTTATAAAGATGACGGTTTGCTATACTCTTCGGATTTAGTAATAAATTTTCTTGGAGAAAATAATATCTCAAAACTGTCTGACCAACAAATATCGTTTCTGGAAGCAGATATTACATGAGAGGAAATAGAAACAGCATTGCTCTCCCTGGCTATGGAAAAAGCCATGGGGCCTGATGGCCTGCCCCTCGAGTTTTTTAGGATTTTTAGAAATATCTTACAGGAAGATTTATTGACTACATTCCAGGAAGCTCAGAGGGGGCACCCGCCAGCCTCTTGGAATCAATCTATCTTAATGGCATTTCTTAAAAAGGACAAGCCACCACTGAATCCAGCATCATTTAGACCAATATCCTTGATAAATGCCGATAGTAAAGTTTTCTCTGAAATACTAGCCATTCGTATGTCAACAGTAATCTCATCTATTGTATCACGATGGCAACATGGGTTTATTCCCAATAGGGATACGACGGACCATGTTCGAAGAGTCATTGCTATGATGGATTGGGCACAAGCTACTAAAACGTCATTAGGAATCACCCTGTTGGATGCCGAAAAGGCATTCAACAGGGTGGCCTGGCCGTATCTTTGGGATATTCTGGCTTTGAAAGGCTTTGGTCCAAAAATGATTGTGGCACTGAAAGCTTTATATCAATTTCCAACATCATCTGTAAAACTTGGATCTAATATCTCCAGGTCGTTTGGTATTTTTCGGGGCACCCGTCAAGGATGCCCATCATCTCCGTTACTGTTCTCCATATATATTGATATCTATCTCAATAAGCTAAATCAAGAGCGGGAAATAAAACCGGTGGCGGTAGCAGGTATTCCATACAGGGCATTGGCCTATGCCGATGATGTAGTGGTCCTTACTACAGATATTACAAGTGCAGTGCCCAAGATTGAAGAGATAGCGGCCGAGTTCGGAACCTTCTCGGGCTATAAATTAAATTCTTCAAAGACTCAGATTCTATTTGTTGGTCAGAATCCACCAACACATCTCAATATAGTCTCCACAGCAACGTATCTTGGAATCAAAATTACCACCCCGATCTCTGATATTCCTAAACTTAATTTCATTCCTATTCTTAAAAAAGCTAATATAACACTGGAACGTATTGATCATTTACATCTGTCCTTGCATGGCAGAAATAATGTTTTAAAAATGTTAATCCTTCCCCGGTTTCTGTATCTTTTTCGAACAATACCCCTGGAGTTTCCTATAGAATTCTTTAAACAAATGGAAAGAATGGCGGGGAGATTTCTATGGGGATATAAACGTCATCACAGAGCTTTTAAAAAGCTGATTCTCCCAAAGGCTAGAGGAGGATGGAATACTCCACACTTCCTATTTTACTATCTAGCATCAATATTGCAATTTATTAATCCCCTAATTATTGGTTCCAAAGCTCCAATTAATGACGCACATTCTCCTTCTATATATGAATTCTTTTTGGTGGTCGAAGCCCGTAGTTGTCTTATAAAGAATATAGAACCGAGTTATTATAAGAAAATTAAATTCAAGACTGTAATTGCTGCATATCGGGCATGGAAAATTATTAAAAGGTATGTGGAGATTCCAAAAATCTTGATATATACTCCTCTTATATCTAAACATATCTTTCCATCCATTTTTAGGGATCAAATCATGAAAAAATGGAGCAACCTAGGAATTAATTACTTAGGTGACCTATGGGATAATCATGATATGATTTCTTTTCAAAGTCTTCAAATTAAATTTAATATTCCAAAATCTGATTATTTTAAATATTTTCAGCTGCATAGTTATCTTAAAACTTTATCACCTCTTGAGTGTTCAGGGTTAAAGAAAATATCCTTGATTGAGTCTTTATATATTAAAAGAAAGATTGGATTTTTTTATAACCAATTGATTAAATTTTGTACGGATGATATTCCCTTAGTACAGGATCGATGGGCACATAAGCTGGGCATGACAAATGTGTTGGTTGAAGAGTCCATTCAGATGGCTAACGCCATCTTATTAACAGGTAGATCGCGCACCCAGCATTGCATGGTTTTATTTGATCTATATCATACTCCGGAAAAACTCTTCAAATGGGGTGCAACATCTGGGACGGCTTGCAAGAGATGCTCTTTGGAAGCAGCTGACACATGTCACATGTTTTTTCACTGCCCATGTCTTTCGTTAATAATCACTGAAATACAAACATTTTTGTCTGAAATTTTTGATAGTAATATTATTTTAACTGCAGAATTGGTACTTATGGGGATTTCATCTGACAATATGGATGGTGATAGGAAAAAGCTGATGTTTATTTGTATGTCTCTTTTTCGTGCTTGGATTACTCAGGACTGGATAAACCCAGATCCTCCGCTATTTTATATATGGAGGGCACGCCTTCTGGCGAAGTATAATTTGGAACATGCTATTTATGCGGTGAAAGGCCGTAATAAAAGACTTCAGGGGGAAAAAATATGGGCCCCTGTGTTGCAATGGATTCAGGGAGAATTGGATGTTTAAAATGTCTTGGTAATTGATATGGTCTTTGTGCTTCTCTGGATAATGCATTATATTGATATATGTTTTGATTATAATTGTCTATTTTTGAACTGACTATATTCTGCATCTGATTTGCTTGCAATAAAATTAATAAAATTGGAAGAAAAAAAAAAATGAACACAGAAAGACCTTCACGCACACCCTGGTCACCAGCAAACTCGACTACGGCAACACACTCTACACCGGAATTAACAGAAACCTCACCCGCAAGCTACAGAATGTCCAGAACGCCGCCGCAAGACTGGTCCTCAACCTGCCAAAACACTGCCACATCTCCCAGCACCTGCGCACACTCCACTGGCTCCCCATCGAGGCAAGAGTCACCTTCAAGATACTCACCCACGCACACAAGGCCCTTCACCGGACCAGCATACCTGAACAGCCGACTCAAATTCCATGCACCCCAAAAGACCCTATGATCAGCCCAGTTCTCCTATGCCGTGGTCCCACGCACCCAGTAAAACCAGATCCGGAGGCCGCTCCTTCTCCTTCCTCGCCTGACAAGAGGCATACACCAGGGCTGTGTCCTGGCTCATTTTCTGCTTCCCATGTATATAAACAGCTTGGAGGATAAACTGGTTAATCTCAGGGCAGATTGCCGTCATGTAGGTGCTTGGAGTATCCCCACACTAATTTATGCAGACGATACTATCCTAATTGCCAGGACTGCACATGGCTTGCAACGTCTTCTGGTCTGAGATTATGGCCAGTTTAGATCTTATGGTCAACCAAAACAAGACCCACATAATGATTTTTTGGGGGAAGGAAGAAGGATAATGTCTCCTTTGTAGTGAACAGTAAGAACGTTGGTTATGTTCCTACTGTTACCAACCTTGGAATCCCCTTTGATACACGCCTCTCATGGGGACCACTGAAGACCAGTAGAGCTGTTGCCTTCTCCAAATTAGTGGAGGCCATCCTTAAATTTGCCCAGAAACCTGGTCAGAAACAAATAAAATAACTCTTGACAGTGTACAAAGCCAAATGCTGTGCTATTGCCTCCTATGGGGCAGGGGTGTGGGTCATTGAAGGTTAGGGGGCCCTTGAAAAAATTGGGAATAGTTTCATCAAGAGACTACTAGCTGTTCCCCAAAGCACTAGTTCCTTCGTCTGCCACACTGAGGTAAGGATCGGTTATATTAGCGATCTTATTAGAATCCAACCCCTCCTTTTGTGGATTAGAATTTCCACCAAAAGCCAGACATCCTTTAGTAGGGCTGTGCTTGCAGACTGCTTAACACTCAAACACTGTCTGAGTATTCCTTGGCTGAAGTATATACAGAATTTATGTTGTAGCATAGAACAGAAGAACTTGTTTACCTCTCCCAATACTGAGTTAGCCAGCCCTGACAGGACTCTGAAGTATGCGTTTTAAGAAGGATGCCTGGAGAATAGAATGAGGAGTGCTGTAGACAAACCAATGATCCAAACCTATAAGGGGATTTTTCCAGTTGTAAGTCCAACGCTCTACTTAGTATGGGTGGGAAATTTACATCACAGATTTTTACTGACGAGGTTTCAGGCTATGCATGGTGCACTATCATGCTGCTTTTCCATCACAAGCTATGTACTTTCTACAACTTCCTTCATGCCCATGTGACGACCAATCTCCACAAACTGCCTTACATCTTATCTTATTTTATTTTATTAATTGCTGAGGAAATACTATTGGCTGCCCATTCTCAGGGTGGACAACATTCGTTATTGTAGAGCAGCTTTTAATTATCTGCAAACCTTACCCACGATCAAGGTCTGTTTCTCTGCTGCCACATATATTGAACTTGCAGAAGGCTACTGTTCTTATGTGAAGCTTTAAGAATTATAGGTGGTTTGTAACTGAGTTTTTTACACTGATGGCCATGCCTTTCATCATTTTACCGACTGTCCTCAATATGTTTGATTCCTTGCTTAGATAATCCAGGGGGACATAGCAGACCCCTAGCAAGCTATATGTTAGGAGTTCTTTTGAGGTTTTTGTTCCATTGGATTATTTGAGCTCTATGGCAAGTCACTTGACAACTGATGCTGTATGTTTATTTATTTATTGGTATGAACTGAGACTAATATTTATAGTTTTTTGACTACATGTACTGTTTTTCACTGTGTACTTTTATGGTTAAAATTAGCCAAAATAAAGTTGATTTAAGAGTCTATAATTATTATTATTTTTTTTTTGGTCCTCATATGCGACAATCCACAATCCAATAAAGGTGTTTGTTATGGTGCGTTCAGGGTCTGGAAACGAACATGCACTCACATCCTGCTAAATGGTCCTTGTCCCTGATACACCTACCTTCAACCTTTATTTCGAGGCTGCGGGGTTACCCCCTCTTACCTCCCCTTGGAGTAAAGTGTCATACTTCTTGGACCATTTAATCCTCTATTGCCTAATTGGGTTTGAATTAAATAGTACAAGGGGTTCCCATTTGCTGATTCTCTTCTCGGAGGTGTTTATACAATCTAGCCTGCCGAATCGTCTAGCTGCCATTAACCAAGCTGCACAAGAGGGCGGACTACTAGAAGTCCAATTAATACATATTTCTCTACGGGCAATGATGATCAAAATTATTAACAACTGATCAAGTAATTTCCTGTTCTTCCCCAAAAAAACAGCATTATCCAAGATCACAAAAATAATCAGAGATACGCTTACCTCAATTTTCTTTTTCAGGATAACCATTAATATCTTACCCACATCTAGCCAATAAGCATGTACTCCAGAGCATTGCCAGAACATATGCACATCATCTGCTTTTGCCAATCCGCATTTCGGGCAACACCTTATTTCCCCTCCTATCCTGGACTGCTTCTTGGGGGACCAGTATACCCCATGTAGAGTGAATAAATGATTCTTCCTTAATGGAGCATATTTGACAAAGGAACAAAGAGCATTCATATATACTCGCCAAAGAGTTGCTAACTCGATGTCTGGTAGGGCCTCTTTCAATTTTTCCTCCAGGGAAGTATTGTGAGAATCTTCCTCGTGGACTAACACCCAGTACCATTTAGCAGTGTCTTTTTTCTGCGGAGGGGTACCACATAGTGCTGTCTCCCACTTATTCAAGGCTCCTACAGATGCTTGACATTGAGTCTAGCTTGTTAGATGCAAATATTTAAATCTAGACAATTGGTTGTTGGTTTTCTTTGATAGATAGTCCCAAGTAATTTGATTCTGATCATCCATTATATGGCCCCAATTTACAATTTCGGCATCCATAAGTGGTGTAGACAATGAATCTTGTGGACATAGTGGAGTCCCAGCTGATTTCCAAATTGGGGCTCGCTGGCTGTAGTAGGGTAAATTCAATATTCTCCTAACCTGGATCTAAAGCCTACGTGCCATACTCAGGACCTTCAGACTGACTTTTTAAAAACATTTGGGGTGCCCATTCGTGAACAGGAAGTAACTGCCTTGTTCGGCAAGGTCGTTACTTAGTGTTCCATAACATGGTCGAACTGATTGAGCATGTTTAGTTAATAGTGATCTAAGATTTTCTAGCTGAAAAGCTCAACAATATAGCTGAAAGTCTGCTGAGGCAAGCCCGTCTTCTATTTATGTTTTTTTTGCGAAGCTTTTTCAAGGCGATTCTTGCATTCTTACTGACCCAGATAAAACTATCCAAGTCGCCTTGTAGTTGCTTAAACCAATTTGACTCAAAATGCAGTGGTAGGGCATTAAATATAGGTGAACTTTGGAAGAATCATCATCTTTATCGGTTTAACTTTGCCAATGATCGATAAAGGTAAGGAAGACCACGTTTGCATAAGTTTCTTGGTTTATTTCATGAGCTTCAAAAAATTAATCTGGGTCATTTCTTTCAGAGTTTTGACCACCTGAACTCCTAGATATATTATCTCTTTCATCACGTTTTTCCCAGGGTGGCACCAAGTTATACATCTCAAGCCAATATCTCAGTTTTTCCTTCATTTACCTGGTATCCAGCTACCTTACCTAGGGGCATATGATCAAGCACGGCGTTAAAATTATCGCTACTTTAGTGGCAGAAAACTGCCGCTAAAGCGGCGATAATGGGCTTGATAATATGCCACAGAGAAATCCAATAGAAGCCCATGTTGACACCAGAACATGGGCTTCTATGGGAATTCTCAAGGGCATATTATCAACGCATTATCGCCGCTTTAGCGGCAGTTTTCTGCCGCTAGAGCGGCGATAATTTTAGCGCTGTTTCTTGATAATATGCCCCCAAAGTCTTTTAATATACATATTATAATCGGAAATGATTCTATAGGGTTTTGTGTATATATCATGAGATCATCAGCATAAAAAGCCTCTTTCTTAGCCCAACCTAAATATTGAAATGGCTGAATCCTCTGTTCTTTCCTAATCCTCCTAGCTAAGGGCTCGATGTACAGGTTAAACAATAAAGGGGATAAAGGACAGCCTTGCCGTGTGCCTCTACCTACTATTAATTGTTGAGTGAGTGAACCATTAATTAGGATCCTTGCTGAGGGGCATGTGTAAATGTTTTTTATTGCATTCTGAAATTTACTCCTTAACCCATTGTGAGAGATAACGGCATAAAGGAAGGGCCAGCTAACCATATCAAATGCCTTAGAGCCATTAACAGTCGGAACAGCTAATGGAAGGTTTTTGTCGGTGGCCAAGTCTATGGTGTAAACCAGGTCATGGGTAAGGTCATTTAGCTGTCTAACTTTCATAAATCCTTTTTGAGAGGTCCCAATTAGGTCTCCTAATACTTTATCTAACCTTTTAGCCAGTATAGTCGTAAATAGCTTATAATGTTGTTAAGTAAGGATATTTGTCGATAAGACTCACATTTTTGGGGGATTTTTGTTGGGTTTCAATATAAGGGTCATCGTGGCATTATTCCAAGAGTCTGGAACAGCTTCACCATTTATATATACTGAATTGAGTAATGAGGTTAATGAGGGAATTATTTCATCTGCCAGAGCCTTATAAACTTCACTGGGGATTCCATCTGGTCCAGGGGCTTTCCCGTTTTTTACATTTTTTATTGCTAAGGATACCTCTTCGGATGTTATTGGACTGTTAAGTAAGAATTTCTTGTCCTGCGAGATTTTAGGTAAGGGGTCATCTAAGAACCGATTAGATAACTGTTCATCTGACAATGATAACTCTTCCTTATATAGATTTTGGAAAATGTGGTGAAGGCAGTCCCAATATCTTTGTCATCTTGGCAACTTACACCCGACCCCTCCAAGACTACCACTTTTATTGAATTCCTTACTAAATTTCCCCTGATCTTCCATTCCAATAACTTCCGGCATCCCTCGCCATACTCGTTGTGCCCGAGATTACTAGCGAACCATTTTTTCTTCACTACACCTTCCAGATGTTCCACTAGATCTTTTTTCCCCTCATCAATTTGTGCTTGTATTTTATTGATTGCTGCTGAATTACCTGCGACATATAGATCTTTTTGCCTGTAGAATATTTTCTTCTCTATCTCCTCAATTTTTTTTATCATTTTCTTTTTCCTGAATGCGGCATAATTGATTATTCTCCCTCTAATGTAAGCTTTGTAAGCATCCCAAACAACCCATAGGGAGGAGGAGCCAGTATTAAGTTCAAAATATTCTGGGGTGTCTTGTTTCAGAGTTTTTTGTATCTCCTGTTCTCCTTAGAGAAATCTATCCATTATCCATCTAACTTCTGGCACCTTGTAGTCTAGAAGTAGCTCAAGACTAATGGCTGAGTGGTCAGATAGATGGGCGGGGTGATGAAAAACTGCCTTGACCTTACTGTTTAATCTTGAGTCAATGAGATAGTAGTCTATTCGAGACGCATTGCCATATTTCCTATTTTGATGTGTAAATTCTTTCATTCTACCGGCTTTCTGCCTCCAGAGATCTATTAATCACAGATTCTTCATGGTGTTGTGTATAAAAGCTCGCATTTTCGGGGCGTTAACTGTCGGCCTAAGGGTAGATTTATCCAATTCGAGATCAAGTAAAGGGTTAAAATCTCCCGCCATTATAATGGGATTATCGTCATTCAGTATTTGTTGAAAGAGGTCATGTAGTGATGACGGGTCATCTATATTTGGGCCATAATAACTAATCATGGAATATTTTGTGCTATGAATCCTGAGTGTAACAATGACCCCTATTCCTTTGGGATCTGAGAATACTTTTATTATGTTTGCATGAGCCGACGTCTTAATAAGAACTGCAACCCCTTTAACGTTACAGTTCTCATTAGTACATGTCAGCTGCTGAATCCACTCATGCACCTTTAGCATTGACTCCCATTCTTTTTGTCGGAGGTGGGTCTCTTGCAGCATTATTATATCGCTCTTAGAATGTCTAAGAAGTTGGAGAATTCGCATGCCTGATACTCTCAACCCATTTATGTTCCAGCTTAATATGCTCAGGATGTGTTTATCTAAATTAACCATCTTCCTACAGCAGCATGCTTCCCGTATCTCCCTGTTGTTTGTTTAATTTTCACGTATGAGGACCAAATTTTTTTTGTTTTTTCTCTCAATGCTCCCATTCCTGCGTGCTATTTACATAATATGTGCAAGACTTTCTTACCCCAATCTTACAAATCCCCACCCTCACTCCCTCCCTCCCTCTCTCCCTCCCAGGGGAATCGGACTACTTGGACCGGCCGTTCCGCAGGGGTAGGGTTAACGATATAATCCAACTGCAAAACCACAGCAGTGCTGGCGGAGACCGGTACCAATATGGCCCGGCACGGATTGAACGAGGGTTAAGCATTGCTTACCCCGGTTGACACCAAGGTACCAACCACCCCTACACATTTTTTAGGGTGCTGTAATGGTGGCCGCTCCTTCACTATTCGCTCTGGGTGACCACCACCAAAAAATGTGGAGGTAGTATAACATTAGGTCCTGAGGAATTGCCATCTACTTTGATAAATAGGCAAGAAACATGTCGACCTCTTTTTAGCGTATCACAACACAACATTGTAGTGACGATACGCGCTATTCTCATTTTAATTAGGGGAGTAACCATACTCATTAAAAATTCTTTTGAATTGGATTATTTTTCCCTATTTTAACGCACACAACACCTTCACGTATACTGACACTAGGATCCTCACTTGCACTTCACCCATCGGCTCTGGAAAAAAGATCTCCGAGAAGTAGGCCCCTCAATGGGTGCCTGATCGGGCATTGCAGCGCCGGCCCGAGTAGGAGCAGACCCGATGATGAAGCAAGACACCTACTTGTCAGGTGTGTGAGGGTCTTATTCCAATAAGGAGATCACTCTCCGAATTCCCATTGGTTTCAACCACACAGTTAGCATTTCTTTCCTCTTTTCGTTTTACGATAGGAACTTCATACTCAGTGTTTGAATATAATCCTCCCTTTTACCAAAATGGGCATTGAGGCTGCCCAGCTGCCCTCGTCTCTCCAGCCTTATGTAACTGAAATGTGTGTGCAGACTCAGCCTATTTTGATTTTGTCTGTTTAACAAAGCTTTCCACTTCCTTTGGGTCTTTAATAGTATGCATTTTATTATTCCACATTATTTTTAATGTGGCAGGAAACTTAATCTAAGCGTTAGCTCCCAAAGATTTAAGTTCCTGTATGTACCTACCCAGCTCTCACTGATGTGTTTGGGTTTCTTTTGCTAGGTCTGAACGAATGCGGAAAGACCATCCATCTCTGGTGTATGATCGAACTTTTAAAGCCTCAGAAAGTACCTTTTCCTTAATGGAGTAAGTGTTAAAATTGACAAGTATTTTCCTAGGTTTGTCTCTATTGGGATACTTCCTAAAATGATCTCTGTGAATTTGTTGGATAACCAGGAAAAGATCTGGTTCCCTATCTTCTGGTATTGATTCTTAAATCAGGTTAATAAAAAAAACCTTCAAGTCCTCACCCTTCGGCACATTGAGAAGCCTTAAATTATTTCTTCTCGAGTTGTTCTCTAGCATTTCAATTTTCTCTTGGAGGACTTTCTCTTTTCCTTACAGTGTTGAATCTCCTTACAATTATCAGCAACCTCCCTTCTCTTATCCTCTGAGAAAGTTTCAAGGTTTATAATCCTATCAGTTAAATTTGTACGTTTTTTTTCTTCAAGATTCTCACAGGCATCGTAGTTTTGGCATGATTTGCTTCTGACATTGCAAATCTGTTTTTAATTTCCTCAGATAATGGTTGCAGTAGTTCCCCAATATTCTCCTACCTCAGGATATGTGGAGTCGTCCTCTCCACTAACAGGGGCGCAGATAGTATAGGTTCATTCTCAATCCCATTCCCATTGGGAGGTGCAACTTTGAGGGGTAAATTATTCACCTCCAGGGCTTGAGATCTGTTGGCCAGGGGTTAACAGGACATTTGCTGAGATTCTCCAACCGTTTGTTGACTCACAGTGTTGGTGCCACCCGGAGGGTCTAACACTCTCATAACAGTAGCAGGTAGGTTAACACTCCCACTAACCTTCAAAAAAGATCTTAGTGAGGCATTATTTTAGTTCTAGACTCTACCCCTGCTAGGGCTGGAATATTAGCACCTCGTTTTTTCCTATGGGTTTGTTTTGGAGTGCAGTCTTTACGAGGTACTACTAACAGGGTGCCGGGGGCCTGGAGTAAAGGGGAAATAACTGGTGGAGACACTTTTTGCACCAAATGGGTTTCAACAACATCTATACACTGGTTACTTAACGTCTACCAGTTGGTTCGTTGTGCCTTTGGCTCCACAATTGTTGCTGGTTGTTTGTCTTCCAATTTCCTCCTCTGCAATAATTTAGAGCTGGAACCCTGTTTCCTAGATGTCTTCGGATCTTTTGCCGACACAGGCCCTCATTTAGGGCTCAGGTGTCAAAACAAGCCAAGCTCCAGCGCGGCTACTGATGCTTGTGCAGGAAATTGTTGCAGGTGCATGCTTTGCCCCCTCTGAGAGACTTGTACAACTGCCCTCTGGCCCTGGCTGCGCAGCCAAGAACCACGTGACCCATGCGTTGCTGGCCTCACACCGCTGGGGGAGAAAGCAACTTAAGTCGAAAGTCTGGGTCTCGTCAGGCTAAAGCTGCACAAGCACGAAGGCTCGTGAGCCAACTGAGCGCCCTGGGACGCACTGATGACTCCACAGACAGCCCCCCATCCCCCCCAGAAGAGAAAACAAACCACGTCAGCCGAAGCTGCTCGTCTGCGGCGTCCGCGGCGTCTTCAGCAGCAGCTCCAACTGCGGCCGCTCAGCCAACCACACCCGCCACCGTGGGGGAGAGGTCAGGAAAAGAAAACCAAACCCGCAAGGAAGAAAAGACACAGTTACATGTTTTTCGGGCTCCCGGGGCTCCTGAAACTCTATGCACCATTACCCTGATTACAGGTGCTATTGGCAAAGTCAAATTTAGAAAAGCGGAGCGCTGGAGAGACCAGAGTTCACAGCCGACTCTCTAGCCGGCTGCCATCTTCCTCCCGCAAATCAAGAGTGTGTAATTATTGTCCTATAAATGGACACATAGCTAAGGATTAAACTTGGTATGGGAAATTAACTTTGCAGCAAGATTCGGACCAATAGAGGTCCTAAGTAGGAGTACATTATCGTACCCATGCTTTTCAAGCCATGGTCTGCAGCTTGGGTTCCCACCCAAAATTGCTCGTCCCCCAGTAGGAATGTACAATATGCTGATGACATGGTCTTGTTGGATCTAAGTAAGATTGGTCTGCAGATGTCTGCAGATGTCTCTGGTGGCCGAAGACAGCATATTAAAACTGATGATTTGAAAGTCAATCTGTCAAAAACTGGCATATAATTAATTGCCAAAAGGAAAGCACAAGAGAAATTCGAGAAATGGTTCATAGATGAAAAATCTTTCAGTATTTCCCCCTGTTATTGCTGTTTGGGAGCTTGCTTTGGAGAAAAGGTAACCTCAGACAACATATCTCCTCAATTAAGACTGAAGCACTTAAATTGATATTAGCATTCAAAAAACTAGATTGTACTCTGCCAAGTTTAACTATCACCCCAATTAGTCAAGTTAGTAAAAGTACGCTTTTGCCACTGCTAACACATGGAAAGGAGGCGGTTTCTGGCGAGGCAGAAAGAAAATAGACACTTCAGTGTAAACATTTTAACTCCGCATTTGAGCTACTTAGTCGCTGGCTCAGAGTCAAATCCGGTTAGAATTTAGCTGTGGAGTGTATAAGAATCGAGAAAAACTCTGCTACATGCTGAAATCAGGCTGTATCAGTGGCGGCCTGTAAGGTGCAGCAGGGATAGGGTGGGAACACACACCTGAACACTTTCTTACACATGTGCATACACATACCTATGCCCCGGTACATACACACGCAGACATCACTTTCTTACACATGTGCATACACATACCTATGCCCGGTACATACACACGCAGACATCACTTTCTTACACATGTGCATACACATACCTATGCCCGGTACATACACACGCAGACATCCATTCAAAGCGTGCACGCTTGGACAAATACACAAACGTATGCACATACACACACACATGGATGCACCCAACATTAAAAAGAAAACTTACCTGGCCTCAACAGTGAGTTTCGGTGGTGGGAGGGAAGCCTTGGTGGTTCTTGGACGATGGGATGTTGCTCCTACCATTGGCTGAACTTGTCCCTTACTTGTCACAGAGTGGGAGGGGTATTGAGTCAATGAGAGTGCTGACCCCACCCTACTCTGTCAGTGATGGGCACTGAGCACTGGGAACTGGGCACTTCAGGGCTTAAAACTGAAACACCCAGAACCGAGTATATCAGTGGTGCTCACCCTCATCATGAGGGGGAAGCTCACAGAAGACTTTGCCCGGCTGAGGAGGTCACGCCCACCAGGCTGTGAAATCCCCAGCCCGACGACTTTCAGCTCAGGCAGGCAGCTAGGAGTATATGCATGTACAGTGCCTGGCTGACTCTTTCGACCATGAAGAGTGTCTGTCAGGCTGGCTTTTGCTCAGCCTGACAGACACTCTTACAACTTGGAACAAGCATTGGCATAGCCAATAGGTCTCGCCTTTGGGACCTTATAAGTGTTTAGCCATGCAACAGTTGCATAACTAAATACTTATAAGGTCCCAAAAGCGAGACCTATTGGCTATGCAAAGCGGCCGTGCGGCCGCGAAAGTTAAAGTGATCCGATCGGATCACGATCAAACATCAAAGCAGCCGTGTGGCCGCCAAAGTGAAAGTAATTGCGGTAAAGCTCGGCACGCGCGCCCGCGACGTTCACTGTAGCTCTAGGATGGCCTGGTAGCACTTTTTGGAGCCTTCTCAATAAGTCTCGCCAGACCAGCGCATGCGCTGGGTCAGGCGAGACCTAAAAAGGTTCAGGGAAAGGGTTCCTCTGCTCCTAACAACAGCCCTCAGCTCAAGTGTAAAGTGATGTGATCTTGCTTTATGTGAGTCTCTGATGTAATGATTTTTAAGTATTGAAGAATATCGTAGTAATTCTTACCAACTGTACAGTAAACTTTGACTTGACATGAAAAATATATTTTTTTGCATCTTAGCTCTACCTTTGTATTTAAAAATCCACATTTTCAGTGGTCAATATTGAATTTGTTATGTGCTGTGAGAAACTGCAAATGGGACATTTTAAAATTCAGTGGTTTAGCTTTTTTTTTTTTTACATTAACTCTTGCTAGAATGTAGTCATTTAAATAGGTACAGGGTATGCTTTTAAATCTCAGAGAACATGCAATTACTGTAATTCTCCGCTTGGCCTTTTTGCCTAATTCAGGAAATGAAGTTGTGATAACCATGCAATGTAGCAGAAGTGCTTTTTTAATCATATTGTGTTGCTCACTAAATCCTTCCAACGCAGGCAGCAGTGCGACAAATCGCAGGAGAGAACATTTCGCAATATACTAAGCAGTGATGTTCATGGTTCCGGAGCAGCTGCTTCCGTAATTTAGTGACTCCATTTTTTTTTTTACATTGGCTGTAGCAGGCCCGGTCAATCCAGTCTATTAATATTTGTATATTAGCAAAACCTTTCCTGGTATCCAGGTGCAAGCGCACATCACTGGAGTCTGGTTAATAAAAAAAAGCCACATCTTCTACCTCTTTTTAAATCAGACAGGAGGCTACTTCAGTCTGTGGCCATCTGCTTGCAGCATTCTTCCACCTAATTTGTTTCTATAGATGCAGAGAATGATTAACAGGTTGTTGCCCCTGAAATCTACTCACCTACTAGGGAAATATTCCATAAATCTTACTCTCTGCTGTACTGGGCCCTCCCTCTGCGCAGATACAGTATAAGCTACAACTTTGACTGCATGATGTTGCAACCTACTCAAGATTTTCTTTGTGATCCCTAAAAACAGCACATCTATAATCTAGACATGAGTAAGTAATCACCTCTACTATTGTGGTGTGTGCGTATTCAGTGACCACATCTGTGGCTAAGAAGTTGAATGTGCCCTTTTAAGGCCAATCATTTATTGAGCACAAAACCCAACACATTGAATGCTTGTGTCAGCCTAACAAAACCATTTCCTACTCTGATTGTGCTGTATTCCTTCCCAGGTTTGGTCATTGTTACCCTAAAACCCACAATCTAGTTGAGGGTTGTCAGGGTTCTAAGGAGGTCTCACCATTTTCGTGGATATGTCATGCTCCATGGGCATGAGAAGAATTCTTTGAGACTGTGGATAGCCATAATTTTGTATCCTAGCAAATTTACAGCATCTGGTTGCTGTTTCCACTAGATTCTAGAATCTAGAGTGTGGATTCCAGAGGCAGGTGCTGAAGGAGGAGGACTTCAGACACCAGGGGTTGTTGTACTGAACTCAATAAACCAGTTCCACTTTTCTTCACGTGTCGTGGTGATTTAAAAGTGGTGACGAGGATGGGATGGCCAATTCCTGAGGCACTACTGGATTGAAGATGTGGAGTTAATCTGCGATTGGTGAAACACCCCCAGGGGCCTTGTGTGCTGTGTAAATGAATTCCCGTGCTGCTTCATGGTGGATCTTACTGGAGAATGTACCATGCCTGGCAAGGGAACATTGGTATTTTTGTGACCTATTTTGGGTGTAGTATCTGATTCACAAGCACATAGGTAACACGAGAGAAAGGGTTTCACTACCCCTGTGCAATGTGTATTTTCAAAAAGTGCAAAAGTGCTACTCACCGTGACGCCTTGTTCTTCTGGCATCGAATGTATGATGTTACAATGCATACATTTACAACGCATGCCTTTACAACGCAGTTTTTACATTGCAGCATCCTTTACAACGCATCATTTACATCGCATGTCATTACAAAGCATTTTTTTAAACTACAATTACAACGCATTCCATTACATCACATCATACCATTACAACGCATATCATTACATTGCATTTAAGGTAAGTGTTGGAGAATGTAGGGGTAAAAATTACTATTCTAACTCCAGTGGGTGCAACGTGTTGGATAGTGTGGGGGTAAAAATTACTATTCTAACTCCAATGGGTGCAACAGTGGGGTAAGTGTTGGATAGTGTAGGGGTAAAAATTACTATTCTAACTCCAGTGGGTGCAACAGTAGGGTAAGTGTTGGATAGTGTAGGGGGTACTATGTGTTGTAAAGGTATGCGATGTAATGACATGCAATGTAATGCCTGCGTTGTAGTGACAGGCGCTGTAATGACATGCGTTGTAGTGACATGCAATGTAATGGCTGCGTTGTAGTGACATTCGTTGTAAAGGATGTTGCGATGTAACGACTGCGTTGGAAATGTAGTGCGATGTAATGACTGCGTTGTAAAGGTTGTTTCCCTCTGGCTTCCTGTGACAACAGTGACAGCTTGAGCAGCAGCAAACTGGACTGTGACGTGTGATATCCAGCGGGGATTCTAGGGACAGTGCATTGTGAGCATGAAGGTGTAACATTGCATGGTTGACTGGATGATCAGCATGCCAGTGGTTTCCAAGGTGTGTTTTGTTGTCTCCGGGCTTCCACAGGCCTACAGTGCATGCACACATTGATTTGTGTGTGTTGTGCGTCTGTTGAGCGCAGTGTCTGCAACCTGTGGTGTGTGATGGTGTTGTGCTGAAGGAAAGAGAAAACCAAGAAGTGCCTGGTGAGAGAAAGTGTTTTGCAGAAGAACGGTGAGCATTGACTAGTGAAGGAGGATGACAATGCGGTGAGCGATGAGGGGTGAAGGAAGTGACCAACAGTGTCTACATTGTTTATTTTAGTTTGTTCTGTTTTTCTGTCATGTGCATTTGAATACATATACAATTGGTGAAAGGCAGCGGCGATTACCTTATTTAATATTGGCTGGCATTACTTAATCTGATTTGATCTTGCTGTTGGTGGGTATTCTCGTTATAAAATGTAGTCTTTGTCTTGAATTCTTAGTGAATTGTACTGTGACAGGTATTTACACTTATCAAATTTACCAGATGGTTAGATTATGGATGCCACAATCGGTAATAGCCCTGCACACATTTGTACAACATCCAGGAGTTCCTGCCCTGGTGTGGGAAGACTGGCATGAATCATTCAAAACATATTTGGAAGCAGTAGGGGGTTAAACCTTTTTGGTATCACGTAAAGTAGCATTGTTGAAAAATAATATGTAAGGTAAAGGTAGGAAGGTGTTAAAGACTCTACCTTGGCCTATTTGTACTACTTCGACCAATCAAGGATGGAGAAGGAGAGAAAGGATCTCAGTCAGAGGAGGTAGCTACTGATGAGTACATGGAGGTCATGAGAGCTTTGAAGGACAATTATGAAGCAAAACTAGCATAGTTGTCAAGAGACATAGGTTTTTTCCAGGGCTCAGTTGCAAGGAGAGACAGTGGAGCAGTCTGTAGCTGTTAAGAACGTTTGCTGCCACATGTAGGTTCAAGGACTTACATGAGGAAGTTTTTAGAGACCAGTTCATCAACAGAACAAATAACAGCAAAATTCAGCTGTTGGAGCTAAAGGACCAGTCTTTGCAAAAGACCATTGATATTGCAAGGCGAGTGGAGAATACATCCAGGTATGTTAAGCAGCTCAATGGAGAACAAGGGAAGGATAAGAAAAATCTTAATAGGGTAAATGTAAATCAGAAAGTTAGGAAGGGTGTTCAGGATGCTGCAAGGAATCAGACTAAGGTTCCTGTTGGTAAGGTACCAGCAGGCAAGAATAAACGTACATGTTTCTGGTGTGGAAGTCTTAGGCATACCACAGAATCAGAAAGATGCTCGCTGTGAAGGCTAAGTGCTACAAGTGTAAGAAAATAGGCCATTTCTCAAGGACGTTTAGGTCTAAAAATCATGAAGCTTGGAAATGGTCTGTAAATATTGTGAGAGAGAATAAGGTAGACTACTCTGAAGATGAGGAAGATGATGATATGGAGGTACTGGTCGTTTGTGAAAGCACTGTCAATGCAATAAAAGAGATATATCATCCTCTCAAGTGCCTTTTAAAGATAAATTAAATTTATATATCGTTGTGTGCATACTCATGTTCCCCTTACACCATAATCAAGAGGCAGATGTGGGAAAGTGTAGGTTTGCGTAAGCTATTTCCAAAAGACATTAAGGCTGAAGGATATTGCGGAGTAAAATTGCCACTGTTGGAATTTTTCAATTGTCAATTGTCATATAAAGACAGCTGTGCAAGTGGGACGGTGTACGTAGTGGAAAACAGAAGAGCCCTTTTGGGAAGGAAGGAGCACAAAGCATTGGGCATTGGAATTGATCCCAATCACCCTGATCAGGTGTTGTTGACTGAGGATGCGGAAAGAGTGATGTGGAATTTGAAATATCCTGGGTTGTTTGACAGTAAGCTTGGTTGCCTAAATATATTTGAACAGCGCATTGTGTTAAAGGCTGGGAGCACCCGGTGGTACACAAGGTGAGAAATGTGCCATTCTCATTATGTGCACACCTTAAAGAACCTATCACGGCATCTGAAAGGCTTAGTCCTATTGTTTTGGCATGTAAGCCTAACAGCCATTTGCACATTGTCTGGACTTAAGAGACCTGAACCAAAGCATTTGGGTCGACTGACATCCTTTGCCACATATAAGTGAAATGATAGTCATTATTAAAGATGTCATATACTTTTCATCGATCGATTTGTCCAACGCATATCACCAGGTATGACTACATTCCGATTCCATGAGGCACAGGGTCAAGACCGATTTGCATATGGCTGAGTTCAAACTGGAATGGCATGGTGAGCAAAAAAACAATGGATTTAGGCCCAGATCCCTGTACTGGGGTGAATGTATGTCATTGTTCTGCATTCTGTCCATCAACTGTTGTTTTTGCTATTGTCACCCCGAGTGGGACGGGTATGCTCAGACGTGAGTCCCGTGCTCTCCATGCCACTGGAATCAAGCTATCCTGGCTGAAGAGGGGTGAAATCCTGCAACTGGTCCTAGGATGCTTGGTTCCAGTCCAGGGAGGACCTGGCTTGGCAGTTCGGGCTCGACTGTTCCCATGAGGCACAGGGTCAAGACTGATTTGCATATGGCTGGGTTCAAACTGGAATGGCATGGTGAGCAGAAAAACTATGGATTTAGGCCCAGATCTCTGTACTGGGGTGAATGTACGACATTGTTCTGCATTCTGTCCATCAACTGTTGTTTTTGCTACATTCCGATTCCAAGCACCTGAATTCATTTATAACACCCGAGGGAGCGTTCAAATTCATATGTATGCCATTTGGATTGGCGTCCGCTTCTGCGATATTTCAAAGGCTCATGAGTAATATTTTGATAGGGATCAGGACTGTGAGAGTGTTCCAGGATGAACTTTTAGTCTAAGGATGCAGATGTGAACCCTGCTCATGATGTGGTTTCGAATGAGGTTCTGGGGAAATTGCTAGATGCAGGGTTAACGGAGAGCGCAGATAAGCACAAACTTAGTGTGATGCAAGTCGATTATCTTGGGCACACATTGTTAGATGATGTGGTTAAGCCCAAAAAGAAACTACTCAAGGCTATTGATAGAGCCCCTGCACCGGTTGACGATGAGTAATTATGCTCTTTCTTAGGATTGGCTGACTACTAGTCTAAGTTTATTCAGAATTTCACATACAAAGTTCATAGTCTGAGATCTTGATGAAAAAAGGCGTACAGTTTCTGTGGACAAATGAGTGTCAACAGGCTTTTGAGGGGATAAATTGGATATTGTGAAGGCTGTTGCCCTCAAACCTTTTGAGCAGCATGATAAGATCATGGATGAAAGCAATGAAAAAGAGAAAAGGGAGGATTGGTTGGTGGCAAGTGTGGCTGAGTCATGTAAAGGAGCCATAAGTGAGGATGAATGGATGGGAGCAATTTTGGAAGATGACATGATGAAAAAAAAAGACAATTTTGGCCAACAACACTGGCAGGAGAATTGTCGGGTGTGGATGGTATTGTTAGGAGAGTAGATAGGTTGGTGGTGCCTTTAGGGTTGTGTACAAGATTATTAGAGTTGTTACATGAGGGGCACAGTGGAATGTCTGGAATGAAGACGAGAGATAGGTTTGATTTGTAGTGTTCAAGCATGGACAAGGAGATTGAGAGATGTGTGTGCAATTGTATGGCATGCATATTTAGTGACAAATGACATATCAGAGGAATCTCCTATATCACCCACCATAATGCCAACAAACCATGGTAAAAGGTGGTGATGGACATTTGTGGAACATTTAATACCAAGGAAACAAATATGTCATTATCCTGGTGGACTATTTCACCAAGTGGCCTGAGGGGTAGCATTCGTGAGAGAGATGAAAGCATTGAATATCATAGATTTTTGTGAAGATATTTTCCATAGAGAGGGATATCCTGAGTGTCTGCTAACAGATATGGGTCCACAATTCATCGCTGTCGAATTTGGAAGGTATATGTAAAAAAATGGAGTGTCATATCTTAACACCGCAGTTTATGACCCTAAAGATCACAGTCTCGTTGATAGGTTCAACCATATGTTAAAGGAATGTGTGCAACAGGCTGAAGAGTGTGGCGGGGAGTGCAAAAGTGCCGTCAAGGAGATGTTATGGAGTTATCGGAACACACCCCACAGGGCCACAAAAGCGACCCTGTTTAGTCTTCTTAAAGGACAGCAAGCGGGTACCAAGGTGACCCCGTCTGGATGGGCAGAGTTCAAAATTATCAGGAGAAGTATGTGCGCAGACATAAAGATATGTTGAAAACCAGCACATGCAAGCTTGTGAAGGGTGACTAGGTGAGGGCTTCCCTTTTAGGGGGTCAAAAGGCAGGTTTGTCCAAATTGTCAGAGCCCAAGCAAGTCAAAAAGGTAGGTGGCAATAATGTGTGGGTGGATGATGTTAAAAGATGGAACATCCGGAGACTTACCTTATGTAATGAGGTGGAACATGAAAATTGGTTGAAGGGCTAAACATCAGCAGTCCCAAATGTCGATCCTGTTACTAAGCAGGGATTTAACAAGACAGAACATATCAAAACTAAATCAATTTGGCAAAAGGGTTATGTGTGTGCTTGAGGGAATGGGATGTTCTGTATATGGACAAGGTAATTGCGCAGTGACAGGTATGTGCATCACGATGTGTGTTACTGAACTTCAATTTCTTGGTAGTGATGTGCTTCAGCTTTTTTTAGTTACTGTGCATTAAGGTATTTTTTCTGCTTTGAACTTTGTTTTGTATCTGTATCAAACTTTCCATATATTGTATTATATACTCTAATGTTATTTTCTTGAGTTTTCTTTCATTATTAAGGAAGGTAGATGTGTTGTATCTTACAAACCTTACAGCATCTAGTTGCTATCTCCAATGTATTCTAGATCGTGAATTCCAGAGGCAGACAGCAGGCAGTTGCTGAAGGAGTAGGATTTCAAGGGTTGTTGCACTGGACTCAAGAAATCAGTTCCACTTTTCCTCAGATGCCGTGATTTAAAACAATGCAACTTTAGAAGTGCTGGCAATGTTATTGTCTTTACCATCGCATCAGGGTATCTGTCTCGTTCTGACAGTATAAAGTCTTCTCAATCTAAGATGGTAGAGTAGTTACAGGTCAAACGGCAAAGAGACAGTATTTAACCCAGGATAACTGCGATCACCTTGACTGGCAATTGTATTTTGTTGAGTTTTGTCACTCTCATAGAAGTTTGCACTCAGACTTCCTTTCATGTGCTTCTTTGGTGTTTTGGTCACACCCTTTGGTTTCCCTTGAATAATATGCTGCTGAACTTCTAAACTTCAACTTTTTCAGGTACCTACCACTTTTAGTTAGTATCTGGGGTCATATTGCTACCATCTCCTCCACTGCTGAGGTGTTTACTAATGCATTGGGCGATGCCTTACTTTTACCCTAGTGAATACTACTAACAAATTTGGCATGCTTCAATAATATTGCTTTTCCAATTGATGTACACACATAATAATAAAAAACAGGAGATACGATGGAGACGTAAATATGAAACTCAAGTATTATATAAATCTGCCCTGGCGAAAAAACAAAATACTTTACAGGCCAAATAGAACAGTCTAATAACTCTTCTAGGGTATTTTTTAAAATGATTAACAAACTAGCAAAAGTCTTAGCAGCAAAATGATGTACCGGCAGTCAAACCTTTTGAGATGATCTCGCCTCCTATGTTAAGAATAAGGTAGAGCTCATCTACAACACTTTCAATGCAGCAGGTAACTACGCCCCTCAGTAAAGGTTACCTCCCAGGCTGATAGATCAGCTTTTGTCCAGGTTCTACAATGCAACTTGAACATCTTATCATGGCTTCTAAATTGGGATCCACGGGTGATCCATGTCCCCTCTCAGTGCTCAAACAACCTTATGAGCTCAATGCCATGTTCCAATCAGAAATTTTTCCTTCGGGGGCGTGGCAGGGTGCCCGGAGAGTATGGCGGCGTCTCTGTGAGGCTCCCGCAGCCGGGTCGGCAAATTGCGCCAGTATACCATTTACCGCTAAGCTGTTCCGCGCAAAGTAAGTCGGAAGAGCCGCTCACTGGGAAAGGATTCTGCCCAAGGTTTTTTCGCCGCAATTCAGACTTATTTTGGCAGGTAAAGACTTAGATGCGAGGCAGTTCAGTCGTGGCCGCCATTTTGATGATTTTTACCGCGCCGCAGTCGTTTGCCTGTCTCCACAAGCGGCAGTCTTGCTTTTTTTTTTTTTTTTTGCTTTTTTCATATACTTCATCCATGAAATGTACAATTGATTTATGACTGCTATTGTCACCTTTTACTGCGGGGAAGCACTAACTTGCTAATGTCATACCTCATGCTTACTGAGGAGATTATAGTGCGACCCCATTTTGTGGATGTGATGCAAATCGAATAACGATCTCCTGAACTTTGTCATGGTGTGTATTCGTTTTCAATACTCATTATCAGCTTTTCCCTCTACATAATGCCATACCATCATCATTTTCTCCATGTTTTTTAAGACTAAAGAACGGGAATACTCTGAATTTTGCCTGCTTTCATCACAGCTGTTGCCATCATAGCCCGGGGCATCAAATGACTTTACACTTTCTGAGGATCACAAGTTCATATGATAGTTCTTCTGGCTGCACAACTTTACTTCAATTATTGCTCCTCACAACTAATTGACTCTTCATCTGGTTACCTGGTTTCTTCACTTTGTGTATCTGATGTGTAATGGGCAGGACAAAAGGGTCTTTCTGCAATACTTCTAAGCCAAATCATTCTTTTGTCAGAAACTCAAGGATTTTTTCAGAATTTTCTAAATTACAAGACACAGATTTGCTTATGTCAGTAATAACACAACTATGGATCTTGCACCAGTTATGCCAGGAAAATCCAATGTTAAACGCCTGAAAAAAGATCCTCTATCACCTCCCAAACCAACTTCTCCAGTATCAATGGAACTCTTATTACAGGAGATACGAGCTCTCCGGCCCTTTTTAGAAGAAACCAACTCCAAGCTTCAAACTCTTTCGGATAGCAGGTCACAAGTTGACACCATACTCATGGTTGTTGAACAAAATGTTTCCTCCCTCGCTGACACCACCAAGAGTGTTACATTCCTGCAGTCCCAGGTATTGTCACTTCAAAAGCAGGTTGAGGACATTGAAAACCACAATAGAAGAAACAACCTACGCATTTATGGGCTGCAGGAGGGGTTGGAAGGTGCGGACCACATTGGCTTCTTTAAGTTCTTCCTTCCGAAGATTCTACACCTGCCAGAGGATACCTTGTTGAATATACAACGCCTGGAGAACACTTTAGGGGGCTGAAGCTGCTGTGGAGAAACCTACCTCCTCCTTCACCGCTAATTGATTCGCCAGTTCCCGCCTCCCGCCGCCGCAGTTCCAGCCATCGCGGCCGCGGAGTGGAGGTGGGGACTACTGATCCCAGGCTCCTTAGCGGCAGGAAACCCGCCAACGCTGTTTCCGTGCACTGAGGCGCATTTAAACGAAGCATACCCCCGGCAGAGCGGGCGCCTGGAGAACACTTTAGGGGGCTGAAGCTGCTGTGGAGAAACCTACCTCCTCCTTCACCGCTAATTGATTTGCCAGTTCCCGCCTCCCGCCGCCGCAGTTCCAGCCATCGCAGCCGCGGAGTGGAGGTGGGGACTACTGATCCCAGGCTCCTTAGCGGCAGGAAACCCGCCAACGCTGTTTCCGCGCACTGAGGCGCATTTAAACGAAGCATACCCCCGTCAGAGCGGGCGCCTGGAGAACACTTTAGGGGGCTGAAGCTGCTGTGGAGAAACCTACCTCCTCCTTCACCGCTAATTGATTTGCCAGTTCCCGTCTCCCGCTGCCGCAGTTCCAGCCATCGGGGCCGTGGAGTGGAGGTGGGGACTACTGATCCCAGGCTCCTTAGCGGCAGGAAACCCGCCAACGCTGTTTCCGCGCACTGAGGCGCATTTAAACGAAGCATACCCCCTTGCAGAGCGGGCGCCTGGAGAACACTTTAGGGGGCTGAAGCTGCTGTGGAGAAACCTACCTCCTCCTTCACCGCTAATTGATTTGCCAGTTCCCGCCTCCCGCCGCCGCAGTTCCAGCCATCGCGGCCGCGGAGTGGAGGTGGGGACTACTGATCCCAGGCTCCTTAGCGGCAGGAAACCCGCCAACGCTGGTTCCGCGCACTGAGGCGCATTTAAACGAAGCATACCCCCGGCAGAGCGGGTGCCTGGAGAACACTTTAGTGGGCTGAAGCTGCTGTGGAGAAACCTACCTCCTCCTTCACCGCTAATTGATATACCAGTTCCCGCCTCCCGCCGCCGCAGTTCCAGCCATCGCGGCCACGGAGTGGAGGTGGGGACTACTGATCCCAGGCTCCTTAGCGGCAGGAAACCCGCCAACGCTGTTTCCGCGCACTGAGGCGCATTTAAACGAAGCACACACCCCCGCATCGTGGGACCGTGCGCGGGCCGTGCCGGGCTAAGCCCTGGCAAAGGGTGGGCCGTCTGTGGCGGTCAGGGGCAGACAGAGGCAGGGCCGGGCCACCCCCTGCCAGAAGACACCGGTAAGGAGAGGCACGACAAACATTAAAATGTTATGCCCGCGCAGATAATAATATACACGGTGTGAATCATATCACCCCATGTAAAGGACACATAGTGGACTAATTGACAAAGTGGGATATTCTAAAAAGTGCGTTACATAACCTATCCCTCAACTATGGAAAATCGTAAAAGCGCGGTGGGCACTTTAGATGCCTATCTACTGAGAGCCGAATCGATAATAGAACAGGAAATACTATCCACCGAGAGGAGGCTCTCGCTTGATCCATCTCGTAGATTAAGCAGAGACCCTGAGACCATCAGTTCCTCCCTATTAAATAAAACACCCAACTTGATCTTTTCACCCGACCCCCCGGTCCCTTCCCCTCAAAAATCACCAGAGATTATAGAAGTACATTCAAATATTACTCCCTTACAAATGAAAGGACCTTTAACTCGGGGGAAAACTAAACAAAAATCAATCGGAGGGAGGGGGGTAACTACAAAAGGGCGCCCTCAAAAAAAGAGGGGAAGATCTCATTTCGCCCTGCCTTACGTAGTATAGGAACACAGACAGAGGACAACCAGCTCAACTCCGTCACACACTTAGAAACGCATACTGCGACAACGGAGATGATTTTCAAAAATTCCGAAAAATCATTACAAACACTAGTGAACCGAGCACTAGAAGAAAAAATGGGTGAAATGATTTCCATACTTTCCTCAGTTTTTGAGGAAAAATTTGTCCGATTAGAAAAACTGATAACTAACAGCAAAATACCTTAGAGACCTTATACAGACCCCAAGCTGACACTATCCAACCTATCCCCCAAGAGACAAACACTCTATCATCTGCTAAGGAACACTCCAATAATTCCATAATAAATACTCACATTATTCCCTCTATAATAATACAAGACAACATAGAGGGAACAAAAGGAGTCACCAGAGCAATCAGAACACCGGAACAACCAATAAGAGCTCATGAAGAACTCCAAAAGGAAAAAACGACCTCACTCAATTCTGTTCCTCAACCAAACCGAGACCTCTTAAATCTGCCACCTGTTGCTTCCCCCTATGTTCTAGTTCTAACAGGGGTCCCTCCCTTAAATAAAGGATCAATAGAAACATGGACCTCACTCAGAAACAAGGTCACGGACTGACTCATTAAATATAAACATTTTCATCCAAATCATATTAATCAAATTCTCATGGTCAGGAGAGTGGGTTGGATTGGTCATTCCCAAAAAAACCTAATAGGAGACTGTATAGTTGTAAATTTAAAATCACCAAGACTAGTACGATCTCTACTCAAGGCCAGAGAGCAAAACACAAACATAAAAACAGCAATTAACCTGGTACCGCTTGGCTCTTTTTATCACACAGCACCTGAACTTGATAACAGACGGAATGGCAGCATCCTACTACAGAACAGGTTTGAACAGCTGACAACATTAGAGGAAGTAGACTGACAACTAACACTGCTAGACTATACTACTCCCCAAAATGCAATCCGGACAGCTAGTGTAACAAAAAACCTGCCCGATCTAAACCTCAGCCGAGAAAAAGGTATGGTAAACTCCATTCCCCACCACACCTCGCCTGTAGCTCAACCCCATCGTATTCTCATCTTAAAGCCCAAAGGTATACTTGAACCTACATCTCCCATTATAGACAGCCAACACAAACCCAGTAGTACCTCTTTTTTTAAGGACCTATCCGCCATCAAACCAATCGCTCAAAACTCTTGTAATAGCATAAAAAATAACCATCTGACTGACTCAAACCTAAATATAGTCTTTTGGAACGGCTCGGGCCTCCGTACAAAGGCCAATAACGAAGGGTGGCTGACATTTATAAGAGGATATGATATAGTCTGCCTGCAGGAGACATGGGCAATCTCCCCCATCCATCTAAACGGTTTTAAAACATTCTCCTCTTCAGCAGTGGCTTCAACCTCAGGCAGAGCAAAGGGCGGTCTAGTGGTCTATGTCTCAAACCTAATTCCAACATTAGAGGCATATGTCCTGAAAAATGAGACATACTATCAGCTACTAAAAATAACTACCAAAAAACCACCATCTATTTTGATAGTCAATATCTACAACAACGTTAAAGACACCAAGTTCATGGAGATTCTAAAAGAAATACGTCACTTTTTACTAGATTATATTAATACTAACCCAGGGAAAGAGCCTATAATCTTATGGGGCGGTGACTTTAATCTAACATTATGCGAGAATAGACATAACAACAAATGCGGTTACGTAGACCATCAAAATAACAACATTACGCACTTACCGCACTCACAAAAGGGGTCCCTCATGAATGAGACTATGACCCTTCTCCAACTAGTCTTCGCTAACGAACTGCTTGAGCCTGCTGTCGCTTTTTCTCCAACATTTAACGGCAGAGGCATGTCATCCTGCATTGACTTCATTTTAGTGGGAAATAGTCCCGCAGAAGCAATCACTATGTTCACCACCCATGATTGCGCTTTTAGTGATCACTCCCCAATATCTATAATCCTTCGAATCACAGCTCCACCAAAAAAGACACAAACTCTACTCCATGACGATAACTTACTAATGACCAGACCGAACAGCTACACATTAAAGTGGTCCCATATCGACCCCACTGCTATTCTAGAGACCATGCTTAGAGGGGCAACTTCAGCTATCTCTGTGTGTCTATCAGAGACCTCTTCTCCTTATGAGATTGTAACTAACTACAACAAAATAATATTCGAAGTCAAGAAGGCCCTGACGGCGAACCTTAATGGGGAGAAAACCTCAAAGAAAAAAACGAAGTTTGGATGGTTTAACTCAGCATGTTCAACGGCCCATACGACCCTTAAAAAAGCCCTAAAAAAATCCCCAAGAGACCGAGCAGAGGTTACTCAAGCAAGGAAACTATATAACAAAACCCTAACTTCCCGAAAGAAGGAATTAAAAGAGGCACACTGGGTCGCTCTACATGACAGCTGTAAAAACAAGGATTCTGCGGCCTTCTGGAAGATTGTCAATTCCCCTTTTCTTTCAGGCCCAAAAGATCGAGGCCTAATTGAAACAACCATCACAGAATCAGAATGGATCACTCACTTTACAGAAATATTCTCTATTCCTGTAGGGACAAGTGGACAGAAATTCAACTAGCCCATTAGAACTAGATCTCAATCTCACCAAGGTCAAGTTAGCTTTGAACACTAGTAGATCTGGGAAGACCCCGGGCCCTGATGGGGTCCCCGTGGACCTCTATAAATCCAACATTGACCTTTGGGCCCCCTTACTACTTAATGTATTAGAAGCAATGGGCAAGGTGGGACTACCTGACTCTTGGTCAGATTCTATCCTTGTCCCAATTTTCAAAAAGGGTAACAAAAATAGCCCCTCATGTTACCGACCCATATCCCTACTGGACTCGCTAGGTAAAATAGTAGGAAGAATTCCCCTGGTACGTCTTCAAGGTTGGGCAGAAACAAATAATATAATATCCGACCTCCAGTGTGGTTTCAGGGAGGGACAGGGTACTATCGAACAGGTCCTAAACCTCACACTACTGAGAGGAAAGTATGTCCAAGCTAAGGGTGGCAGCCTCTGCATGGCATACGTAGACCTCTCCGCAGCTTTTGACTGCGTGGCACATAACAAACTGTGGAGTATATTGACTGATATGGGGGCAGACATCAAACTGGTCAACTACATTAGAGAAATCTATTCTTACGCAACTGCAAAAGTGAGATATGGTTCGGGAGGGCAGCTAACATCAGCATTTAAGGTAGAGCGGGGAGTCAGGCAAGGATGTGTCTTCGCCCCCTTCCTCTTCACCCTATATACCAACGGTCTTGAAGCAGCTATGCTGAAGGGTTGCCAGGACCTTCCTCAAATTCAAAAACGCCCGATCCCCGCTCTCCTTTATGCGGACGACGCAGTCATAATTGCTCGTACCCCTCTTGAATTACAACGCTCCTTAGACAGATATAAAAAGTTTATGACCCAATTAGATCTAAAAATTAACGTAAAAAAGACATTTATAATGACATCAGGGAAACAAATCTGTAAGGGAAATGGTATCTATTTAAATAAAACAAGAGTAGAAAATACAACCACTTATCCTTACCTGGGAGTTATAATAGATTACAAAGGCACCTGGAGAAGGGCAATTGAGACGAGAAAGCTCCAATTCCCAAAAAACAACAATGGCATTGGTTGCTTTCGCACGGAGACTTGGAAAAAGATCACCAAAAGAACTCCTTGATATCTACCACTCAAGATGCCTTAGCACGGCTGTCTATGGGGCAGGGATCTGGGGAAATGGCCAAGTGGACTTGATCCAAAAAACAGAGAATAACTTTCTGAAATTCTTATTGGCCGTCCCGCCATCTACCTCCACATATACCATGCATAGCGAATTGGGACTTTCATACATTACAGTTGTGATACAGATGCAGCCAGTTCTTCTCTGGCACCGCATCTGGACCACAACTGAGCTAAAATTTACGCAGGCACTTATCACCGACTGCATTAAATTAGACCACGGGCTCAAAATTACCTGGCTATCTTATGTAAAGAAATTCCTTTTTGACCTGGGATATGAACACTTCTATTTTAGCCCACAGGAATTAAATACCATCTCCAGAAAGAAATTTCGAGACAACTGTTCAAGCCATCTGGCTGACCTACGCCTGGCCTCAGAAGCAAACAAAACATCCGTACAGCACTCCCTTCTAATTCAATCAACAGACACGATCGAGCCATATTTGACCCTGAACTTGAGTAATTACGACAAATTTTTATTGATAAGATTCCGACTTAACATTTTCCATCGGTTAATCACCTTTCCAGCGATAAACGATTGGTCAAAACAACTGCCCATGCGATGACTCTTCAGGTCAGTCTACCTTGCATGTAATCATGTTCTGCAAATTTTACGCTGAACCAAGAAAGCTGTACCTGATCCCTCTGCTGAAACTGTTGGGTATAAAACAATGTCGCCCTGCCCTTTTGGCTCTCCAAATGCTAGACACAGAGCTGCTGTTGATAAACATGACTACGTTTCTAAAATTTAGTGTCCAACTCAGAACAAACCTTTAGATTTTTACAATCGTCCTTCGGAAAGCATTGAAACCATATTATAAAAAGCAACAAACAAAAATGTACAACTCAGAACGACTCCCAGGCGGACACTTCTAAAAATATTATACCCTACGATGAACTGGGATTATCCCCCATAGCATCATAAACTTGCTGTTGGGGGCCTTCCTCCTCCGCCTCACAGAGACGTAAACTATATAAAACTTAATCATGTAAGAGAAAAATGACAACCACCTGATTATTCATGCACCTAAGATTGTTATTTTGCACAGACCTCCATGCCACTGGCAAAACTGGACTTTTTTAACAAACCTCCATTTTTCTAAATTTTTCCTTTTTTTAAAGTTTTTTAATTAAAGTCGTTTATTTATTGAAATGTATAGCACTAATGTTCAATATAAAATGTACATGCTTTTATGGTCTGTGAATTTCTTACCGAATAAAGCTTTTTCTGATCTGAATATACAACGCGCTCACAAGCTAGGCAGAGTTTCTTCTAACACTTCTTCCACACAACGCCCTAGAGGAGTCATTCTATACTTTCTTGAATATACTGACCTGTTGAAAGTTCTGTCAGCCACTAAAGCCTTCCAGCGAATTTCTTGGTCTGGTTCCACGTTGTTCTTTGCACAGGACTACTCCAGGGCTACAGCAACCAGACGTGAAACTTTCCTCAATATGAGACCTGTTCTCCGCTCTATGGGGGCCAGATATGATTTGTATCACCCATGTCTATTTAAAGTTAGGTATAATAATAAAACAAAATCATATGAGGATTCTATGGGGCAGATTTATGTTGCACTTGCGCCACTTTTGCGCCGCCGTTGCGTCACTTTTGTAAAGCAGCAGCGGCGCAAATCCTGCGCCATGGTGCGGGGTATTTACAACGTGACGCATCTGGGAGATGCGTCACATTGTAAAGCCCTGCGCCACATTTAGGCGTTCCAGGGCAGGTGGGGGCGTTCTGGCGCAGGAACGCCTCCTAAAAGTGGCTGAGTGAAATCTACAAGATTTCACTCAGTCACTTTTAGGCCCATGCTGCGTCAAAACTCTGCACCTGCTTGAAGCAGGCGTAAGGATTGACGCAGCATTGTACAGATAGGGCCCCCCAGAACATTGCTGGAGCTGCGTCGCGCTTGCGACGCAACTCCAGCAATGCGCCACTTTTACGGCGTCACGCATCTGTGCCGTTTTTGCCCCATGGTGCGCCGCATTATAAATGCGGCGCATCCATGGTGGCGCTGCTGTGGCGCATAATAATTGGCGCATCCCTGCTGATATGCAGGGATGCCCCAGTTAACATAAATCTGCCCCTATACGTCTACAAAGCTTCATCAACTCCCATGCTCTGGCTCAGATGGACTCCTCAGGATCTTCTTCTCACATTACTTGACTTTCCTGTTTTTCGATTCTGAGGGACTTTAACCCCTACAATTGACAGTTTTTTGCTGTTATTCCTTTGCATACACTGTCAGCTTACTTATACAAACTCATTAATTTACTGTTGTTTATATTAAGTTGTCTCCAGTTACTCTTACCTTTTCAGTATTCAGTTCTTGGTAATTCTAATACTTGTTGGTAATTATGCTATTCTTCGCTTTTTCTAGTTATGTTTGCTGTATGGCGTGATGTCCTCCCGGTCCGGCTCAGCCATCCCCCGACGGTTCGTCTACTCCATGTGGTTCCTCCCACCCTCACATCCTTGTTCCGTTTATGTAGGTATGTTATTTGTATTGTCTTTTGTTCTGTCTTTGGTTCTACATCTCTTTTCTTCTTTCTTTCTTGGTGTCTTTCATACTTAAATGTATTTTTTCTTCTCTACTATGTTATTCTTATCTCACGTGATATATATAATTTTTCCTCTTTTTCGATCCAATTGTTATCTATACATCTTCCCTATCTCTCACGATTCTGTTCTACCTGAGCTTTATCTCTGAACTCAGTCAACTGTTATTTTTACCCCTCTTTGACTCAGGATTATTTGGCTCATTTATTCTTGTCTTCTTGTTTCGTATGCTCTTTTTTCATGCCTCATTGAATTGGACTATTATTTCCTCTTGTTATTTTTATTCTTTTCTGATATTATATGCCACTGAAATTAGTCTCATGGAACATTAGGGAAATACATTCTCCCATAAAGAGACAGAGGGTTTTAACTCACTTGGCCAAGCTAGATGACGATATTGTCTTTTTGCCAGAGACGCACCTTACGGAAAATGAATCCCTGAAATTAAACAGAGGTTGGGTGGGGGAGGTTTACTTTTCTCAAGGTGATGGTAAGCGAAATGGAGTTGCGATTTTGCGCTGTAAATCTCTTCCAGTTACACATATATCACAGGATTCAGATGCAGATGGTAGATGGCTCATTGTTAAATTATTACTAAGAGGTGTTCCAGTTTCTTTTCTCAATGTCTATGCCCCTACTGGAGGAGATGCCTCTTTCTGGCCTGCACTGGCTAAACAACTTTCTAGTTGTATGGATGACAACTTCATATTAGCTGGTGACTGTAACCAGGTGTTTGACCCTTTCATTGACAGAAATTCTTAAGTGTCTTTTGTCCCCAATAAATCACATAAATCTTTTATTCACGCTATTACTCAGCATAAACTTCTTGATGCTTGGTGCCTATGTAATCCGACTACCAGAGAATATACCTTTTATTCCCCCAGCTCATCAAACTCAATCCAGAATTGATTATGTATTTGTCTCCCACAACATTTTGCAGTCCCTCACACATGCTGAAATTGGTCCCATCCTTTTATCGTATTATGCACCAGTTTTAATTGGCTTTGATATATTACCCAAATTTAATGCCCCCAAAAGATGGCATTTTAACAACGCGCTTCTCTTAGACCCAAAGTTCACTGCTTCTTTCACTTCATTTCTTAATGATTACTTCGAGATAAATCAAACAGAGTCCTTGCCATTTCTGACTATTTGGGATTCTTTTAAAGCTTCAGCAAGAGACTTTATTATTAGTTGTGTTGCAAAAAACTGCACGTAAGAGCACCAGAGATCTCCTCCAAGACATTAAGAAACTGGAACACTCATATTATGCCTCTAACTCGAAAGAATGTTTAACGGCTCTTATAAATGCCAAATTGTTATTTAACAAGAAATCATCAGAAGATGCCTCACTTTATTTGTTAAAGTCCACCGCAAAGTTTTATGGTGGTAAAAATAAGGCAGGAAAAATACTAGCCAATTACTTAAAAATTAAGCAAAACAAATTAAACATTGAGTCTGTCTATAATGAACATAATGTCTTACAACTCAAAGATGCCAAAATTTTAAATGAGTTCTCTCTCATTTACATATCTTTATATGCATCGGAAACTCAACCCACGGACGATACTTTATCACAGTTTTTCTGAACCATCCAAAAACCCCAACACAACTCTCCGGATCTGTCTTCCTTAGAATCAGACCTTAACCAAAAAGAACTTTTAAAAGCTCTTCATAACCTGAAAAAAGACAAAGCACCTGGTCCGGATGGTTTCACTGTTGAATTCTATCTCCATTTTTCTAATCTTTTAATACCCAAGTTGCACTCTCTGACACATTTTTTTTGTTCTTCAAATAACTCCTCAGGTTCTTTTTCCGAAGCACATATCTGTCTTATCCCCAAAGAGGGTAAGGACTCTAAGTATTGTAAAAACTATAGTCCCATATCCCTGGTCAACATTGATTACAAAAATGTTTCTAAAGCTTTAGCCATACGTCTAGACTCGTACCTACCGAAGTTGATAGGGAAAGAGCAATCTGGCTTTGTTAAGGGGCGGTTTATAACAGACAATACACAACTTTTTTTTAATGTTCTATCCAAATCCTCTCACCTAATTCAATCTCTAGCAGCACTTGCGTTGGATGTCGAAAAAGGCTTTTGATAGAGTTGAATGGAAATACTTATTTTATACTCTTAAATGGTTTGGCTTTGGCCCTAATTTTTTAAATTTAATATCTCTCCTTTACTCTAACCCTCGAGCTGCTGTATGCGCCAATGGTTTGATTTCCCCATTCTTTAACTTAGGCAGAGGAGTACGTCAAGGGTGTCATCTCTCCCCCTTCTTGTTTAATTTGGCCTTGGAACCATTTTTGTCTAAACTACGTCAAAATCAAAACATACATGGATTTCAAACGTCAAATGTCCATGTCAAACTCGCAGCCTATGCTGATGATATATATTTGTTTTTATCAAAGCCAAATGACTCAATCCCGGCTTTTTTAGAAGAAGTAAAATCTTACTCTCTCATTTCCAGGTACAAATTGAATAATGATAAAAGTGAAATTCTGCCCTTAACAAAATAAACTTTTAGCTCAGATGTTCTAGCTTCTAAATTTTCCTGGAGCCCAAATCATATTACATATTTAGGTTTACACTTTACACCGTCAATTTCAGGCACGGTGGCATTGTGTATGAATAAATGCACTCAAAAGATTTCAGATTTAACCTCCAAATGGCATCCCCTTTATTTATCTTGGTGGGGTCTCTTAGATACTATAAAAATGATGCTGTCGCCCATAGTTTTATACACTATTTCTAACATTCCAGTCCCAATTTCTACTAAATTGTTTATGAAAATTAACTCCATTTTATCCTCCTTTTTGTGGAACAACAAAAAACCTCGAATTTCTCTACTGAAATTAATACGCCCCAAATCAGAAGGTGGAGTGAACTTTCCGGATTTCCGGAAATACCAGAAAGCTTTCCTTCTGCGTCAAGCTTCTCTTTTGCTGCTCGATTCTACGGACAACTGCCCCCTGTGGACCTCATTAGAGTCTCTTTTTTTTATCTCCTTCCTCATTTCGGGAATACCTCTCCTTTTCACGTAAGCCACAATCCATCTCCACTCCAATAATAAGACATACTTCCAAACTCCTTGATTTGCCATCCTCTCTTATTCACATTACCACAGACTCCTTCCTAGACTCAACAATTTGGCACAATAAAAACCTGACGATCCATAATAAACCTTTTTACTGAAGATCATGTAGAAATAGGGGTTTAATATAGATCTATCAGTTTTGCTCAGAATCAAATTTGTTGTCTTTTGCTACACTTAGCCAATTATTTAACTTACCAGCCTCCTTTATTCACAAATATAACATACTCAAAAAAATTGTGTTGGAAACCTATACTCACCTCCTCGCGGCACAAGGCACTTCTGCTAACCCAGAAACTTCTCCTAGCCTTCATACATTATTAAGGACTGCACCCAAAGCTTTGACTATTTATAACTACTTGCAAGGCATTGACTTGGTTAGACAAAAGACTAAAACGGAAGAAGCGTGGGAAAGTGACTTTACTACATGCTGGCCATTATCACTCTGGAACGGCATATGGACTAAGATATGCAAATCCTCCAGGGCAGCAAATACCACACAAACATTATTCTTTGTTTACAATAGACTATTTACGCCAGCTACCTTAAGCAAACGTTTCTCAACCATACCAGATACCTGTTGGACTTGTTCATCTCCCAATGCTAACCTATTCCATATGCTATTTTCATGCTCACATGTACACAATTTTTGGAAGCAAGTATGGTCTCAAATTAACTTAATTTTTGATACCAAATTTTCTTTTTCTTTTACATATATTTTCTTAGGCAACCTCTCTTCTATTTGGGATGAGGTTCCGCTCAATGTCAAAATTGTTGACTTACTATTAGTAATTGCTCTTCAACAAATCACCATTAATTGGAAAGATTCTACAAAAATCTCCTATAAGTCTTGGTGGTATACAGTTTGCCAAAATCATAGATTAGATACTGCCTTTGTATATCCTATTCATATGGCAACAAAACGTCTTGATTTGTGGTCGCCTGTCACAAAATATATTGATATTAGTGCCAAACGATGTTCTATGCTCAAACCTTCCCAACAGGAATTTCTTAAACCACCTTGATTCTCCTAAAGGATCCAAAATGTTCTTTTTTGTATCCCAATGGCATTTATATTTCGCATATCTTGCATTTTCTTCTTATCAAATTAATAGTCCAATGTTTTTACTTTGAATGTAATATGCTTCAGATGTATTAATGTAACTTTAACTTTGTATACTGTACACAGACACCTCATTATCTTTCAATAAAAACTCTTTGAACTAAAAAAAAAGACATTTTTCCTTCAACTTGGAAGAAGGTGTGTATTCTTCCGCTTCTTAAAAAGGCCAACCTCAATCCTGATACTCCGACCAATTATAGACCCATCTCTAGACTTCCTTTTCCGGACAAACTTGTTGAAAATATCATGAACTTACAACTTACACCTCTTATGAAGGAACATAGCTTGCTGGACCCTACTCAGTTCGGCTTAAATCAGAACATAGTACGGAGAGTGCACTAATCAAAGCTACAGATGAGCTCAAAACTACACTTGATGCTGGGGGAAATGCAGCTGTGATCCTGTTGGATCTATCAGCAGCCCCTGACACGGTGGATCACTCAACACTTTGTCTCCATCTTGAGAGCATCGGTGTAAAGGGAGTAGCCTTAGACCTACTTAGATCATTCCTAACAAGGAAAATATTCTGATGCTAGACAAGTTTAAATCTGAATCCTTCTCTCCTGGAGTTCCACAGGGATCCCCTCTTAGCCCCTCGTTATTCAATCCTTATGTGGCAGAGCTTGCTCCACTGATTCAATCTTTTGGTCTCTCACTTACCTCTTACGCAAATGATACACAAATTGTGGTATCAGTGGCACATAAAACCAGCAATAAGAGTGCCCAGCTTTATAGCTGGAAGAATGAAACCTGCATCTGGATGGACAGACATTGCCTTAAGTTGAACTCAGAAAAGACGGACCTAATGCTCTTTGGAAAAGACCCCTGTTTTTGTACCCCTGACTGCTGGCCACCAAAAATGGGCCCACTCCCGCCTTTAAGCTTAAAAGATTAGGATTGATTCTTGATTTTAAACTTAATCTTAATACACAAGTTAATAATATCATATCTAACCCTGGGCGGAGCTTGCGGAGTGCAACTATGCGGAGGTCCACGGAGTTGGTGGGAAACTCTGTTGAACTCCACTCTGCTCCGCCATCTATCTCCACCCCCCTTAATAAAATATTAGTTAAACATAATTTAAAGGAATAAAAAATCACCTACCAGTATTGCGGCATCCCCGGGCTGCCCTCCTCCTTTTTGCCGTATATCTTGCATGAACTGCGCATGCGCGCACACGAATTTCTCACAAAGAAATGAGCATGCATGCATGCATGCATTTGTGCACGCGCAGTTCATGCAAGATGTACAGTGAAAAGGAGGAGGGCAGCCCGGGGATGCCGCAATACAGGTAAGTGATTTTTTATTCCTTTAAATTATGTTTAATTAATATTTAATTAAGGGGGGTTGAGGCGGGGGGCCAATTTAGAAGGGGTGCTGGCTAACTCCCCTCCGCTGTGGAGTCGGAGTTTTTTTCCCTACTCCGCGTTATCAGCGGAGCGCGGAGTAGAGAAATCTCCACACACTCCGCTGGCGGAGCGGAGTTCTCCAACCGCGCCAAATCATATCCATCTCCTATAATATGCTAAAAATCATCAGAAAGATAGTGCCCTATATTCCAGTTAGTGCAAGGAAGACCGTCTTCTCATCATTCATTTTTATCTAGAATTGATTATTGTAATGGCCTATACTCCAACCTGCAGAAATAACATTTAAACAAATTACAGCTGCTGCAGAATTCAGCTGCCAGAGTCCTGCTAAATTTGCCAAAACATCATTCCACTACTTCTGCCATAAAAAAACTACACTGGTTAATTGTCAGAAACTGCATTGAATTTAAAACTCTCTGTCTCACTTATAAGTCCCTGAATGGCATTGGTCCAGAATTTTTGAGAAACTCAATTTCATTGTTTATTCCTAAGAAGGTCTTTGGGTTCATACTGCATTACTTCATCCAGGTTTAAGAAAGCTAGATCGGAAGGTAGTAGCTTCCATGTAGGAGCATCTAAACTCTGCAACGCCCTTCCTCTCCACATTATATCTGCTCCATCTTTGTTGGCTTTTAGAAAGCTCTTAAAGACCTGTAATCTCTCAGCATGTTCTGTTACTTTGCCTTCTATTAGTGCCAAGACACCCTCGGGTAGATGCGGCGCTGTATAAATCTATGTAACATAACATAACATACATATACTGTGTCTCGCCTAGGTGGCTGGCAACTACAGAGGGCTGGTAGCAGTCCTAAGAAGTGTGCTGTGTCATTGCAGTGTTTCTCCCTTCCCTTATTCTTCTTCCTGTTTCTACCACAGTCTTATACATACTGCTTGTTCTATTGAATACTTGTAGTCAGATTCACAGAGAGGCACAAGATTGGCATTGGGACCGGTACCACACAATCCTGACATTAGGTATATGCACCCCCAATTTACCAACATCATGATATAAATTAAAAGTGGATTTATTTCGTTGTTCAGAGCATAGAATGCAATGCTTTTTGTTTCAAGGACCTGAATATCATGTTCAACACCTTCTAAACTACAACTGCACATTTGTTGTTTATAAAATAACATACCTATTCCAAAACAACATGCATAGGCAGCGCTATCAATCTGCAAAAAACAAGGATTCAATAATATTACCGTTACATTTACATACTTGACAAGAAATATTTCATTACAGAACATTCCACAAAATACATTTCTGCCTTTGATTGTATTGAAAAAAGCACGAGGGGCATCATTATACTGATATTTCTGCACTGGCACTGATGTGACATGTGCATGTATTTTTGGAATCTTCAGTGCAGACATTTGGGGGATTATTTACAAGCCCTATGCGCAGATGGAACATCACTTTTTGTGATGTTCTGCTGGCGCACATGGCTTAGCCATATCTACAAGGCCATGTAAAGCCACCCTGTGTGGCTTTTCTTGGCCTTGTAGAAATTGAGTAATGCAAAGCAGAGCAAGTCACTGCCTTGCCTTACTTTGCGGCAAAGAGGTGTTCCATTGGTGTTGCTGTGGGTGTTTCCAAGCAACACCCATGGACTTTGACGCTGCTCCAGGTTTACAATACCTTATAAAGGTGGGGCAGCGTACAAACCTTGTGCCTCCCTAGAACAGACATAACGAGGAGAAATGTTTAAACAGCGAGCAGGGAGACAGACAAATGCGCCACTTCCAGCAAGCAAGACCCTTTCTCTGCTCTAGCTTGTCAGAAGCAGAGTGTTTGCTGTGACTTGGAGGGAGCTGTAAAGCTCCCAGCAAACCACAGCAAAAAACTTCATCCTGAGGGTGGGCACCTAGAGACAAAGGTGCCAATCACGATCCTGTAAAAACCGGGTACGAACCGTCGGACGGAGCATATTCTCCGTCCGACGCGTACCCGGTCTTAAAAATATACAAACATGGAAGTACGATTCGCACGGATATACCATTTCCGTACGAATCGTACAAAACCCCAACCGACGAAAATAAACACACAAATGTGATCCGGGAAAGCACCGACGTGACGTCGGGACGCACGCAGCCTGCCATTCACGAACCAGGCATTACGATTCGCACCAACGTCATCCCGCACGGACAATATTTTCCGGCAGCCAAAAACTGCCGGGAAATCAGGACGACGTGAACAAGGAGTACCTGCACGCGACGGACAGACATGGACCCGAACCTACGTGTCATCCCGGCCCTCATAGCAGTCGACCTCCTCTACAGGTTACGACGCAGATGCCGCAGAAGGTCAGAACAACAAAGGGAGGGGGGAAAGGTGGGGGGGCAGGACCAGGGGCAGGCCACAAAACCCCCACCAAAGTCACACAGCACACATGCCCTGGACATACCTGAACCCCAGGCCCTGGTCACTATGAGGGGGTGGGGGCGTGTCCAGCAAAGCCAGCGTCCGCCACAACGGAAGTGCTTGACGACGTGAACCGGCAACACAACAATACAGGTACGTCCCGTACCCACGCCTTAAGAGCGTGGGTACGAGTCGTACCCCGCCCACACCTACGTCACCCCAACAATGGCGGGACGGCTGTACCCACGTGGCAAAGGCCTGGGTACGGCCTGCACAAGCATTCCATAGCGTGGGTATGGATATGTACGGACCGTACCCCCACCCCCGTATGCATGGAGCGTACCCCCCACCCCAACAGTGTAAGTACGGCCCGTACCCTCACCCGCGTATGCATGAGGCGTACCCCCACCCCAACCGTGTATGTACGACCCGTACCCTCACCCGCGTACGTATGGAGCGTACCCCCCACCCCAACAGTGTAAGTACGACCCGTACCCTCACCCGCGTACGTATGGAGCGTACCCCCCACCCCAACAGTGTAAGTACGACCCGTACCCTCACCCGCGTACGTATGGAGCGTACCCCCACCCCAACAGCGTAAGTACGACCCGTACCCTCACCCGTGTACGTATGGAGCATACCCCCCTCCCTAACAGTGTAAGTACGACCCGTACCCTCACCCGCGTACATATGGAGCGTACCCCCCACCCCAACAGTGTAAGTACGACCCGTACCCTCACACGCGTATGCATGGAGCGAACCCACACCCGTGTATGTTCTAAGCGTACATATCGTGAAATAGGAGGGTTGGGTGCAGAGTCCTCCCAGCAGTGCCCAGTCACAGGAGGGGTGTGTGCAGAGTCCTCCAAGCAGTGCCCAGACACAGGAGGGGTGTGTGCAGAGTCCTCCCAGCAGTGCCCAGACACAGGAGGGGTGTGTGCAGAGTCCTCCCAGCAGTGCCCAGACACAGGAGGGATGGGTGCCTAACACTCACAGCAGTGCCCAGACACAGGAGGGTGGGTGTAGAGTCCTCCCAGCAGTGCCCAGACACAGGAGGGGTGTGTGCAGAGTCCTCGCAGCAGTGCCCAGACACCGGAGTGGCGTGTGCAGAGTCCTCCCAGCAGTGCCCAGACACAGGAGGGGTGTGTGCAGAGTCCTCCCAGCAGTGCCCAGACACAAGAGGGGTGTGTGCAGAGTCCTCCCAGCAGTGCCCAGACACAGGAGGGGTGGGTGCCCAACACTCACAGCAGTGCCCAGACACAGGAGGGGTGGGTGTAGAGTCCTCCCAGCAGTGCCCAGACACAGGAGGGGTGTGTGCAGAGTCCTCCCAGCAGTGCCCAGACACAGGAGGGGTGTGTGCAGAGTCCTCCCAGCAGTGCCCAGACACAGGAGGGGTGGGTGCAGAGTCCTCCCAGCAGTGCCCAGACACAGGAGGGGTCTGTGCAGAGTCCTCCCAGCAGTGCCCAGACACAGGAGGGGTGGGTGCCTAACACTCATAGCAGTGCCCAGACACAGGAGGGGTGGGTGTAGAGTCCTCCCAGCAGTGCCCAGACACAGGAGGGGTGGGTGCCTAACACTCACAGCAGTGCCCAGATGCAGGAGGGGTGGGTGCCCAACACTCCCAGCAGTGCCCAGTCACAGGAGGGGTGGGTGCAGAGTCCTCCCAGCAGTGCCCAGACACAGGAGGGGTGTGTGCAGAGTCCTCCCAGCAGTGCCCAGACACAGGAGGGGTGGGTGCCCAACACTCCCAGCAGTGCCCCTGCAAAGAAAAGGGTGGAGTACCCACAGATCCAATGCCCACAAATGTCAGTCAGGTGCACAAAGATCCTGCAGTACATGTACCAAATGTGTGCGAGGCTGGGAGTATACACATGCATAGCGCCAAAAAGAAAACATGTACACATGAAGTCATGACAACAGTCTACATACAGAAGTACAGTGACCACCAAGGACGCCACGAATGATGCAGGTGGAGACATCGCTCAGCATGCATGGCCCAAGTGTAACGAGTCCGTCACACACCCAGCCAATGTAGACACAGCTCAGCACCACATATTGGAAAGACCCTGCAGGGAAGATGTCAGGTTACACAGAGGAAGGGACACACCTTGGGACGATGTCACCATGCAGTAACTGCTTACATGAACAAAGTTATGTAGCCAACAGCTTGTGATGGCACACAGATACCAGGATCCACCCTATGACCAGCACAAGACTACAATTCCCACACACCCAACACATTATCACCACCCAAAATAATGGGGCAGGTCGACCAACAGCAGTACCAGACAGACAGTAGTGTACTAAGGAAAAATAAATTGCTTTATTCAGCATCCAAAAATCAGTTTGTCCCTTGAAAGTTCAAAATGTACAATGCCCATAGGGCAATCCAAAGTTCGAATCCAGGTGGGGGACACAGTGGGACGCGTGTCCCCTAGCTTGCCTGCACAGTCAGACTCCTTCGTCTTCCAGAGCGGGGAGGGCATCATGTGGGGGGGAAGGACCAGGCACCGCAGGGACATGAGGGCGAAGGGTAGGCGTCGTGGGTGCAGGGATGGAGGACTCCACCACAGGGGGTGGGGCAGGGCCAAAGGCGGAGGCCAGGATGTCGCTGCACAACTTAGCAAGGTCCTCCAGAGACTCCCCTGCACCTGAAGGAACCACAGGCCCCAAGGAGGGGGGGAGGCGGAGGGATGGGTCACAGCGCCACTGGGGGAGGGTGTGGACAGGGGGGGGACTCAACCACCCTGACCGGGGACTCCCTTGACCGCTTGCGGGGTGGTGTCACAGTGGGGCTCAGGGACAGAGCGGCCATGAAGGAGTCTTTGCCGGTTATGTGGCCAGGAGAGCTGAGGGGAGGGGATTTGGAGGGAGTGGATTGGGTGGAATGCGGACTCCCACTCTGGATGCGTGGCTTACGTTTGCCCCCCAACCCAGTGGGTGTGCCTACTTCACCCTGTGTGTGCGTGCCAGGAGGTGTGCGTATGACCTTCCCTGCTGGTGTGGTGCCTGTGTCTGTTGTGGTGGGTGCATGCTGATGTCTGGGTGTACGTGGGACAGGCATGGGAGTGGGAAGTGTGGATGGGTCAGGGGTAGGGGGTTGGACGTAGTGCTGCAGGAGACCCACTGCTGCAGTCAGTGTCGAGTCAATGGACCTCAGCAAGTTGCGTTGGTCAGCCTGCGATGAGAAAATGCCCTCCAAGTATGCCTCCATGTTGTTGAGCACTTGGCTGTGGCCATGGAGGACATTAAGCATCGCAGCCTGACCAACCTGCAACTGCCGCTGGATGTCCACAGACTCGGCATTGGTGGCAGCAGTGGAGACCGGGGCAGGGGGTGTGGTGCCTGGCAGGAAGGAGACATGTGGTGACCGGGCACGCTGGGAAGGAACACGAGCAAGTGGGAGGCGGCTGATGGCAATGGCGGGGGCGGGGTGAGATGTTGTGCCGCTGTCAGCTGCTAGTGCAGCCTCCGCCCACTCAGAGAGATCATCCTCGGACCCGTCAGCTTCATATTCTGTCGTGCCAGTGGACAGGTCCTCGGCCTCACTCTCCTCCGCCTCAGTTCCTCTCAATGTGCCAGCCACGATGTCAACGCTGGCACTGGTGCTCGGTCCCTCTGCTCCGTCTATGCTCATGTCTCCCTCCGTGTCCCCCGACGATGCTGTGGGCAAGGTGAAGAGACAGCAATTAATCATACACCTGTATACATATGTCACATGAGTCCAATCTACATAGGTTACAGTGCATAGCCTGAAAAGAAAGATCAGTAACATCTACAAAACAAGGTACAGATGTAGGGCATGCAACACACAGTTGGTTGACCCACCATGCCACTGAAAAACCATGGAGAGCATGACACAATAGCAAATGACATGAAATGGAGTTTGACAGAGGAGCCAGGCCCTGGGGACAATCCAGCACTGCATCTGCACCACACAGCGTTGCCGAAAATAGGGATGAGCAGGGACCATATCCATGAACTTGAGGCACATGCTGCATAGGTAATACTGAAAACATGCCCACCATGACTGGCTCACTGCACCTTGAGTGTATGTCCAGACAAACATCACACACTGGCCAGACCTAGCAAGGAGACATCAGGTTTTGACATGTAGGCTTTGCCCGCACCAACCACCCCCTACATGAGACAATTTATTGAGACACAGGAAGCACTTACATCTCTTAGTCTGGGTGAAATACACAGGGGCTGCATAAATGCAAGATTGGACACCAAATACCCAAGGTGCGCCTGTCCAAATAATCATGTACAAATGGTCATCATCAGATGATTGTAACAAGACACACAGGCACTGGCCACCGTGAGTATGAACAAGGAAAATCAGGTCAGGCTGTACAGTGGACACTTGTACTACATATTACGTCAATATACATGGTGCCAGGGGACAATGGCACAGAGCACAACCTATGCTGTAGACACTGAGAGTGTCCACATTTTGTGATGACACACATGACACCTATGAAAATATGCCCCAGGGGACAGTAGTGGCCACACAACTCCATGGTCCTGAATGGGAATGACTGCAACACACGCCACCATCCCTGCACTATGCGTATCGCACACTCATGCACATCATGTCACAGGCCACAACATAGGACATGCGTGCTGTAAGGCATGACACTTGAGAGACTAACTCCCATGTCTGGACTCAGCATCAGTGCCAACTGACATGCAACCCACAAGTACTGAACTGGACAGGGCACAGGCAAGGTCCCAAAACCTGTTACACACCACCCCCACACATGATGCTACAGGCATAGTTCACGTGGAGAAAGTGCCAGCCTACATAACCTTGTGAAGGAGTGACTACACACAGACCAGGGAACACATTGCAAGGAGGGGAAGGGAGGCAGGAGAGCACCGCTATACTGTGGGTAACAGGATCTGCACAGCACCTTTAAACCCTGGCAGTGTATCCATGCAACTGTGCACTTACAAATGCTGGTGACACACAACAAACACACAGGTACCTACCCCCTTCCTGCTGCTGCTTCTCCTGTAAGCGCCTGTCCAAGTCTGGAAAGACCACCGCCAGCACACGCTTGTGGATGTGGGTCAGACGGCGGCGCCCGCGGTTCTTATGGGTCTCAGGTGAGTCCCCCAGCAGGACCCGTGCGATCCTCCGCGTCCAGCACCGGATATCCTGCCAGCGTTTCCTCACCTGGGCCAGGCGCCGCTTGCGACTGTCCGTCCTCCTCACGGCACTGACGGCGTTCATCCATATCTGCTTCTTGGCAGAGGCGCCTACCTGTGAGGATGAACAAGTGACACTACATCAATACACCTGGCACATGTCACAGAGACACATATTAGAACCAATTTACTGTTTACTACAAGGCATAGTATGCATCCAACGCATTGCACCTTTGTCATAGGGAGATGATCCTCTGGGGAAGGGCAAAAGCAGTACGTGCCATTGAAAGTACACAGGTGGAATGAGGGCAACGACACAATCAATGATCCAGGCTCACACTGTGCATCACAAGCTACACCAGGATAATGTGCAGCACCTCTAAGCAGCCACATGCCACAGGCCACTGACGCTACCTCAGCAGAGTACACAGACACACACAGGCACAGGACATTCACCTGCCAATGCCAAATGCAGCGACAAACCTCACTCTGCACATGTGCCACTAGACGGGGGGGCTCACAGGTGAGGGGCTGGCTCTGCACGTCAGACACACAGCACTGCTCCCTGCTCACATCACATGGGCAGGGTATATCCATCCCTCATGCAGCCCAGGTGCCACACTCCACATATGCACCCACCCACATGACAGGGGACTTACACACACACCGATGTCCAGGGTACGAACACATCATGTGGACACTCTCAGCACAGGTACGCAGAACTAACACACATCTGTGGGTACAGTCACCTGTCACACTGGGCTGACCACATAATCACATGAGGACTGTAGAGGCTACATTTGTCAGGCGCTGAGCAAGGCGCCTACCGAAGTACAGTTGGACTACATTTCCCAGACATCTCGGCGGGAGGAAGGCGTGGTCACAACTGTTAAGTACGGGCACCGAGGACCAATCGGTGCGCGTAATACTGCCTGGTTGGATTTGTTATGGTGAAGGCTGGAAGCGGCGAGGAAGGAAACGCCGGAGCTCGCACGAACACGAGAGAAACAGCCGTGTGCCCCGCTTGACTGAGAATTCGTCGGGGAGGTACGAGAGGCCGAGTTTCGGTTTCCACACAACTTGATTTGCGGGACGCTGACGTAAGCGTCACCGCGTTTAAAGGTTCTGGGTGTGAACTTATCCATACTCGCGGAACGCTGGACGAGCGTGGCCGCGTTGTTAAAACCCTGGACCAAAGACGAAGTAGGAGCGGACGCTCCCCATTCGGATTACAGACCGGTGAGGTGAGATCACCGGAGACACTGCCGCCGCAACGTTCAGGTAGCTCAGCAGAAAGGAGGGGCTGCACTTTGCGGGACAATAGTCAGTGGTTGGAAGACACCACGAGTGTAGGGTTCAAGGGGAGAGCGTGACTGTATCCTTACTCCCCGCGCTCTTCATTATCAGTTGGGGCCTACTCTCGAGGACCTGAGAACAGAGTAGATTCAGGTTCGGTTGGCGAGAGAAGTCCCTGTGTTTTCACCTTTTTCTTTGAAGGGAACATAGGTGGGGGGACTGTCAAGTAGCACGGTCCTGGGGAGCGATCTTCTGTTAAGTCACATTGGTTTAAAGGCATGGTTATAGTGGCCTGAGTATGTTTTGGAGAGACACACTGTGTAGGCATACTTAGTGAGACCGAATGAGAGTAGGTTGCCTTATGTGTACCGTAACGTGTGTTAAGATTTGTGTTATGTTACAGGTATCCCTATCCCTGCTGTTCCCATCCTAATTCCCTTTCCCTCGCCTGATTGCCCTGGTACTCTGTTCCCTATTCAGAGCCGGGGACGTCGGGAGGTGGACCCCTTGTGCTTCACTCGACTCAGCGGAACAAGAGAAAAACGTGACAGAATTACGCGCCCAAGAAATAGTTCTGTGTGGGTCGAGTCAAGCACAAGTATGGCCTCTCTAGATGAGGTGTTACAAGCCCTCATGTTGGTACAACAGGAATTGGCCGCATCTAAGTTAGAAACCGCAGCCCTAAAAGACAGGGTAGAAAGGCAAGGGCGCAACCCATTTGACGCCTCACAGTCATCGAATCCTATACATGTAAACGTTTCACCACCCATACCCCTGGCAAGCCCAGAGAGGTTCTCGGGTGACCCCCTCAAAATCCAAACCTTCCTCACACAAATAGCATTGCATTTTTCCTGCAAACCCGCTTCGTTTCCGAATAACCATTCACGAGTGGCGTTTGCTATATCGTATATGACGGGGGACGCGGCCAATTGGGCAGTCCCCTTGGTCAAATACGACGATCCTCTGCTGTCAGATTGGAACTCCTTTAGAAGCGAGTTTGAGCGGGTGTTTGACAGGAGGGCCACCACCTTATCAGCAGATAGAGAATTGTTAGCACTCCGACAGGGCAAACATGATCTGGTAACGTATTTGACCCAGTTCAATCGTCTCGTAGCGGAAACAGAGTGGCCTGAGGAAAAACGTATGTCTCTCTATTACCAGGGCCTGAGGGAGGACATGAAGGATGTACTGGCGCAAATTGATCCGCAGCCCACCACGTACACCAGCTTGATGAACCTTACGCTTAGGTTAGACCATAGACTGGCAGAGCGGAAGGGAGAGAGGGTTTATACCCACGTCGAGAAAGCCGAGAGAGGACCCGGACCCGCAGGGGCATCCTCGGACTCTCATGCAGAACCTATGGAGGTGGGTGCAATCAGAGCCCCGTTATCACGGGTCGAGAGAGAGAACCGCAGACTAGCCGGTCTCTGTATGTATTGTGGCAAGAAAGGCCATTATGTTCGTGACTGTCCCGTCAAACCCAAAAGAGGGGGATACGCAGGTACGAAGAAAGTGGCAGTAGCCACTGTACAGGCATCACCTTCGGAAGAACGGGCCTCAGCCACTCCGGATGAAACACACGCTTCTAGGGTCTTGCAATTGCCTTCTTTAGCCGTTGTAGAGTCGGTTGCATCCGAATCACACGTGGTGTTACACATGCGAGTAACAGTGGGAACTAGAGAGCACGAGATAGGAGTGATGATAGACTCCGGTGCCACCGGAAATTTCGTCGATAGTGGGTTAGTACAGCGCCTTGGGTTAAGGCGCATCCCGAGATCAACCCCCGAGGTAGTCTGGGCGGTGGATGGAAAGCCTCTTAAATCAGGACCCATCACCGAGGTTACAGAATCCCTAACCCTGACCAAACCAGGGCCCTTGTGGGATCATGTAGAACAGGTAGCTTTAAACATTATTGAGGCTCCACAATATGAAGTGATCCTCGGCATGCCTTGGTTGGCGACTCATAACCCCTCCATTAACTGGAAGCAAAAAACGGTGGAGTTTGACGCGGAGTACTGTAAAGAGGCGTGTGTCAACGCGCATCGGACTCACCTTCTGGCCCTCACTCAAGGGTATCACCTCAGTACCGCAGCAGAGAAAGAGACGGTCCTCCCAGCCGCCTACGACGCTTACCGAGAGGTGTTCAGCGAAAGTAAGGCTGAACTCCTGCCACCGCATCGCAGTTACGACTGCCAAATAGACTTAATCCCAGGGGCAATCCTGCCGTCTTGTCGAGTCTATGCTTTGTCTGAGCCAGAAACCGAACATCTGCGAAAATACCTAGAGCACTATGCTGAGATAGGGTTTATCCGGCCTTCCCGTTCGCCTGCTGCTTCGCCCCTTTTCTTCATCAAGAAAGCCAATGGCGACTTGCGGACGTGCATCGATTATAGGGCATTAAATAAAAACACCGTCCGCAACCGCTACCCTCTTCCTCTCATCCCTGTCTTGCTGGATCAGGTGAAGGAGGCGACCGTATACTCTCGGTTGGATCTGAGAGGGGCATATCACCTGGTCCGGATAAGGGAGGGGGATGAGTGGAAGACGGCCTTTAAGACGCGGTACGGGCTGTTTGAGTATAGGGTAATGCCCTTTGGGCTGTGTAACGCCCCGGCAGCGTTCCAGTATTTTCTCGATGACGTCCTCAAAGAGCTTATTGATAGAACAGTAGTGGTGTATATCGATGACATCCTGATATATTCCACAGATCCCAGGGAACACGTCACGCACGTCTCACAAGTGTTACACAAGTTAGGAGCGAACAATTTGTTTTGCAAGTTGAGCAAATGCGAATTCCACGTAGAAAGGGTAGAATTCCTGGGGGTGGTCCTGAGTCCTTCAGGGTTGAGTATGGCTGAATGAAAGGTGGCAGCAGTACAGGAGTGGCCCATACCTAAAACTGTGAGAGATGTGCAGTGTTTTCTGGGCTTTTCAAATTATTATAGGAGGTTCATCTCGCATTTTTCCCAGCTTGTCTCACCTCTCACTCGTTTGCTACGCAAGGGTCATCCGTTTTCCTGGACTCCGGAGGCCATGCAGGCATTCCGCGAGTTACAACAGGCTTTTACCACCGCTCCCATTCTGCAACATCCGCATTCCGAAGTACCTTTCGTGGTAGAGGCGGACGCTTCTGACATCGCAGTGGGAGCCGTGCTATCGCAGAGAGAGGCTCTGACCGGGCAATTACATCCAGTAGCCTTCCTGTCCCGGAAGTTAACAGCAGCCGAAGCAAACTACACGATTGCCGAAAAAGAACTACTGGCTGTTCACAAGGCGTTCCAGGAATGGAGACACTACCTGTGGGGGGCTAAGCACACCATAACGGTTTATACCGATCACAGAAACTTGCAGTACTTGAAAACAGCTAGGCATCTCACGCAACGGCAAATGCGTTGGATGCTGTTTTTTGCAGGCTTTGACTTTGTCATTACGTTTCGACCTGGGTCAGAGAACCAGAAAGCGGATTCACTATCGCGACAAGAGGGGGGACACGTACATCGGTCAGAGGTGATCAAGGCCCTCATTCCCCCGGAGAAAGTGGTATGTGTGGTTCGGGCCGACACATTTCTGAACTCTATAAGAGGGCACCGCACATTGGTGCAATGGCTTCAATGGGAGGAGCAGGAGACGGACAGGCACATAAAAGAGGGTTTACCCTTTTATCGAGATCGTCTGTTCGTGCCTTTGGAGGAGCTGCAGCGCCAGGTCTTCGTTTGGTGCCATGAATCACTGGTAGCCGGACATCCAGGACGGACCAAGACACTGCACCTTATGAGACGACACTTTTGGTGGGCTTCTATGGACAAGGATGTGCGGCGATGGATCCAGCAGTGCGATGTCTGCGCTAGGGCAAAAGGAGACCATTCCAAGGCTAAAGGCAAGTTAGTCCCGTTACCGACTCCCGCAGGGCCCTGGCACAACATAAGCATGGACTTTGTGGTGGGTCTACCGCTGGACCAGGGATATGATGCCATCATGGTAGTGGTAGATGGCCTCACCAAAATGGGTCATTTCGTTCCGTGCAAGAACTTACCCTCGGCCAGTCAAACCGCCCAGTTGTTGTTATCTCACGTGGTGCGACAGCATGGGTTGCCAGGAGTGATAGTATCTGACAGGGGTCCTCAGTTTATTGCTCGGTTTTGGAGGACTTGGTGTAAAGCCTTGCAGGTGGTGGTAGCCACGTCCACCAGCTTCCACCCCCAGACGGATGGCCAGACCGAACGTCTTAATCAAACTCTCAAGACGTATCTCCGTTGCTACGCTAAAGAAGCCGGTACGTCGTGGGTGTCCCTCCTGTGGTTGGCCGAACTCTCCTACAACAACGCGTGGCACAGCTCCATCAAAGAAACCCCTTTTCGGGCTAACTACGGTTATCATGCCAAAACGCTCCCTTTATCATTCCCAGTCGAGACACGCAACCAACCTGCTCTTGCAGCTCAGTTGCAAGCCTTGGGGGACATACACCAACGTCTGAAAGCAAACCTGAGGAGGGCCAAAATCTTGTACAAGACCTGGGCGGACCGCCATCGTCAGGACGGGCCCGTGTATCAACCGGGCGACCGAGTATGGTTGTCCACGAAGAATCTCCGTTTTAAGTTGCGCAGCGTCTTCCATCCTCGTTTCATTGGTCCGTATCCCGTGGTGAGACGAGTGGGAGCAGTGGCGTACAGGTTGGCCTTGCCGGCCTCGCTGCGGATTCATCCGGTGTTCCACTGCAGCCTCCTGAAGCCGGCGCGGGGGGCTCGGAGGGTGGCCACTCCTCCGGTGCTCAGGGAGGGCCAGGAGGAATACGAAGTCCGGAAGGTGGTGGATTCGCAGTTTCGGAGGGGTCGTTTGTGGTACCTCATTGCTTGGAAGGGGTACACGGCGGAGGAGGATTCTTGGGTTCCGTCCTCGGATCTGCATGCTCCTGCTGCCGTGAGAGTATTTCACGCCCGCTTCCCGGCCAAGCCTGGTCCTAGGAGGCGCTTGGGCGGGGGCATACTGTCAGGCGCTGAGCAAGGCGCCTACCGAAGTACAGTTGGACTACATTTCCCAGACATCTCGGCGGGAGGAAGGCGTGGTCACAACTGTTAAGTACGGGCACCGAGGACCAATCGGTGCGCGTAATACTGCCTGGTTGGATTTGTTATGGTGAAGGCTGGAAGCGGCGAGGAAGGAAACGCCGGAGCTCGCACGAACACGAGAGAAACAGCCGTGTGCCCCGCTTGACTGAGAATTCGTCGGGGAGGTACGAGAGGCCGAGTTTCGGTTTCCACACAACTTGATTTGCGGGACGCTGACGTAAGCGTCACCGCGTTTAAAGGTTCTGGGTGTGAACTTATCCATACTCGCGGAACGCTGGACGAGCGTGGCCGCGTTGTTAAAACCCTGGACCAAAGACGAAGTAGGAGCGGACGCTCCCCATTCGGATTACAGACCGGTGAGGTGAGATCACCGGAGACACTGCCGCCGCAACGTTCAGGTAGCTCAGCAGAAAGGAGGGGCTGCACTTTGCGGGACAATAGTCAGTGGTTGGAAGACACCACGAGTGTAGGGTTCAAGGGGAGAGCGTGACTGTATCCTTACTCCCCGCGCTCTTCATTATCAGTTGGGGCCTACTCTCGAGGACCTGAGAACAGAGTAGATTCAGGTTCGGTTGGCGAGAGAAGTCCCTGTGTTTTCACCTTTTTCTTTGAAGGGAACATAGGTGGGGGGACTGTCAAGTAGCACGGTCCTGGGGAGCGATCTTCTGTTAAGTCACATTGGTTTAAAGGCATGGTTATAGTGGCCTGAGTATGTTTTGGAGAGACACACTGTGTAGGCATACTTAGTGAGACCGAATGAGAGTAGGTTGCCTTATGTGTACCGTAACGTGTGTTAAGATTTGTGTTATGTTACAGGTATCCCTATCCCTGCTGTTCCCATCCTAATTCCCTTTCCCTCGCCTGATTGCCCTGGTACTCTGTTCCCTATTCAGAGCCGGGGACGCCGGGAGGTGGACCCCTTGTGCTTCACTCGACTCAGCGGAACAAGAGAAAAACGTGACAACATTCCCAGGAGGACAAGACAGGCAGAATGTGGCATGCACCATGCAGTGATTGTCACAGTAAACACAATGCAAGTGAGGACGGCAGACATGCACCACAGCATGCTCTGGCTGGGAGACATCAGGCATTCCCCCCCCTGGGACCCCCCCTACAGTACATAGCATGTGTGTCACACCTGGACACAATGCCAGAAGTCACAGTCACAAACAAGGGACACAGTCTGTGCTAGTAGACTCTGCACTCACCTGATACCCTGGTCGCCCATACAGCAGGGGGTACTGTGGGAGGATCACATCCAGCAAGGCCAGGTTCTCCTCCAGGGTGAAAGGCTGTGACCTCTCCACAGACCTTGACATGGTTCCAGGGAATCAGTAGCAGCAGGTGGGTCGTAGAATCCAAAGATGTGCAGGCAAGTGCTCCCTCATGGGACCTGGCTGCCTTATATCTGCCTTGCTGGCCTGTTTCATGCACAGGAGTACAGAGTGATTGGTCACTCACATTTGCATCCTATGTTTCCTCCAATCCCTTCAAACCTAGCACAGTCATTGGGTTCTGATTGTGTTTTTTTCTTGAGCATGATGTCAACTCCAGAACCACATTGCAACAAAGTAGATCTATTCAAACTGACTTCTGCTGTGCACCTGCTGAAAAAAATTCAAACTTTAAACTTGGTCTCCATGACAACCAGCATGCATGTAGGCCTGTATACTTGTCCCTCATGTGTCCCCTATGTAATTTGGAGTTTCACACACATGTACGGTGCGTACCAGGGCCCTAGGGCACCCCAAAAGCATAGCAACGGCCCGCACAGGCGTGTGTACGGTCCGTATCACTATGGGTGTGCTCGCGTATGCGTACCCATAGTGATAGTGAGCGTACAGGCGTGTGTACGGTCCGTACCACTATGGGTACGCATACGCGAGAACACCCATAGTGATAGTGAGCGTACGCACGCGTGTATGGTCCGTACCACTATGGGTGTGCTCGCGTATGTGTACCCATAGTGATAGTGAGCGTACAGGCGTGTGTACGGTCCGTACCACTATGGGTACGCATACGCGAGAACACCCATAGTGATAGTGAGCGCACGCACGCGTGTACGGTCCGTACCACTATGGGTGTGCTCGCGTATGCGTACCCATAGTGATAGTGAGCGTACAGGCTTGTGTATGGTCCGTATCACTATGGGTACGCATACGCGAGAACACCCATAGTGGTACGGACCGTACACACGTGCGTACGCTCACTATCACTATGGGTGTTGTCGCATATGCGTACCCATAGTGGTACGGACCGTACACACGCCTGTACGCTCACTATCACTATGGGTACGCATACGCGAGCACACCCATAGTGGTACGGACCGTACACGCGTGCGTACGCTCACTATCACTATGGGTACGCATACGCGAGCACACCCATAGTGGTACGGACCGTACATGCGTGCGTACGCTCACTATCACTATGGGTACACATACGGCAGTACTCCCATAGTGATAGGGAACGTACACAGGCCCTCTGAGCGAATGTACGGTGCCTTTCACACATCACAGTGGTGACAGGCAGCACACAGGAAGGAATAGGGCTGACATACTTGTCCATGGATGGACATCAAGGCATTGTCTGGGCAGGACTACATGTGTGGGGCACAGGTGTGATAGGCTGTGATGTGGCACATTACTCCTGAGTCGAGAAGGCACCAGATGTATGATGAGATGTGTACAGATGTCATGTGTGACGGTGCAATGTGTGCCAGGCATGCCCTTAACTCCTTTGACATGTGTGCATGTCGTACTGCACACTTGGGATGAGCGTCACTGGCATGGCACAGTCAACAACACACGCAAGTGTCCCCTGATGCCCGCTACAGGGGTTACCACACCAGACATGTGACTACCCCACGGTGCACGATGTGTCTATGTCATGTATGTGTGGGGTGTTCCCATTAGCTTGATGTTGGTGCTCCCTCAAAAGCATCAGCTGTTGCAGCAACCAACATGTGTCTGTGTGTAGATGGACATGGCACACTGTTACGCACACCAGGCCACATGTGGTATCGGATGTGAGGTGCGTATGTATGCATGGGACACGGAGTAGCGTCACAAGGACATGTCTGCATCCTCTCAATGAATGTGTGGTGAGTCATTACATGTACACCTCATTGGCAAGGTGTGTGGGCTGTCCTAGTGTCATGTCATGTGACCTGTGGCTCTAGTGCTCCGCTACCAGTCTCTGAAATCGACATCCTACTTCTGCTGATGTGTTGATGTATGTCACTCCTGTGTTGCGTCTGGTTGTTCACTTACACTGGGACACAGCTAATCCCATGCCATGGCATTTGGAGGTTCACAATCTCTGTGTGTAGCTGGGTCTTGGTAGGAGTGTCACCTGGCAGCCATACGTGTCAAGGGCATGTGGCACATACCTGACTCCGTATGTCGCATATGTGTATTGACAGATTAACATGTGCTCAGTACAAATCAATTGTTGTTGTAGTGCACTCACTCTTCCTTGTCACTTCCAAATTACTGCAGAGCGCCGCCTCTTCCCCGACCAATTCCGGACTTGGCTGACATGCGGGAGAATGACTGTATCCGGTGCTACCGCTTCCCCCAACCGTTGATTGAGGAGTTGACGGCGAGGCTGGCACCACACCTGCAACCGCTGCACAGGTATCCTACGGCACTGACACCCAAGCTGAAGGTAATGGCAGCCCTACATTTTCTTGCCACGGGTACCTTTCAATATACCATAGCTCATGTTGGTGGCATGTCCCAGAGCATGTTCAGCCGTGTGCTGCATGATTTCTTAGAGGCCATGTTGCTTCACCTGGATGAGTTCATCCATTTCCCAACTCCTGAACTGTTGACTGGGGTCAAGCGTGGATTCTATGCCCTGGGAGGGATGCCCCATGTCATTGGGTCCATAGATGGGACACATGTGGCTTTGGTACCACCACAGGCACAGGAGGTAGCGTACAGGAATCGCAAGCACTACCACTCCATCAATGCCCTTGTGGTGTGTCTGTCCAACATGGTGATTTCACATGTCTGTGCTCGTTTTCCAGGATCAGCACACGATGCCTACATCATGAGGCGTAGCAGGGTGCCTGAAATGATGACGCAGCTGCGCAACGAACGAGCATGTGTTGTTGGTGGGTACACTCTGTCTGTCCTGTATTTTGCGTAGACTTACAGCACGACCGCTTCTCCTGTCCTACTTATGTCCATGTGGATTCCATGTAGGGGACGCTGGCTATCCCAACATGCCATGGCTGATCACACCTCTCCGCAACCTCATCACGCCGGCCCAGCTCCGCTACAACACCGCCCATGGCCGGACAAGGCGAGTGATAGAGAGGACATTTGGCCTCCTGAAGAGCCGATTCAGATGCCTCCACAAGACCGGCGGCGCCCTCCCATATGCCCCGGCTAAGGTCTGCAAAATCTTCATGGTCTGCTGCATACTGCACAACATGGCAGTTGAGAAAGCTGTGCCACTCATCCTGGATCAAGATGATCAGGACCATCCACCCGTGGAGGACGAAGGGCTTGGCAATGGGGCTAGTGATGTGGAGGATGTGGTTCCGCAAGAGGACATCCGAAGTCGGCTCATACGCGACTTCTTTGCTTAGTGGTGAGTACCAGTGTCTGTGTGAGCACGCATTGGTCCCCGTGTGGCATGTGTTGCGATGTGTGTGTCCATCTGCATGTATGGCACGTGAGTCAGAGGTGTGTGTGGATGTGTCACTGGAGTGATGGTGCCAGTGATGAGTGTATTTCCACAGTCATAATTGTGACCTAGCATGTTGTCATCCTTACATGTGTCGAGTACATGCACATGCAAGTGGCTGTGCTTTTTGTGGCTGACTTCTTGTGTGTCTCTCATCCCCAGGTACTTGCGCATGCCGTCTGCTGGTTGCATTGTTGTGGCACTGCTATTCCTCATGGACACGTCATCGTGTGCTGACTCAGCGTTACACGCACGGACAAGTTGGAAGTCTCCTTAGGGTAAGGGATGCATCAGGGGTGTATTGGGTGTGGCAGTTGTTTACGATGTGTGCACACTGCCCCTGTCGATGTTTGGTTCCTCTGCAGACATGTCGCATCACCATGGGACACATGACATGCAGCTGGGTACACCTGAATAGATGGTCAGACTTGTTGACAGTCATCTGTGATGGGATTGTGGATTGTGATGATGGCATCAATTTGTGTTACACTGCCCTCGGACACATACGGTTTGCATTGGCTTGACATGGTGTGGGACTTCCACATCAGAGGATCAATGGTGTATGGCAGCCTCTCCGTGAGCAGCAGGGGGTGTTTAGCTGTTACCCGACACTTGTGTGCCAGTTCCATGGCTATCACGCATTTGTGCTGCAGAAGGGGGGTTCCAGTGTTGGACCCACATGTTACTCCACATGACCTGTTCATGTGTACTCCGAGTTGCCTCTGCATTCCCGAATACATGAATAATAAAGGTGTCCCTATGCCTCCAAGGTGCCTCTTCTCAGTCAATGCTGGTGTGTTGCCATGGTGCATCCGGCATGTCTGGCATGGTTTTCCGTGATAGTGGCTATGTGTCTATGTGTAGAGTAGCAAGATGCTAGCTGTTTGTGTGGGATTACACTGTGTATTGTGCATGATGTCCATGACTGTGTGGGTATTGTGACATGTGCCATCCCCATGCATCCAACGTTGGCCAGGCCACCATTCTCTGCATCCACCTGACTCAAGCTTGCAGGACATGGTTCTGCCACCTGTCCACACATACCTGGGTGCCCCCCAGGACACTCCACATGATCCCTGACCTCTGCGCATGGCTGTCGCTGTACTCAATATGTCTGTCGGCACGGTTGTGCGGCCACCCCCTCAGCTGGTTGGGCCCATCACGGGTGTGTATGGTGCTCCATGTCTGTCTTGCCTAATACAATGTTACCCATGTGTGTCCTGTGCCAGACTCAGGCCCCAGGGTGTGGATGGTTGAAGTCAAATGAGAACTCAGGCATAGTTAGACTTTACAAGACACATGTAAGGTAATAATGCAAAATGTAGGCATCTTCTCTTCATGGTGTAACTTTTTATTTTGGTTGGGGTACGTGGGGGGGGTATGACATGAGGGGCTTTCCGGGTGTGTGGAATCCAAAGTTCACTAGGGGAGTTGGTGTCCTTGCCATTGGAAATCCTCAGAGTCCATGCCACAGTTCTTCTCAACATTGGTCAGACAGTGACCAGCAAGTCCATGTGGCAGAGAATGTCTTTTGCTGCTGTGCTGCTGTTGGTCCAGTGGGCCAAGTGCCAGGCCAGGTGTCCTGGGAGATGGTGCTGTTGCGCTGACCCTCACGGTCTTTTCCGTGGACGACCCGCCCTCCTGCGGGGACCCTCAGAAGCAGGCCGTGATGATGTTTGGGATGCTCCGTCGGATGTCTCCTCCTCCTCCTCATCCCTCCCTGTGGGTGGTGATGTTCTACGCCTGGTGGCACAGGGAGGGTTGCCCATGTTGTCGGCTATCCGACGGAGTGTACTGTGAATTCCCGTGAACACCGTCACGAGCTCAGCCTGTCTGTCCTCCATCCGCCCTTGGTGTCGCAGTAGACAGGCATGTTGCTCCGCATGTTGCTGGGCCTGCTGGGTCTTGATCTCCTCGAGGATGGACACAACCTGGGCCATGCCCGTGGTGTCCTGCCGGTATGTGTCCAGGATGTTTTGGACATGGGAATATACCGGTTCCGCAGCCAACTGGTCAGGCTCGCGCCTCCGCCGTCCTCCACTCCCACCACCCCTGCCCACTTGCACCTGGCCTGCCCTTGTGGGCACATCGGGTCTCCGGGACCCCTGAGGGGTGGCATTGGCGTTGTCGCCTGCCTCCTCCTGGGTGCCCGGTACACCGTGTCCCTCCTGGCCAGCCTGGCTGCATTGTGGTCGTGGGGCAGGGATCCTGGGTGTCTCCTGGGATGTGGCATGAGTGGGGGTGGTGGTTGGCCCAGTTGTACTTGACGCAGGTGCTGCAGGTGGTTGGACACCAGAGGGGCCAGGTTGGTCGGGGTCGGTTTCGTCCACAGAGTGGTGAGAGTCATCGCTGCCGGTGGGTCCGTCATCCCGCCGAGCCGGGTCCTGTGAGTCTTCCCCCCCAGCGTTGGGGGGTGATCCACGATGTTGACCTGTGTGTGAGAGAGACAATGTTAATTTTGTTCCATGCAACATCCATGTTTCATTCGTTTCTAAGTTGGCACATTTCCTCTGGGAATTTGGATATGTCTTGCATTCCACTCACAGTGCACTTGTGCATGGGTATGTCCCTTGGCCACAGCTTTTGCGACTTTACCTATGTGTGGCACAGTCTTACTTGCTGCGTCAATTGTGACTGCAGTCAGCAGTGGAGTGAGCAGGTGTGGGGAGCCATGCATTGGCGCCTTCCGTGTTGCACTGTACGTGGGCACATGGAGTTGTTCCACACACTTAGATAATGCAGGTAGCTGGCGTTGTGCTCGTGCACAGGTTGAGACATGGCCCTGTGTTTTGCCATGGAGAAGAAGGGGGGTTCAGGCACTGGCCTCCCTTGTCTACATGCACGCAGTCCACCTGCTGACGAGCAGACATTCCCACACCCCCCAAGGCTGATTTGGGCTCCCTGTGTGTCCCTTTCTCACTCCCTCTCTGTCCCCCTCTCCCTCCCTCTGTGTGTCAGCCTCCTCCTTCTGTCCGTCTCCCTGTGTCTCCCTCCCTCTCTCTCCCCCTCTCCCTCCCTCTGTGTGTCACCCTCTGTCACCTCAGCCCAGCTTCCTAGGCACACACTTTTAGCAGATCTTTGAATGGCCCTTGGCTTGTTGATGTGAGTTTGTTTCTGATCTCCAGGCACCCATTGGGTGTAGTGTGTGTGTCTGCGCTGCTGCTGTGGTGGTGTGTGCTGCCACTCTTTCACAGTGTTGGCTGTTCATTAGCTGCTGTCATGTGCAAAAAGTGCCTTCACCCCCATGTCTTGATGCAAGGCATCCGCCATTTGCTGGCAAGTCTTTCCTTTTTGGGGACACACTGTTTGTCTGGCTGTGACCTAGGCCATATGGGCAGAGGGCATTGTTGTCTGCTTCTGAGTTGCACTATGTGATTTTTGGGGCCCACACTCCCGCCATCCGGCTTACCGTGTCTTGTGCTGGTGTTTTCTGTGGCCTGTGACTTGGCATTGTCCAGCTGGGTGCATGGGGCATGGTGGCGCTAGTGGCAAGTGCGTGTTCATGGAGTGTGGTTGAGTCATGCGATAGCTTGGGGTGGTTGCGTGACTGATTGTGAGTTTGGTTGTGAGGTGAATTGTTTGTGTACTCACCCTGGTCTCGGAGTCCTTCTAATCCGTCCACTGCCACCACCGGCAGTATGGCCATCACCCTCTCCTCCCAGGGATGGTATTGTACGGGTCTGCGGGGCGGCCCTCCTCCTGTGATGTTGGCCTGGTTGTGGTCGTCGCTCATTTTGGCTCGGACCCTCCTCCGCAGATCGTACCACCTGGCTTGGCATTCATGCCTGGTCCTTCTGGTGGACGCAACAGCATTGACAGCATCGGCAATCCACTGCCACATGGCTGTTTTTTCGGAAATGCTGGTCTGTCTGACCAATGTTCCAAAGAGGTGTGGCCCGGCATCTGGTGATTTCGTCGACAAGGACCTCCAACTCTTGGCTAGTGAACTTTGGATTCTTGTTAGTGGGCATGGTGAGGGGTGTGTGTGTGGATGGTTGTGGGGGGTGTGGGTGTGGATGGTTGTGGGTGTGTGGGTGTGGTTGTGCAGGTGTGTGTGAATGTGATGAGGGGGTGTTTGTGAAGGTGTGTGTGTGAAGGTGTGCAAGTGTAAGGTGTAGTAAAGGTTCAATTATGGTGCTGTAGGTTGTCTGTGGGGTCTGGCAGCAGCGAGTCTGTTGCAAAGGCTCATGGTTTGTGTGTGTGGGCCCTTTTTATTGGTCCATTGGTGGGTGTGGCTGTGTTTGAACTTTGGGTGGGTGTGTTATAAGGAGTGGTTGTGTTTTGGGCCTCTGTTTGGGATTTTGGCAGTTGCAGGTCAGTGAATGTGTTGTATTTGTGCTTGTTGGACATGTTTTGTGGCTTTGTGCCATTCGAATAGTGTATTCTTGTGTTGCTGTGCTTTGTCCTGGTTGTGTACGTGCGTTTTTAGCGTGTGTACGGTGTGTACTTCGCCAATTTTGTTGTACAGTGCTGTCCTTGTGTCTGGCTTGGTACGACTCGTACATGCGCGATGTTGGGTGAAGGTGCTGGTGTTGGGGCCTGGGGTGCGCTCCGTACTTAGAATGTTGGGGTGGGGGTACGCTCCATACATACGCGGGGGAGGGTACGGGTCGTACATCCACGGTTGGGGTGGGGGTACAGTCCGTACATACTCGGTTGGGGTGGAGGTACGCTCCATACATACGCGGGTGAGGGTACGGGTCGTACATCCACGGTTGGGGTGGGGGTACGGTCCGTACATACACGGTTGGGGTGGGGGTACGCTCCATACATATGCGGGTGAGGGTACGGGCCGTACATACATGGTTGGGGTGGGGGTACGCTCCATACATACGCGGGTGAGGGTACGGGTCGTACATACACGGTTGGGGTGGGGGTACGCTCCATGCATACGCGGGTGAGGGTACGGGTCGTACATCCACGGTTGGGGTGGGGGTACAGTCCGTACATCCACGGTTAGGGTGGGGGTACGGTCCGTACATACACAGTTGGGGTGGGGGTACGCTCCATACATACGCGGGTGAGGGTACGGGTCGTACATCCACGGTTGGGGTGGGGGTACGCTCCATACATACGCGGGTGAGGGTTCGCGTCATACATACACGGTTGGGGTGGGGGTACGGTCCGTACATACACGGTTGGGGTGGGGGTACGCTCCATACATATGCGGGTGAGGGTACGGGCCGTACATACATGGTTGGGGTGGGGGTATGCTCCATACATACGCGGGTGAGGGTACGGGTCGTACATACACGGTTGGGGTGGGGGTACGCTCCATGCATACGCGGGTGAGGGTACGGGTCGTACATCCACGGTTGGGGTGGGGGTACAGTCCGTACATCCACGGTTAGGGTGGGGGTACGATCCGTACATACACAGTTGGGGTGGGGGTACGCTCCATACATACGCGGGTGAGGGTACGGGTCGTACATCCACGGTTGGGGTGGGGGTACGCTCCATACATACGCGGGTGAGGGTTCGCGTCATACATACACGGTTGGGGTGGGGGTACGCTCCATACATACGCGGGTGAGGGTACAGGTCGTACATCCACGGTTGGGGTGGGGGTACGGTCCGTACATACACGGTTGGGGTGGGGGTACGCTCCATACATACGCGGGAGTGGGTACGGGTCGTACATCCACAGTTGGGGTGGGGGTATGCTCCATACATGCGCGGGTGAGGGTACGGTCCGTACATACACTGTTGGGGTGGGGGTACGCTCCATACATACACGGGTGGGGCAATGGGCCGTACGTACACGGGTGTATATACACGGGTGGGTGTACGGTCCGTACGTACGGGGGTGTACATGCACGGCTGGGGGTTCGGCGCGTACATACGGGGGCTGGGGGGGTGGTTCGGCACGTGCATACGGGGGCTGGGGGGGTGTTCGGCGCGTACATACGGGGGCTGGGGGGGTGGTTCGGCGCATACATACGGGGGCTGGGGGGGTTGTTCGGCACGTATGTGGGCACATGTCTCCATGGTTGCTATGTGAGTTCGGTGCAGACGATGTTTTTTCCATCCGGTTGTAACATCGGACGCACGGGATGGATCGTACTAGCGCGGTCGGACTTCACTTTTCACATTTGTACGGTAAATCGTCCGAGGATGTGTCGGACACATTTTCCGACCCGAGGACTTGTGGGGAATAATTCCCAATGCGATTCGTATGGTCTTTTTCCCATGCGAATCGTACTTGGCAGTTTGTACGGCACTTGTACGATTCGTACGGTAAAAAGACCGGATACGAGTCGTACGGGGAATTTTTTTACAGGATCGTAATCGGCACCATAGTAGGAGTCGGCCTTGTGGAGTGGCAGTCCCTACGGCCATTTATGGCTCCAGAAAGGGGGCCACATGGCCCGCTCCTTTGTTGTGGTAGCGCCTGCTCCAGATAGGTGAGGGTCCCAGGGGCAAAGAATGGCCTGGGAGGGGGGCAGCAAGGTCCGGCTCCCATTTTTTTAAAATGAATTTGGCCCCGGGGAGGTGGTGGTCCCCGAGGCATGAAGGGGTCCACGAGGCCCCCCAATTTGTTTGGTATTAACTCGGCCTGGGCAGTAAATTCCGTTCTGCTCGTGGAGTTTGCGGAATTTGGGTAATTTCGCGTTCTGCGGAGAATGCGGAATTGCCTAAAATTCTGCGTTCCGCGTCTTCACAGAATTTTTTGCTTGTTGGCATTCTCAAAATGCACGTTCGCAAGATATTTCACCCCAAGCACGCAAACAGCGATCGCGAATAGGAAAAAAACATCGCGAACAAGCATTTCCGCGAGTTCGCAGGATTTCTGCATGTTTGCGGAGATTTTTTACCGTTTCGCAGAGCTTTGTGTAGCTCAACTACGCAAATTCCGCCCACCCCTAGTATTAACCCCGGGGAGGTGGCAATCCCTGGGGCAGTGGGAGGTCCGCAAGATGCCCACAAATGTTCATAACTTTTACGGCTGCATGGCCCCGGGACCTGGTTCACCCAGGGGCTAAACAATAGAGAAGCATAGGAGCTCACACTTCTCTTTTTATACATTTTCAGCAGGAGCATTGGATCCAGTCAAAATGATTTAAAAAAAATGTTTTTTGCCCTGGCAGGGTCCCTCTAGGACCCCACTCCCAAGAGGCCTGGGGGTCAGAGTATTACCACCCTGTCCCCTTCTTTTTTTTAACTTTTTGGGGGATTCTTTCCAAGCCGAGTCCCAACATGGCTGCCAATACTTATTGGTTTGAAGTGTTGGCAGCCAATCAGATTTCAGCACGAAGTTGGGAGGGGATCATGTAACCTTCACGTCCCTATATATACACATTTTGATTATGGTTAATATTTCTCAAACTACTGAAAAAAAATACAGTAAATCATGAAAAGGCACCTCACTGGACCACTATCTACCATTCTGCCTAATTTGATGCATTGTGTTCAGCAGTTTGGCCTGTAGCCTTGTTTAAAGTTCCTATGGGAATTACCATGAGGAAAACGCATTTTGAGACCCCCTTTTTCTCGGCCACAAAACTTTGAAAGCATCATACTAATTTTTAAAAGTTTGTGAGGATTTGTTAAATGACGCCAAAGTTATTGCCAAATGAAAAAGCACTCTTCCTATGGAAACTAGGTCCTAACTATAACTACCTACTGGTGCCTGCCAATAGGTAATATAGTAGTAGTTTGTATATATATAAACTACTGGCGGGTTATAGTTAGGACCAATGTTTCCATAGTGAAAGTGTTTGTTTTTGTGCCAATAACTTTAGCACAGCTTGACGAATCTTGACAAAATTTGCCCAAAACTTCCCCTTTGTGGTTCAGCTGCTGCGTTTAAAGTTTCGGGGTGATCCATGAAGTGGGGGCCGGGAAAAAGGAGGGTCCCAAAATGCTTTTCACCATATTATGTAAATGGGGATTTCTCATTTTCTGAAATACGACTACAGCCTAAACCGCTGAACCGAAATACGTCAAATTTGGCAGAAAGCTAGATGTTGGACCAGAAAGCATGCGTTTTATGATTTGGTGTAGATCCGTTTAGTAGTTACAGAGAAATGAAAGTTTAAAAAATATAGATATCTTTGGACACAAGTCCTTGAAGTGGACTGGCGGATCCTACTGAAATTTGATTAGTTACCAACACTTCAACCAATAAATGTTGGCAGCCACCTTGGGACTCGACTTGAACAGTGAACAGTCAAAATATCGATTTTTAAATATCGAAGTACATTTATATTGAGTTTTAAATATCATAGGGAAAGAATATCGACATCAAGAATTTCGACAACCAGAATATCGAACTTAAGGTAAGAAATATCGATGTTGCAAATATCGATGTTAGTAATATCAATATTTCTGTTAGTATTATGTATTTTATATGTATGTGTTCTATATTTTTTGTTAAGTATTGTACTGTTTTTTTAAATATATGTATAAAAAAATGTATTAGTAAATTATGCGTTTTAGTACCGTAGCGGGTTGTGGGTTTATAAGGGAATAGGGTGGAAAGTAATTTAATTATAGTAAATTAAATAATAATTTTTTTAGGAATTATTAATTATTTTTAATTACATTTTGTATTTTAGTTCTGTAGCGGGTTGTGGGTTTATAGGGGAATAGGGTGTGAAGTAATTTAATTTTATTTAAGTAATTAATAATTTTTTATTATTGGTATTATTAATTAATGTATTGTTAATTAATTATTAATTTGTAATTCATTATTATTAATTGATAATTATATTATTTGTATTAATTTATTATTGGAGTGGGTTGTGGGTTTATAGGGGAATAGAGTGGGAAGTAATTTATTTGTAATTAAGTAATAATAAAAAAAACTTGGGTATTGATAATTTATTTTTTGGTTAATAATTGATTAATTGAAAATTAAATTAATTGTGTGACATTTTATGTGAAGTGTGTTGTGTGTTCATTGGGGAATAGGGTGGGAAGTATTTAATATTATTAAAGTAGTTATTAATTTTGATATATTTGTAGTTTCTATTTTATCTATTGTTAATTTTTTTATTAACCATGCTTTAATTGCAATATTTATTTGATTTATAAGTATGTTATTTTTAACACCTACGCTATCCAACGCTTTCCCTACTGTTGCACTCTCTGGAGCGGTAATAGTATTTTTTACCCCTATGCTATCCAACGCTTTCCCTACTGTTGCACTCTCTGGAGTGGTAATAGTAATTTTAACCCATACGCTATCCAACGCTTTCCCTACTGTTGCGCTCTCTGGAGTGGGAATAGTAGTTTTTACCCCTACGCTATCCAACGCTTTCCCTACTGTTGTGCTCTCTGAAGTGGGAATAGTATTTTTTACCCCTATGCAATCCAGCCCTTTCCCTACTGTTACACTCGCTGGAGTGGGAATAGTAATTTTTACCCCTACGCTATCCAGCGCTTTCCCTACTGTTGCACTCACTGGAGTGGGAATAGTAATTTTTACCCCTACGCTATCCAACGCTTTCCCTATTGTTGCACTCTCTGGAGTGGAAATAGTAATTTTTACCCCTACGCTATCCAGCACTTTCCCTACTGATGCACTCTCTGGAGTGGGAATAGTAATTTTTACCCCCACGCTATCCAACGCTTTCCCTACTGTTGCACTCTCTGGAGTGGGAATAGTAAACTTTACCCCCACGCTATCCAGCGCTTTACCTACTGTTGCACTCTCTGAAGTGGGAATAGTAATGTTTACCCCTATGCTATCCAACGCTTTCCCTACTGTTGCACTGTGTGGAGTAAGTATATATAATAATTTATATCAAAGTTCACAGTTTGTCCCGAAACAAGCGCACTCCACACCATGGAAAAATTAAGCCAAACACTCCAAGACTGCAAGTTTCTTTCATTGCAATATAAAGCCCAACGCGTTTCGGAATTCATTTCCGTGGTCACGGGCCAGCAGCATTAGTTACACATCTCACGAGACTGCCAGCACTGCCTAAATCTCTTTAATAAAGCTCAGGTGAGTATGGCATCAACAAGCAGTGCATGCTGGTATTCGCAGTTCCATAAATCCATATAACATTTCAATGCTGCTGTAATATAAAAATTAATAGTCATTACCCTTGATAAGGTTGAAACAAAACATTGCTCTCTTGAAATGTAAATCCCGGCTCACGGTGTCCTGGCTGGCCTCGGCATCACGAGGCTGCAGACCCGCCTTAAATAACAGGCAGTGGTGCGCTTTACCGGCTGGATGGCCGTATTTATCAAAGTTCACAGTTTGTCCCAAAACAAGCGCACTCCACACCATGGAAAAATTAAGCCAAACACTCCAAGACTGCAAGTTTCTTTCATTGCAATATAAAGCCCAACGTGTTTCGGAATTCATTTCCTTGGTCACGGGCCAGCAGCATTAGTTACACATCTCACGAGACTGCCAGCACTGCCTAAATCTCTTTAATAAAGCTCAGGTGAGTATGGCATCAACAAGCAGTGCATGCTGGTATTCGCAGTTCCATAAATCCATATAACATTTCAATGCTGCTGTAATATAAAAATTAATAGTCATTACCCTTGATAAGGTTGAAACAAAACATTGCTCTCTTGAAATGTAAATCCCGGCTCACGGTGTCCTGGCTGGCCTCGGCATCACGAGGCTGCAGACCCGCCTTAAATAACAGGCAGTGGTGCGCTTTACCGGCTGGACGGCCGTATTTATCAAAGTTCACAGTTTGTCCCAAAACAAGCGCACTCCACACCATGGAAAAATTAAGCCAAACACTCCAAGACTGCAAGTTTCTTTCATTGCAATATAAAGCCCAACGTGTTTCGGAATTCATTTCCTTGGTCACGGGCCAGCAGCATTAGTTACACATCTCACGAGACTGCCAGCACTGCCTAAATCTCTTTAATAAAGCTCAGGTGAGTATGGCATCAACAAGCAGTGCATGCTGGTATTCGCAGTTCCATAAATCCATATAACATTTCAATGCTGCTGTAATATAAAAATTAATAGTCATTACCCTTGATAAGGTTGAAACAAAACATTGCTCTCTTGAAATGTAAATCCCGGCTCACGGTGTCCTGGCTGGCCTCGGCATCACGAGGCTGCAGACCCGCCTTAAATAACAGGCAGTGGTGCGCTTTACCGGCTGGACGGCCGTATTTATCAAAGTTCACAGTTTGTCCCAAAACAAGCGCACTCCACACCATGGAAAAATTAAGCCAAACACTCCAAGACTGCAAGTTTCTTTCATTGCAATATAAAGCCCAACGCGTTTCGGAATTCGTTTCCTTGGTCACGGGCCAGCAGCATTAGTTACACCACTCACGAGACTGCCAGCACTGCCTAAATCTCTTTAATAAAGCTCAGGTGAGTATGGTATCAACAAGCAGTGCATGCTGGTATTCGCAGTTCCATAAATCCATATAACATTTCAATGCTGCTGTAATATAAAAATTGTTAATTTTTATATTACAGCAGCATTGAAATGTTATATGGATTTATGGAACTGCGAATACCAGAATGCACTGCTTGTTGATGCCATACTCACCTGAGCTTTATTAAAGAGATTTAGGCAGTGCTGGAGGAAGAGACTGCTCGAAACGCGCCAGGCTCCACGCAAGACTGTTTTCATTGTTGCCAGCATGCTGCACTTTCCGTACCTGTAATTAAAGGCTGGTAATCTTCATTTCGGCTGGAGTGCTTTTCTAGTGGGTTACAAAGATTTTGCATCAATAGGCGGCGGCCCGTCCGCCAAGAACACACCACCCCAGGATGTTAAGGAGGTCACGAGGACCGGATTCACCGACCCCAATGTGGAGCTGAAATGCAGGATTTAGTATTTGTGCATCTGCTGGGGCTCAAACTGAGCTTGACATTTCCAAAAACAGTAATAGTACTGCGCCACATTATGGAAGGAATTACGGTCATTACAACTCCCATAATGCCTAACATTGTCTCATTGGAGCAGCCCCAATGGGGTCGTGTCATTATTTGGCAATAAATAATGGGAGTGAATGACTGCTACAGCACGCACCTTCGTCCAAAGCCTTTGAGGAAGGGAATGCTCGAAACGTGTCAGGCTCGATGCAAGGCTGTTTTCATTGTTGCTGGCATGCTTCACTTTCCGTACCTTTGATTAAAGGCTGGTAACTTTAATTTTGGCTCAAGTGCTTTTCTAGTGGGTTACCAAGTTTTTGCATATATATATATATATATATATATATATATATATATATATATATATATATAGAGAGAGAGAGAGAGAGAGAGATATATATATATATTATCTACTGGCGGTCGCCAGTAGATAGTTATAGTTAGGACCGTGTTTCCATAGGAAATCTCAAAATTCTATTTTGAATAACTTTGGCGCCGGTTGACGAATCCTCGTGAAATTTTCAAAACTAATGGGGCGCTCCGTTCAGCTCCTACCCTGAAAGTCTCGGGGTGATTCATCAAGCAGGGGCCGAAAAAAAGGGGGGTCCCAAAACGCGTTTTCCCCATGCATTTTTCCATAGGACCTTTAGACACAGCTACAGCCCGAACGGCTGAACAGAATTACTTGAAATTTGGCAGAGAGGTAGCCATAAGGTCAAGGAAGTGCCTTTTGCAGGTGTGGTGTAAATCTGTTCAGTATTTCCTGAGAAAATAGCATTTAACAGCATATCAATATCTATACGCGCGTATCGTGCGTGCACTGAGCAAGCCCTGTGCGCGCACCTTGCCGTGCGCGAGCGTAATTCTGATTGGTTGTTAGATGTCAGTAAACATTCGAATCGGTCGAAATCAGGAAGTGTCGGCCGCCATTTTGTCTGTCGCACGAAAAAGGAAAGGTGGAGACTGTGAACAGGGGGCAGGGTAGGGAGTTCTAGACCCCCTAGTCATTGTCAGGGGGGCACAGTAGGACCACGAAGGGTAAAAAAAAGATTTTAATTTTTTAAAAAACATCGCGAGGTGCGCGCACTCTACGCGTACCCAAAAAAACCTTAAAAACATCACGAGGTGCGCGCACCCAGCGCGCACCCGAAAAAAAAATTAAAAAAAAAAAAAAAAATCACTTTTAAGTGTTTAGATATTAGGTGGCTCTAAAAAGAGCCCTTGTGTTCATTAAGTGTTTTTTGGTACCTACAAGTAAGTACTGATGCAGAGTCTAAAGTTCAAGAGGAAGACTCTGTTCCCTTCATCATTGAAATGTACACCGTCTCCTCTATAAATGTCTTGCATGTTGTATCGCAAGTTGTTGTGGTATATAGAACCCATACCATAGTCTCTGAGGAAAGCAGAAACAGACTTATTGACGTGCTTTCTTGCTTTGTCAATCTGCGGACAAAATTGGTTGGACCAGTTCCACTTTTGCCTTTGGCATATATTAGAATATACAGAGGCAGTTTGTGGAAAAAGTGACATCAATTGCAGAAAGGTGTCCTTAATAAGCATTTCCAGACCTACCCCAGTTAAAGTGCCTAGGTCATTTCCACCGCAGTGCACAATAATAAGGTTAGGCTGTGGGAGATGTAGAAAGGTTTTCACCAAAGGCATTAATTGGTGCCACTTTAACCCTCTCTGACCAATCCATTTAATGTCTACATTTGGCAAAGCAAGGTCTCTCACCATACCTCTTTTTTCTGCAAATTTTTCACTCCAGAAGACATAGCTGTGACCTACAATTCACACTGTGAACATCTTTCAAGGAGAACAGGATGCACTCAGGAGGTGTCTTTCAGTAGAATGGCAATATGAAAAGAAAGACAGTTGAAAAATGGAGGCATACATACTTTTTTTTAATTAAAAGAACTCATTGGCTGTTTTAAACCATTCTACACTAAAACCTAGGCTGTATGTTTACATTTTTAAAAGCATCTTTTGGATTGGTTCAGAAAAATGTGTTCCCACTGAACATTACTTTGGATTTGCTGTTAGGTTTGAAAAGTCAAGCACTCCTGCTCTTTGGATTTGAAACATTGTCTGCTGAACTTCTGACCTCTCTGCTCACACCTGTGTTCCATGAGCTGTTGCTATGGTAGCAGGCAGAAGTCATGTTGGGGGAAGGGATGATTTGCAAAGGGGTTGAAAGTAGCAACCAATAGAAATGTGTGATTCCATTTGAAAAAATGTGGGAAGGACTGTGATTTTACATTAACATGTATATGTGGGAAAAAAGAGAGGGAAAAATTGCCATTTACTGGTTGTGGAGAGAGGAGAGAGGTGTACAGCTCTGAGATTCTGGATCTGATAATCTGCTGTTTGAGTGCCACATTTCTTTCTCAACTAATTAATTTTAAAGGTGAGTTATGAGTTTGAGAGGGGAAGTATGTGGTGTATTTTGATATAAATAATAGAATTGTCATTCTTGTTTTAAAGTTGTGTTTTACATTTTGTGGTTTAGAAGATATTTAACTATCTTGAACTTGTAAGATATTATGGAGTATGTCTTCACTGTAAGTTAAGGTGTAGTGGTATCAGTGAGGAATATTGTTTTGTGACTAGAATTACATCATGAGTCTGTCTGCACACAGGATTTGTTGACAGAGATTTAATTTGTGTTGCTTTTGTTCTGTTACCCTTGCACTCGCAGAAAAGGGGTAGTTTGTTATCTTAAAGTGTGATGGTTCGCATTCAGCAGAAATCATTTACTGACCAATGAGAGGAAAATGCAAACACATTTGAAAATAGTATGGTACATTTTCCTACCACTTTAAAAGTTGTGTTTTACATTTTATGTTAAGGAAGATATTTAAGTGGCTTGAACATGTTATATATTACGGAGTATGTCTTCATTATAAGTTAATGTGTACTGGTATCACCCAGGAATACTGTTTTCTACCTATAATCATACCATGAGACAGTGAGCACACAGGAAATGTAAACAGAGATTTCATTCCGGTTGGTCTTGCTCTATTACCCTTGCACTCGCAGGAAAGGGGCAGCTTGTTTTTTGTAACACTCTAGTCTAATCAGTCACCCTCTAACACAGGGTCATGGACTCAAGGAGCTGTTAGGACATGTGCTCCTTTGTGCTTGTCTAAACTAGAAGGAACATGTGTCAGTCTGTTACAGTAATTATCACTTGCTCTACCCCAATAGTAAATGTGCTTTCAACTTGCCAAAGGAAATATCGCTTTCTGCCTAGAATCAGACCATGAGTCTGTGTGCATACAGGAATTGTTGTCAGAGATTTAATTTGTGTTGCTGTTGTTCTGTAAAACTTGCACTTTCAGGAAAGGCCCAGCCTGTTTTCTTCCAATGTGTTGGTTAGCACTCAGCAGAAATCAGTATCTCAAAAATGTGAGGCAAATGCAAATACATTTGAAAATAGCATGGTAGATTTTTCAACAATTCTTGCAATGGCGGAGGTGGTTCCTACATGTTGAAAACTCCAATTAACCCTTACCACACATGTACTCTTACACACATGTCTGTACTCTTCATGCAGTTGTGGGAGTCTCCATGCAGATCTCTCTTGCAGCTGACAATACACAGTCTCCAGAAACACACTCTTTGCACACACGCAGCAGCTTCTGCTACACTCCCATGCGTAATAGTCAGCTCTGTGTGGTGTTTCAGATAGCAGTGTGTAACGCAAACAGATTCAACGTCACCAAGGCTCATTTCCTTTGCTCTAGTCTAATCACACACCCTCTAACACATGGTCATGGTCTCAAGGAGCTGTTAGGATATGTGCTCCTTTCTGCCTGTCTAAACCAGAAGGAACATGTGTCAGGCTGTTACAGTAATTATCACTTGCTCTACCCCAGTAGTAAATGTGCTTTCAAATTGCCAAAGGAAATATCGCTTTCTGCCTAGAATGAGACCATGAGTCTGTGTGCACACAGGAATTGTTGTCAGCGTTTTAATTTGTGTTGCTGTTGTTCTGTAAAACTTGCACATTCAGGAAAGGCCTAGCTTGTTTTCTTCCAATGTGTTGGTTAGCACTCAGCAGAAATCAGTATCTCAAAAATGTGAGGCAAATGCAAACACATTTGAAAATAGCATGGTAGATTTTTCATCAATTCTTGCAATGGCTGAGGTGGTTCCTACATGTTGAAAACTCCAATTAACCCTTACCACACATGTACTCTTACACACATGTCTGTACTCTTCATGCAGTTGTGGGAGTCTCCATGCAGATCTCTCTTGCAGCTGACAATACACAGTGTCCAGAAACACACTCTTTGCACACACGCAGCAGCTTCTGCTACACTCCCATGCGTAATAGTCAGCTCTGTGTGGTGTTTCAGATAGCAGTGTGTAACGCAAACACATTCAACGTCACCAAGGCTCATTTCCTTTGCTCTAGTCTAATCACTCACCCTCTAACACATGGTCATGGTCTCAAGGAGCTGTTAGGATATGTGCTCCTTTCTGCCTCTCTAAACTAGAAGGAACATGTGTCAGTTTGTTACAGTAATTATCACTTGCTCTACCCCAGTAGTAAATGTGCTTTCAAATTGCCAAAGGAAATATCGCTTTCTGCCTAGAATGAGACCATGAGTCTGTGTGCATACAGGAATTGTTGTCAGCGTTTTAATTTGTGTTGCTGTTGTTCTGTAAAACTTGCACATTCAGGAAAGGCCCAGCTTGTTTTCTTCCAATGTGTTGGTTAGCACTCAGCAGAAATCAGTATCTCAAAAATGTGAGGCAAATGCAAACACATTTGAAAATAGCATGGTAGATTTTTCATCAATTGTTGCAATGGCTGAGGTGGTTCCTACCTGTTGAAAACTCCAATTAACCCTTACCACACATGTACTCTTACACACATGTCTGTACTCTTCATGCAGTTGTGGGAGTCTCCATGCAGATCTCTCTTGCAGCTGACAATACACAGTCTCCAGAAACACACTCTTTGCACACATGCAGCAGCTTCTGCTACACTCCCATGCGTAATAGTCAGCTCTGTGTGGTGTTTCAGATAGCAGTGTGTAATGCAAACAGATTCAACGTCACCAAGGCTCATTTCCTTTGCTCTAGTCTAATCACTCACCCTCTAACACATGGTCATGGTGGTCAAGGAGCTGTTAGGACATGTGCTCCTTTCTGCCTGTATAAACTAGAAGGAACATGTGTCAGGCTGTTACAGTAATTATCACTTGCTCTACCCCAGTAGTAAATGTGCTTTCAAATTGCCAAAGGAAATATCGCTTTCTGCCTAGAATCAGACCATGAGTCTGTGTGCATAAAGGAATTGTTGTCAGCGTTTTAATTTGTGTTGCTGTTGTTCTGTAAAACTTGCACATTCAGGAAAGGCCCAGCTTGTTTTCTTCCAATGTGTTGGTTAGCACTCAGCAGAAATCAGTATCTCAAAAATGTGAGGCAAATGCAAACACATTTGAAAATAGCACGGTAGATTTTTCATCAATTCTTGCAATGGCTGAGGTGGTTCCTACATGTTGAAAACTCCAATTAACCCTTACCACACATGTACTCTTACACACATGTCTGTACTCGTCATGCAGTTGTGGGAGTCTCCATGCAGATCTCTCTTGCAGCTGACAATACACAGTCTCCAGAAACACACTCTTTGCACACACGCAGCAGCTTCTGCTACACTCACATGCGTAATAGTCAGCTCTGTGTGGTGTTTCAGATAGCAGTGTGTAATGCAAACAGATTCAACGTCACCGAGGCTCATTTCCTTTGCTCTAGTCTAATCAGTCACCCTCTAACACATGGTCATGGACTCAAGGAGCTGTTAGGACATGTGCTCCTTTGTGCTTGTCTAAACTAGAAGGAACATGTGTCAGTCTGTTACAGTAATTATCACTTGCTCTACCCCAGTAGTAAATGTGCTTTCAAATTGCCAAAGGAAATATCGCTTTCTGCCTAGAATCAGACCATGAGTCTGTGTGCATACAGGAATTGTTGTCAGAGATTTAATTTGTGTTGCTGTTGTTCTGTAAAACTTGCACTTTCAGGAAAGGCCCAGCTTGTTTTCTTCCAATGTGTTGGTTAGCACTCAGCAGAAATCAGTATCTCAAAAATGTGAGGCAAATGCAAACACATTTGAAAATAGCATGGTAGATTTTTCAACAATTATAGCAATGGCTCAGGTGGTTCCTACATGTTGAAAACTCCAATTAACCCTTACCACACATGTATTCTTACACACATGTCTGTACTCTTCATGCAGTTGTGGGAGTCTCCATGCAGATCTCTCTTGCAGCTGACAATACACAGTCTCCAGAAACACACTCTTTGCACACACGTAGCAGCTTCTGCTACACTCCCATGTGTAATAGTCAGCTCAGTGTGGTGTTTCAGATAGCAGTGTGTAACGCAAACGGATTCAAAATCACCAAGGCTCATTTCCTTTGCTCTAGTCTAATCAGTCACCTTCTAACACATGGTCATGGTCTCAAGGAGCTGTTAGGACATGTGCTCTTTTCTGCCTGTCTAAACTAGAAGGAACATGTGTCAGGCCGTTACAGTAATGATCACTTGCTCTACCCCAGTAGTAAATGTGCTTTCAAATTGCCAAAGGAAATATCGCTTTCTGCCTAGAATCAGACCATGAGTCTGTGTGCACACAGGAATTGTTGTCAGAGATTTAATTCATGTTTCTTCTATTTTGTAAGAGTTTGACTCGTAGGAAAGGATCAGTCATGTGATAGGATTTGAAAAGTTTTTTAAAAAAAAATGTAATGAATTTAGATTACATAAAGGTATTTTTTTTTAGTTTTTTGCAGGTATTGGTGGGCAACAGTGAAAAAATATAAAGATGCCTATAAGGTCAAGAAAAAGAAAAGAAAAGAAACAACAACTATATTTGAAGACGACTGATAAAAAAAAAATAGGAGGCGAAGCACGTGTTGGAAAACAGAAAAAGTCTTCTGGTAAGCAAACTAAAGAATTTTAAAAAAATATCTTCAAAAAAAATAAATGATCGAAAGATACATTCAAACAGTGTTTCAAGTACAAAACAACAACAGAGTCGACAGCAAAAAGAAAATGCTAATATAGACTCAGAAGTTAGGAAGAGTGACTTAACACGGAAAATAGATTTTAAAAACATTCGTCGAAAAATGTTTCAGAGAAGAGTGATGTTAAATTTGCTGAAGAATGTGAAAAAATATAAGAAAAAAACAAAATTTTATAAGAAAATGAAATTTATTGAAAGTATTGTTACGAAGGCTTTAGAAATAAAAAAAAACTATTCATTTTAATTTTGAACAGGATGCGTAGATTAGATAAATTAGTGAATGCAATGAAGTCACAAAGCAAAAGGAAAAGAGAAGTAAAAAAAAAACTTTTGTAAAGTGTTCTTAGGAGAATGGAAACATAGTTCAAGTACTGAACCATTTTTTAATGAAGAGAGTTATCTTCAAAGTAATAGTTTGTTGCATGCAGTTGACACCAATGGTAGAGCTTATGAAGTTAAGGATGGTTGTGTAATGGAAAAGGAGAAAATGGTTCCAAGAAATGAGGAACAAGTGATGGCTGATGAGGTTATGGGAAGACGTCCTAAAGCCCCAGTGTACACTTGGAATTGTAGTAGTATTTGTACTGTGCGTCAGGAATCTATTGATAAATTACGTGACTTTCTAAGAGAATATAGTAAAAAGAGTGTTAAACAGAAAATTAAGGTGCTTCAAAGACTAGATCCATGCAGAGTGAAAGAGAATACTGGTTTGCAAGGACATTCTCTGACTTGTCTATCTAGGAAAGTGTGTCAAAGTGTTTTTCACCATTTTAGGATGCTGGCTGTTCATCATACTGAAATGAGAAAGTTTGTGAGAACATTGTATTTTGCTAAAAGTCCAGCACTAAAGTTAAATGAGTTGAATAATGCTCTGTTCCGTGGATCTGTATCAGATGTAGTAAAGGTTACTGATGAAATTCAGTTTTGTTACTTTGGTCCAGAACAAGAAAGTACAGAAAATGACACAGTTATTGATGAAAATGTGGAAGAGAATGTAGAACTCACTGTTAGTAAAAATTTTGATGATGAAATGACAAAATTTGCTATCATCTCTAATGAAAGACCAAATATTACTTGTATATGTTGTCGGAGAAGCCATTACAAAAATCAAACAAGGAATGTTGATCTGTGTAAAAAAAGTGAAAATGAAGATAATTATAAGTGGCAAGATTTTGCAACATATATATTTCTGGAAAATTGTTTTGATTTGGGTGAAGATCAGCGTAATTGTAAATACTGTTATAACAAGTTAGAAGAAAATAGAATGCCAGCTAGAGCTGTACATAATAATTTAGAATTGGTTGATATTCCTCCAGAACTTTCTGATTTAAATACGTATGAGTCTATACTCATTCAATGTGTCCATCCGTTTCAGACCATAGTGCGTATGGAGTAAAAAAAACTGGTAAATTACCTCCTTCGGATTTACAAAGAGGTTTAAAAGGAAGAGTTGTCTATTTGCCATTAGATTTGAAAAAAAATATGGAAACAATTGATGCAGATACTTTGGAAACTGAACCATTAGTTATTCTGGTTAATGGTGTACCTACAAAGAATAAGAAAATTTGGCAGGAGCTGGTGGATGTACGAAAAGTACAAAGAGCAAATTTGTATTTGAAAAAAAATAATAAATGGTATGAAGCCATTTATATGGATGAAGATGAAGAAGAAATACTAGAAGACACAGGAATACCAACTGGGCAACTTGAAAAAGTGGATAAGTCAAAAGAAGAAGAAATCTATGAACATTTCAGCATACATCCTCTACATTCTAAAGAAGTTATGGGAAACGCTATTGATCTGTTTCAGATGAAGAAAGCACAAGGAACTCCTGTCAGTGTATGGGAGGAGAGCTTGGAAGCTCGTTGTTTTCCCCAGCTGTTTCCTACAGGAGAAGGAGGACGATATGATGAACGTCCAGTACAGATTCCTGCTTCTGAGTATCGGACTACAAGACTATATGCAGAAGATCCGAGATTTCGTCAAATTATTCCTTATTTGTTCCATCTTTTATTTGAAAGGGACTTGTCAGCACTATCTTATGCAGTAAATCACATTTTGAAAACTGGAGTACATCTACGTAATGTGACTGCAAAGGATTTTATGAACAAAGTGCAACAGCGAGATGATCATTTGGAATCTCAATTGATCAATTTGATGAACGAATGAATATTGGTACCGACGCCATGGAGAATTGAAATGTATGTTACGGAATTTAGGAACTCCTACATGGTTCCTTACCCTAAGCTGTTCTGAGTACGCTTGGGATGATCTTCTGGATTTTCTTCGAGAGGCAAATTCAAATATTGAAAACATCCAATACAAGACAGCAGGAGAATTGTGCTCATTGGATCCAGTTAATGTTTGTAGATATTTCAATCATAGATTTGAGGCTATGATGTCCTTCATCTGCAATAAAAAAAATCCACCTCTTGGAGAAGTTGTGGATTTCTTTTGGAGAAAAGAGTACCAAGCCAGAGGTGCACCTCATATTCATATGCTGTTGTGGATCAAGGATGCTCCAAAATTTGGAACAGATTCTGATGATGCAGTTTTAAGTTTCATCGAAGGATATGCAACATGTGCTATACCTAAAAGCACAGAAGAGAAAAATTTAAAAGAGCAAGTTTTACGTTTCCAAAGTCATCGGTGTGGAAAATACTGTCGACGAAAGTATAAGAGTAAAGATAAATTCTACACAAAATGTCGATTTGGATTTCCACGACCTGTTCTTTCAAAAGGAAGAGTAAACAGTTTTATGTCAGCTGTGCGACATACTATTACAAGAAAATCGCCTAAGAATACCTACAACATAAGAAGAAAAGAAGAGTCAAAATATATAAATGACTACAATCCAGTCATTTTATCCATGTGGAATGCTAACATGGATATACAGTATGTGGCTGACAATTCTATTGCTGTTGCTCGCTATGTCACATCTTACATCACTAAATCTGAGAAAACGGAATTGAAGGAAATGTGGGAAGAGATTTCTCACAAGAAGACTGTCAGTAAGAAGCTATACAGTTTCAGTTTAAAGATGTTATCGCATCGAGAAATTGGATCCTACGAATGCTCAGATAGGTTATCATCTGCAAGTCTGTACTCAAAATCCAGAAGAATAATTGGGCAAGTTTAGGCCTTGCAGGAATACGAAATCGGGTACTGAAATCTATTCGAGAAATTGAATATTTAGCAGAGTTCGAACCGGAAAGTACAGACATTTTAAGAACAAACATGTTGGACACATATTATCCACAAAGAAGTCATCACCTTGAGAACATGTGTCTCTATGAAGTGCTGCAGAACTTTATTTTTAAACGGAATGTCACAGAAGATATCAACAATGGAAAATATAAAGTCATTGGTGAGGAAGGATGTTTGGTGAGGCAAACAAAAGGAAGTTTGATAAATCATCGGAAGCTGAGTTGCGACACTCCTGATGAAAAGGAATTTTACTACTTGGCACTTTTGCAGCTGTTTAAACCATGGCGTTCAGAGGAGGAACTACTTGGAGAATTTCAGAGCTATGAAGATTCCTTCAATGCTAGCAAAGATACCATAGAATGCAGTACTTTCACAACTTATGTTCAAATGTTAAATGAAGAAATTGAACAAAAAGCAACAATTGCAGCTGAAGTAGCTAGAGACAGTTCTAAAGACAGTCAAAGTTCTGGGACATTCAGTCAAGATCCTCTAGGACAACCGATCATCGAAAATGAAGCAGCAATAGCTATGAACGAAGTGGAAACAGCTATGAATCAAGCTCAGGAAGATTTAGTAGACTTAACATATTTGGAGGAGCAACTGAATGAAGAACAAAAACAAATTTATGAATAAGTCAGACAAAAAATTGATCACGGATTACTACATGAAAATAAAGAGTGCTCATGCACATCTTTTGAACCAATGAGAATGTATGTAAGTGGACAAGCAGGAACTGGAAAAAGTTTCTTAATTAATGTAATTAGAAGCTACCTACAGAAGAAAATGGATTTCATTTTGTCTTGTGTTGTTACTGCTCCAACTGGGTTAGCAGCGTATAACATCAAAGGAGTTACCTTACATCGTTTGCTAATGTTACCAGTAGAGCATGAGAACAAAATACAGTACCACAAACTAGCAGGAGAAGCATGCTTGGAAGTTTCAAGAGTATTGAAGAAAATGAAAGTACTAATTATTGATGAGGTAAGCATGGTATCAAACTTAATGCTTGCCTTTGTGCATTTAAGAATGCAGCAAATTCTGAAGACAGACTTTGACGTCCTATTTGGAGGAAAACACGTCATAGTTTTTGGAGATCTTTTGCAACTTACTCCAGTTAAAGGACAACCGGTATTCCATACACTTACACATGAAGACACAAAAAAGTCATTAGGAAGTATAGGCAATGTAAATTTTTGGACATATTTTGAGTATAAGGAACTCATTACCAATATGAGGCAAGCAAATGATGAGGACTATGCAAGTATTCTGAAAGATATAAGAATTGGACTACTCACAGAACATGGCAGAAAAGCATTACAGAGTCGATTGCTGAGTAATTTGTTTCCAACAGAACAAATAGTTCCAGAGAAAATATACAAGGAAATTGCAGAAAAAAATACTGTAATCTGCTTAATGCCAACACTACATGAATGTTCTGTATTCAATCAAGAACTTTTGAAATTGGAAAATGAAGAGATTATAAAACTGGAAGCTGTGGATAAAATAGAACATGAACGAATAACTGTTATATTGACAGGCAAATTGGGTACTAAATTGGATTCTCTGGAGAAAAACATTTAAAAAACAGCAGGTTTGGAAAAGAATCTTTATGTGTGTATGAACTGTAGAGTAATTTTAAGACGGAATTTGGATGTAGAGAAAGGTTTAGTGAATGGAGCTATGGGAAGAGTTGTGGGTTTTATTAATTACCAGAAAAAAGTTGGAATTGAATGTTTAAAAATAAAATTTGATCAGATACAAGAGGTTAAAGACATTTGTCGTTGTTCAGTTCGTTTCTTGCTTGTGAAAGACTTATATGTGCGTAGGAAGCAGTTTCCATTTTCTCTAGCATATGCTGTAACTATTCACAAGTCTCAAGGATTAACTGTAGATAGTGCTTTTGTAAACATTGGATCTAGTGTGTTTAAAGAAGGTATGGCATATGTTGCTTTGTCACGCGTGAAAAAATTATCTGGTTTATTCATGATAGACTTTGATGACTCAAAAGTAAGTGCTGATGCAAACTGTGTAAAGGAGTATAATAGATTAAGAAGAAGCTATGCTCCTCATTTAGGTCAGTATCCTGTGTTTGAAAAACGTGTTGTTTGTCGGAAAAGGAGATTTGAGGATATCTGTAATGAGGATGTACAGAAGAGAAAACAAAAATATAGTGATGTGACTGCAAGCAAAAAGAAAAAGGACAGTGTGGAAGAGGTTGTTGGTTGTCATTTTGAAAATAGCTCTGGTGTCAACTGCTACGCAAATGTAGTGCTGAATGTTGTATTTTATCTTGAATTTTTGCAAGAGCAGATAACACTAAATAATGAAAAAAGATTCTGTTCTTTGCTGAGTCTCCTCTATGAGAAGCTGAGTAATGATAAAACTAAAATAGAAAGTGCTTCTGATGTTAGAAATCTTTTAGATGTATGTTCTGGACGTACACAGTTTACACAAAATGTCCAGCAAGATGCACAGGAATTCTTGATGTATATCCTGATGGTACTGGAAGATGAAGAGGTAGAAGTAGAAAATGTATTTGGTGTCTCTTATAAATGGGAACATTGTTGTGATAACTGTATGAACACAAGCAGTAGTAATGCTGATTCTGAAAGGTTCATATATTTACCATTACCAGAGAGTAAAACAGTGACTTTTAGTAAATTAGTTAAAGATGCTAATCACAACATGGAATGTTCTCAATGTAAATCAGACATGTTGTCAACGTTATTGTTAAAGAAATATGGACAGTATGTAATTTTAATGATGCAACGTTGTAGAGCTGATGGTTCAAAATTGGACACTTTAATAAAGAAGTTTACAGGACAACAATTATCAATATCTGGAAAAACTTTTGTTGCAGTTGCAATAATTTTTCATGATAGACCTTCTATAACTTCTGGTCATTACACAGTTTATCTTAAATGTGAAAAAAGATGGACACTTTGTAATGATTCTCAATTGATTTTCAAGCAACGTTTGCCTTATGATTTACCCAATTGTTACCTAATTTTTCTGAAACCCAAATTTTAAATACTAACATCATCATTGGAAGAAAGCATTATTAAAATTTAAAAGGATTTAAATTGGATATTTCGCTCAAAAGAGATTTTAAACATATCATTTGGCCGTAAGGAAAGGTAAAACAAACAATTGTGGACTTCTTTGACAGATATTATTTTGGAAAATGTTCTTTTGCAACAAGGTTTACAGACGTTATTTTTTGGAAATTGTTATTCTTCTTAAAAGGTATATTTAACATTTCTATTAAAGTATGTTTTAGTGAGGATACATTTGGGGCTTTTTTAAACAATCTTTCAGATTGTTTTTTTTTTTTGCCCGCTGTTAAATGATGAATACAATTGATTTCACTATTTTCAGTGAAAATCAAAACATTCTGAAAACAGCAAAAAAAGGGCAAAAAATTGCTTTGCTAAATATGAAAAAACATGTACTGTTTAATAAAGTGTATTGTTGAATATTAATACTTTTTTTCTTTTTTTCAGAACTAGAAAGAAAATTTAGAAGATGTTATTCAGTTATCTTTGCAATTAAATAAAAACATTTAATTCTAAATTATTTATTTTAATGGTCAGGTAAGTTTAACATATCTGTATGTGTCACTGGTTTCGTTTCATGCTTCCTTTTCTTCACCTCTCCTTACTCTACTGTTCTCATTTCTCTTCTCACTCTCTCTTCCTGCTTTACTACTCTTTTGTAACTTCCTCACTCCTTCTATACTACTCCCCTACCTTTACTACCTCCATCACTAATTTTTCATCCATGTTTCTTTTTCTGTATCCATATGTCTTAGTCTTTTTAACTGCCTTACTCCTTGTCAGTTGTTTGCTCTCTGTGTCTGTATCTGTCACTCTTGGTTTGTCTGTTTTACCCTTAATTTCCTTAACATCTCTGGGGCACATTTACAAGCCACCTGCGCCACCACTACGTCAATTTTCTTGACGAACTAGTGGCGCAGGGTGCTCCTCCATATTTACAAGGAGAGGATAAGCCTCTCTGTGTGTCTTTTCCTCTCCTAGTAAATACAGCCAATTCAAATGCAGCACTAAAATGAGCTATTATGTTTTTTGGGTACCTATACATAAATACTGATGCAGAGTTTAAAGTTTAATAGGAAGACTGTCTTCCGTTCATCTGTGAAATGTACACCATCTCTTTTTTAATTACTTTGCCACTCCCCTCTCTTTCTCAGGGAGTTCCTAAAGGTTTACTAAAGGTGAAAAAAAATGTTTTTTTTTTTTTTTTAAAAACCCATTGGGTGCGCGCTGGGTGTGCGCACTCTAAAAAAAAAAAAAGAAATAGATTCTAAAAAACAAGTTGTGGTGAGTTGATTTTAGGTGGCTCTAAAAAGAGCCCTTGAGTTAATGTAGGGACAGAGGAAGAGAAATACGAAAAAAAAAATAAGAAAATTATGGCCTCTCGCAAGGATGCTCCGCAAATTTTCTTTGAATGAGATCAATACTGCTCTCACCCAAAGTAATAAGACGACCACAATCCATGCAGTGTGTACTCATCCTCAAAAAACAAGGACGAATATCCAGAGGTGTGGTAGAAGGTGAAGGCACCACTGCAGAAGAAGTGCTTGCCTGAGCTGCCGAAGATGTGCTCGGCTGAGCTGCTGCAGATGTCGTCGGCTGAGCTGGTGGAGGGTTTGCTCCAGAAGCTCGACGAAAAGTCACTGGATGCATTGCCTCAACGTGCCTCGTCATAGTATGAATACTAAAAGAATACTTCTTGTTAGGATTCCCACGTGACAAGACGCGCTGCCACAGTTTGCAGATGACCTTTGGTGCATTCACCTTCTTTTGTCCCTCTGGAAAAGTGAAAAACTGCCATATAAAGGAGTCTTTCTGCTTCCTCTGCCTCTGTCTCTCAAGAGTGTCCTGTTCACTCTCAGAAGATGGCTGCTGCTCTGCCATTGTATCTCAACACACAGATTAGCTCCTTCTCCTAGGGAATCAGAACTAACAATGAGGGGGGTGGGTGTGATTTTGGAAGAATCTGGAACTAAAAGTACTTTGAACCAATGAAAAGTGATGTTTCTTCATCACATGACTTGCCATGAGGGGATTGGGTGTGGTATTGAAACAATATGAAACGGAAAGTAATGAAAACCAATTAGAAGTGTTGTTTTATTCATCACATACCCCGAGGTGCGCGCACCGAGCAAGCTCCCTGCGTGCACGGTACAATTATGCATGCGCGAACGAGTATGCGCGCATGCGCTTACGTACTATGCGCGTACGTAACGCGCATACGCAGCACGCGCGTTTGCGTAAACGTCAGCGCGCGCACTCTATGCGTATACGGAAGTGTACCGCGTGGAGTACGTACGACGCACGTAAGCATGCATACGTACGCATGCATACTAGGTGCGCGCTCCGAGCGCGCAGTAAAACGTATGTATGCGTACGTAAATAACGTACGCCGGAATTCATGAAAAATGTACGCAAACGTACTAGGTGCGCGCTCTGAGTGCGCACCCCAAGAATTTATATAAAAAAAAAAAGTGGACATAACTTAATAGAAGATATTAACTATGCTGTTCAACTTTATCTTAATTAAAACTTTAAAAAAAAATGAGCCACACCAAATTAAAGGATACAGATAATATATAAATGTATACATAGGGAAGTTTTTAAAAAAGAAATATTTAAAAAATATAAGTAAAAAATACAAAAATTAGCATTTAAAAAACCTTTGAAATTCACTGAAAAAACCATAGGTTTCACACACGTTATAGTTAGGAATTAGCATTTAAAAAACCTTTGAAATTCACTGAAAAAACCATAGGTTTCACACACGTTATAGTTAGGAATTAGCATTTAAAAAACCTTGCAAATTCACTGAAAAAACCAGAGGTTTCACACACGTTATAGTTAGCTGGACATTTTACTCGTAAAAAACCAATGAAATTCCCCCGTTATAGTTAGTTCAGCTAACTATAACTCGCGCGCCTGCAATCCACTGCTGATGACGTCACATATTACATCACTCATGACATGGTCAGTGACATCACTGATGACATCACTGATGACATCTCAAATGACATCACTGATGACATCACTGATGACATCATCCTTGTGATAGAGTAGCACATCTTCTCACACTCTAATATAACCTTTGATACACCGACTAAAAATTTAAGAGTTCCATTCTCAAAACCATACATACTGCAATACCAATAACTACATACCCAATTATTAACTCTTAGGTCTACATACACCTCCACACACTCACCTGTACAGTCACTCATACTTACAGTCACTTCATACAAAAGTATCATATGAATTTATACACACACATATATAGACACTCACACACTACCAATCATCCATAGAGGTGCTCTCACACTTACTCAATCATGCAAATAATCACACTCCCATTTACTCACCTAGGCAGTGAAACACACTCAAGTTCACTTACTCATAAAAATAGTATCACATTCTTACGCTCTTAGAGAATCATTGATACAAGCACACACTCATCCATACAGTCACTCTCACAATCACACACTCTCACATCTACCCACTTATATACTCTTACACGCATATATACTGCCTTTCACATATGTAGTTAGTCACACATGTACCACTGAGATATACATTCAATCCCTAACACACCCATACATACACTCATCCAACCATACAGTCCCTCACAGATGCACTCTTAAAAGCATGCACCCATAGAATCACCCACTCACACATCTATGCACAGAGTAACACACACCCTACCCACACAAACACTCATGAACCCATACAGATACTCACACAAGCAATCAATAACTCATATAGACACTCATATAGCTGTTCTCAAAACCATGCAGCCACTTATACACCAACATACAGACACATACATACATTTACACAGTTTACTCACTAGTCTGCAGTAAGATACATTTAATGACTAACTTAAAGAATCATGTTATGCACCACAGAAAATCATCCATTTACACACTTGTACACCCACTCATTCTTAAACAGGCCTTTCCCTATATATATTAAACATATTGAAATTTTTCAAAAACACATACTCACTAGATGATGTCATCAGTGATGTCATCAGTGATGTCATTTGAGATGTCATCAGTGATGTCATCAGTGATGTCACTGACCATGTCATGAGTGATGTAATATGTGACATCATCAGCAGTGGATTGCGGGCGCGCGAGTTATAGTTAGCTGAACTAACTATAACGGGGGGAATTTCATTGGTTTTTTACGAGTAAAATGTCCAGCTAACTATAACGTGTGTGAAACCTCTGGTTTTTTCAGTGAATTTGCAAGGTTTTTTAAATGCTAATTCCTAACTATAACGTGTGTGAAACCTATGGTTTTTTCAGTGAATATATATATATTCACTGATCAAGGCCTCCTGTAGGCCGAAACGCGTCATGGCGGCTGTGTAAAAGTTCTTGTCCGCAAATAAAGACTTTAAGCACTCATTTTGGGTCCGTGTTCGTCTCTGCGCTTGGATTGTGCGCGCTGGAGGAGGCGATTTCTGGTGACATATATATATATATATATATATATATATTATTTTTTTTCACTGAAAAAACTGTAGGTTTCAGAGACGTTATAGTTAGAAATTAGCCTTTAAAAAACCTTAGAAATTCACAGAAAAATACGTAGGTTTCAGGGGTGTTATAGTTAGCTGGCCATTTCACTCGTACAAAACCACAGAAATTCCTCCATAATAGTTAGTTCTGCTAACTATAACTCGCGCGCCTGCAATGCACTGCTGATGATGTCACATATTGCATCATTCATGGCATGGTCAGTGACATCACTGATGACATCACTGATGACATCTCAAATGACATCACTGATGACATCACTGATTACATCATCCAGTGAATGTGGTTTAGTGTGAAATTTAAATATGTATTATATATATACCAATCTGTATTGAAGATTGAGTGGATATATAACTGTCTGGATGGAGGATTTAGATTTAGAGGCAGAGAACCAGGTCAGCAGAACTGCTTTAGAGTCAGAGAACCAGGTCAGCAGAGCTCTTTAGAGGGAGGGAACCAGGTCAGCAGAGCTACTTTAGAGCCAGAGTACCAGGTCAGCAGAGCTGCTCTAGAGCCAGAGAAACCAGATCAGCAGAGCTGCTCTAGAGCAGAGAACCAGGTCAGCAGAGCTGCTTTAGAGCCATAGAACTACCAGGTCAGCAGAGCTGCTCTAGAGGCAGAGAACAAGATCAGCAGAGCTGCTTTAGAGGGAGAGAACCAGGTCAGCAGAGCTGCTCTAGAGCCAGAGAAACCAGGTCAGCAGAGCTGCTTTAGAGGGAGAGAGCCAGGTCAGCAGAGCTGCTTTAGAGCCAGAGAACCAGGTCAGCAGAGCTGCTTTAGAGCCAGAGAACCAGGTCAGCAGAGCTGCTCTAGAGCCAGAGAAACCAGGTCAGCAGAGCTGCTTTAGAGGGAGAGAGCCAGGTCAGCAGAGCTGCTTTAGAGCCAGAGAACCAGGTCAGCAGAGCTGCTCTAGAGCCAGAGAACCAGGTCAGCAGAGCTGCTTTAGAGCCATAGAACTACCAGGTCAGCAGAGCTGCTCTAGAGGCAGAGAACCAGGTCAGCAGAGCTGATTTAGAGGGAGAGAACCAGGTCAGCAGAGCTGCTATAGAGCCAGAGAACCAGGTCAGCAGAGCTGCTCTAGAGCCAGAGAACCAGGTCAGCGGAGCTGCTCTAGAGCCTAAGAAACAGGTCAGCAGAGCTGCTCTTGAGCGAGAGAAACAGATCAGCAGAGCTGCTTTAGAGGGAGAGAACCAGGTCAGCAGAGCTGCTTTAGAGCCAAGGGACCAGTTTAGCAGAGCTGCTCTAGAGCCAGAGAACCAGGTCAGCAGAGCTGCTCTAGAGCCAGAGAACCAGGTCAGCGGAGCTGCTTTAGAGCCTAAGAAACAGGTCAGCAGAGCTGCTCTTGAGCGAGAGAAACAGATCAGCAGAGCTGCTTTAGAGGGAGAGAACCAGGTCAGCAGAGCTGCTTTAGAGCCAAGGGACCAGTTTAGCAGAGCTGCTTTGGAGCCATAGAACCTGGTCAACAGAGCTGCTTTAGAGCCAGAGAACCAGGTCAGCAGAGCTGCTCTAGAGCCAGAGAACCAGGTCAGCAGAGCTGCTTTAGAGCCATAGAACTACCAGGTCAGCAGAGCTGCTCTAGAGGCAGAGAACCAGGTCAACAGAGCTGATTTAGAGGGAGGGAACCAGGTCAGCAGAGCTGCTTTAGAGCCAGAGAACCAGGTCAGCAGAGCTGCTCTAGAGCCAGAGAACCAGGTCAGCAGAGCTGCTCTAGAGCCTAAGAAACAGGTCAGCAGAGCTGCTCTAGAGCCTAAGAAACAGGTCAGCAGAGCTGCTCTAGAGCCAGAGAACCAGGTCAGCAGAGCTGCTTTGGAGCCATAGAACTACCAGATCAGCAGAGCTGCTCTAGAGGCAGGGAACCAGGTCAGCAGAGCTGATTTAGAGGAAGAGAACCAGGTCAGCAGAGCTGCTTTAGAGCCAGAGAACCAGGTCAGCAGAGCTGCTCTAGAGCCAGAGAACCAGGTCAGCAGAGCTGCTCTAGAGCCTAAGGAACTGGTCAGCAGAGCTGCTCTAGAGCCAGAGAACCAGGTCAGCAGAGCTGCTCTAGAGCCTAAGAAACAGGTCAGCTGAGCTGCTCTAGAGCGAGAGAAACAGGTCAGCAGAGCTGCTTTAGAGGGAGAGAACCAGGTCAGCAGAGCTGCTTTAGAGCCAAGGGACCAGTTTAGCAGAGCTGCTCTAGAGCCAGAGAACCAGGTCAGCAGAGCTGCTCTAGAGTCAGAGAACCAGGTCAGCGGAGCTGCTTTAGAGCCTAAGAAACAGGTCAGCAGAGCTGCTCTTGAGTGAGAGAAACAGATCAGCAGAGCTGCTTTAGAGGGAGAGAACCAGGTCAGCAGAGCTGCTTTAGAGCCAAGGGACCAGTTTAGCAGAGCTGCTTTGGAGCCATAGAACCTGGTCAACAGAGCTGCTTTAGAGCCAGAGAACCAGGTCAGCAGAGCTGCTTTAGAGCCAGAAAACCAGGTCAGCAGAGCTGCTCTAGAGCCAGAGAACCAGGTCAGCAGAGCTGCTTTAGAGCCATAGAACTACCAGGTCAGCAGAGCTGCTCTAGAGGCAGAGAACCAGGTCAACAGAGCTGATTTAGAGGGAGGGAACCAGGTCAGCAGAGCTGCTTTAGAGCCAGAGAACCAGGTCAGCAGAGCTGCTCTAGAGCCAGAGAACCAGGTCAGCAGAGCTGCTCTAGAGCCTAAGAAACAGGTCAGCAGAGCTGCTCTAGAGCCTAAGAAACAGGTCAGCAGAGCTGCTCTAGAGCCAGAGAACCAGGTCAGCAGAGCTGCTTTGGAGCCATAGAACTACCAGATCAGCAGAGCTGCTCTAGAGGCAGGGAACCAGGTCAGCAGAGCTGATTTAGAGGGAGAGAACCAGGTCAGCAGAGCTGATTTAGAGGGAGAGAACCAGGTCAGCAGAGCTGCTTTAGAGCCAGAGAACCAGGTCAGCAGAGCTGCTCTAGAGCCTAAGGAACAGGTCAGCAGAGGTGCTCTAGAGCCAGAGAAACAGGTCAGCAGAGCTGCTTTAGAGGGAGAGAACCAGGTCAGCAGAGCTGCTCTAGAGCAAGAGAACCAGGTCAGCAGAACTGCTTTAGAGCCAATCGAACCGGGTCAGCAGAGCTGCTTTAGAGCCAGAGAACCAGGTCAGCAGAGCTGTTGTAGAGCCAGAGAACCAGGTCAGCAGAGCTGCTCTAGAGCCCAAGAACTAGGTCGGCAGAGCTGCTCTAGAGCCAGAGAACCAGGTCTGCAGACCTGCTGTAGAGCCAGAAAAACCAGGTCAGCAGAGCTGCTTTAAAGGTAGAGAACCAGGTCATCAGAGCTGCTTTAGAGCCAGAGAACCAGGTCAGCAGAGCTGCTTTAGAGCCAGAGACCCAGGTCAGCAGAGCTGCTCTAGCTGACACTGACTGACTGACAATGACTGACTGACTGACACTTACTGATTGACACTGACTGACACTGATTGACTGACACTGACACTGACTGACACTGACTGACACTGATTGACTGACACTGACTGACTGACACTGATTGACTGACACTGATTGACTGACACTGACTGACTGACACTGATTGACTGACACTGACTGACTGACACTGACTGACACTGATTTACTGACACTGACTGACACTGACTGACACTGATTGACTGACACTGACTGACACTGACTGACACTGACTGACTGACACTGACTGACTGACACTGACTGACTGACACTGACTGCTCTCTATTACACTACTACTCACTCTCTACTACTTTCTCTCTACTACTCACTCTCTACTACCCTCTACTACTCACTCTCTACTACTCACTCTCTACTACTCTCTACCACTCACTCTCTACTACTCTCTACTACTCTCTGCTACTCACTCTCTACTACTCTCTACTACTCACTCTCTACTACTCACTCTCTACTACTCTCTACTATTCACTCTCTACTACTCTCTACTACTCTCTCTCTACTACTCACTCTCTACTACTCTCTACTACTCTCTACTACTACTCTCTACTACTTACTCTCTACTACTCACTCTCTACTACTCTCTACTACTCACTCTCTACTACTCACTCTCTACTACTCTCTACCACTCACTCTCTACTACTCTACTACTCACTCTGTACTACTCTCTCTCCACTTCTCACTCTCTACTACTCACTCTCTACTATTCTCTGCTACTCACTCTCTGCTACTCACTCGCTACTACTCTCTACTACTAACTCTCTACTACTCACTCTCTCCTACTCTACTACTCTCTACTACTCTCTCTACTACTCACTCTCTACTTCTCTCTACCACTCACTCTCTACTACTCACTCTCTACTACTCTCTACCACTCACTCTCTACTACTCTACTACTCACTCTGTACTACTCTCTCTCCACTACTCACTCTCTACTACTCACTCTCTACTATTCTCTGCTACTCTGTCTCTGCTACTCACTCTCTGCTACTCACTCGCTACTACTCTCTACTACTAACTCTCTACTACTCACTCTCTCCTACTCTACTACTCTCTACTACTCACTCTACTACTCACTCTCTACTACTCTCTACTATTCACTCTCTACTACACACTCTCTACTACTTGCTCTCTACTACTCGCTCTCTACTACTCTCTACTACTCACTCTACTACTCACTCTCTACTACTCTCTACTACTCTCTCTCTGCTACTGACTCTCTACTACTCACTCTCTACTACTCTCTACTACTCACTCTCTACTACTCTCTACTACTCTCTACTGCTCACTCTCTACTACTCACTCTCTACTACTCTCTACAACTCTCTACTACTCACTCTCTACTCTCTACCTCTCTCTACCTCTCTCTATACTACTCTCTACCTCTCTACACCTCTACCTCTCTACACCTCTACCTCTCTACCTCTACACTTCTACCTCTACACCTCTCTCTACATGCACACATATGCACATATATATATATGCATATATATGCATATGCGTATTATATATATGTGTGTGTATTACCTACTGGCGGTCGCCAGTAGGTAGTTATAGTAAGGACCACGTTTCCATAGGAAAACCTCAACATTCTATTTTGTATAACTTTGGCGCCGGTCGACGAATCCTCGCGAATTTTTCAAAATAGGTGGGGCGCTACGCTCCGCTCCTACCCTGAAAGTCTCGGGGGGATTCGTCAAGCGGGGGCTGAGATAAAAGGGGGGTCCCAAAACACGTTTTTCCCATGCATTTTTCCATAGGACCTTTAGACAGGGCTACAGCCCGAACGGCTGAACAGAATTACTAGAAATTTGGCAGAGAGGTAGTCCTCAGGTCAAGGAAGTGCCTTTTGTAGGTTTGGTGTAAATCTGTTCAGTAGATTCTGAGAAAATAGCCTTTAAATCAATATATATATCTGAGCCAGCTTACGGTGCGCTTACCGTACGCGTGCGCTTACCGTACGCGTACGGTGGCGTGCGCGAGCGCGATTCTGATTGGCCCTTAGATCTTAGTAAACATTCGAATCGGTCGAAACCAGGAAGCGGCGGCCGCCATTTTCTCTCTCGCACTCTGAGGGGGGAGCTGATAAACAAATGCCAAAAACATATAAAGGGGCTGTTTAGACAGCGCCCATGCACATAACCATGTAAGTTGAGTCTTCAAAGATCCCCTAAGACAAAAAACGGTAATTTTTAATTTTTCGAAAATTTCGCCGATTACGCTTACCGTACGCTTACCGTACGCGTACGGTAAAAAATTATAAAAAAAAAAAATCCACACTCTCTCCACCCCGTGTGCAAATGGTGGCCGTAGTCCACCATTTGTGCATGGCTCATGTAAGCACAGCATTTTCCCAAAAAATTTCAACAGATTACCTATCACAAGGAAGCGCATAATATGTCCTCCATGTGCGCACGGTGCGCGAAGCGCATCGTGCGTACATGGCCCATCTAGCGTAACGTGGGCACGCGGTGCGCGTAGCGCACCGCGTGCCCACCGTGCGTGCACGGCACTAACTGCGTAAAGTGGGCACGCGGTGCGCGAAGCGCACCGCGTGCTCACTGTGCGCGCACGGTGCGCGAAGCGCACCGTGCGCGCACGGAACGAACTGCGTTAAGTGGGCGCGCACGCCACGAATGGCGTAAAGTAACTTAGCATTTAAAAAAACGTACAAATTCACTGAAAAAACAATAGGTTTCACACACGTTATAGTTAGGAATTAGCATTTAAAAAACCTTGCAAATTCACTGAAAAAACCATAGGTTTCACACATGTTATAGTTAGCGGAAATTTTACTGATAAAAAACCAATGAAATTCCCCCGTTATAGTTAGTGCAGGCAACTATAACTCACGCGACCGCAATCTTCTGCTGATGACATATGTGTCTTTATGAAAAAAAAATATTTGTAATATATGTATAGCTAAAAATGTATGGAAGAAGACATGGGCAAATAAGTGTCTAAATACAGTATTAGCATCAGCAGAGGATTGCGGTCGCGTGAGTTATAGTTGCCTGCACTAACTATAACGGGGGAATTTCATTGGTTTTTTATCAGTAAAATTTCCGCTAACTATAACATGTGTGAAACCTATGGTTTTTTCAGTGAATATATATATATATACATACATATATAAACATATATATAATCTGCATATCTATATAAATTCAAATATAAATGCATGCATACATATACATATACATATATGCATACATATGCATGTTATGTACATGAAAGTTTGAAAAACACTAATACATGCAAAGCTAAAAAGCCACCTAATTACAAACAGAATTGCTTTAACTTAAACGAGGGCGAGGCCTATTTCATTTTCAATGCTTGTTTACTTTGGTTCCATGAAGAAGGCATTCAGATGTGTCACACATTTGCCATAAATTCTGAATGTTAGCACTCTAGTTGCTCATTAAATCACTGTAGTAAAGCTACTGCTCACCAGGGATGTCTGCTGCTGGTATTCAAAGTGCATGTTTCAGTCTGCATGTCAGAATTTTTTAATGAAATAGAAGAGGATTTGAGAAGTCAAAATGTGCCCTAATTTTTCTTTCTGCAGCACTAATCATAATTTCTATGGCAAAATGAACCCCCTCATTTTGTTCCTTTGCAAATTAAATGTTTTAAGTGTTACCATTTTATTCCAAACAAGATGGCTTCAGGTATGCCATAATTTTGTCATAAGTAAGACTGTTAGCGCTCTAGTTGTTCTTTAGAACACTTTGGGACATTCTGTCATTGGGCTATACTTGGGCTACATCTGGGTGATATTTGTGCTACATTTGGGCTCTTTTGGCTCTGGTGGCCATCTTGGGAGACTTGTTTGTTATGAAGTTTCCTAATTTTCTCATTTACTACAGTCTCCTCAGTAGGAAATACTTTCAGATTTTCACTTTGATTCCATCAAGAAGGCATTCAGATGTGTCACACATTTGCCATAAATTCAGAATGTTAGCACTCTAGTTGCTCATTAGATCACTGTAGTAAAGCTACTGCTCACCAGGGAAATCTGCTGCTGGTATTGAAAGTGCATGTTTCAGTCTGCATGTCAGAATTTTTTAATGAAATAGAAGAGGATTTGAGAAGTCACTCAAAATGTGCTCTAATTTTTCTTTCTGCAGCACTAAACATACTTTCTATTGTAAAATGAACCCCCTTGTTTTGTTTCTTTTTAAATTAAATGTTTTAAGAGTTACCACTTTATTCCAATCAAGATAGCTTCAGGTATGCCATATGTTTGTCATAAGTAGGACTGTTAGCGCTCTAGTTGTTCTTTAGAACACTCTAGGAAGCTGCAGTAGAACACAAAGGAATCAACTGACAGTCTCTGCCCTTGTTGAATGTATATGTTTTACTGAGAATGTCAGACTTCATTCTCACATGACTGAGAAAGATAATGTGAATTTATAGAAAACATGCTCTCAGTTTAGCTTACCTTCCAAACCTCTGTGGGAAAGGCATGAGAAACTAGTTTTCTCTCAAACATGAGTCATGATATCCCATCAGAAGGCTTTTTCACATGGTAAAATCACCTTAGAACACACCACAATTCCTAAAATGAGTATGGTACCATCAACAAATGAGTTATAATGTAATTAAAGTCTTAAAACCTTCTATTAACTGCAATGCTTTTTCATGAGGTGCTATTATGTATATTGGTCCCAAGATGGCTGCCAACACTTCTTGGATGAAGTGCTGACAGCCAATCAGATCTCACGATGAGATGTGTAGTTAGGCTCCACCCAGATATATCTCTGATTTTACTTTTGATTTTCTCAGCAACTACTGAACGGATTTACACCATTTAACCAAAAGGTACGAGTGTGAACCAAGGGCTACCTCTTTGCCAAATTTCGTGTAATTCTGTTCAGCAGTTCGGGCTGCAACTGCAATTAACGGTTCCTATGGAAAATTGCATGGGGAAAACACGTTTTGGGACCCCCCTTTTTTCTCGGCCCTCGCTTGACAAATCACCCTGAGACTTTCAGGATAAGAGCGGACCAGAGCGCCCCACCAGTTTTGAAAATTTTGCGAAGATTCGTCAACCGGCGCCAAAGTTATTCCAAATAGAATGTTGCGGATTTCCTTTGGATAATAGGTCCTAACTATTTAATATATATATACCCAAAAACATAACAAAATTTAAAACATACTAATTTATTTCAATTAAAAAAGTAAACAACATAAAAGTTATCAATTTACTAAAAATATGTTAAATATTACAAGGAATAATTATTATAAATATTATGGGCCTGATTAGGATGGCTGTCAGACTCCCACTGACAGGGCCTCAGTGGCAGTCCGACCGACATTCAGCAGAGCTGTCTGACTGATGCATTATGATGATGCGGTCGGTCAGGCCACATCGTGTGGAGGGACTGACCAAAGCTTCTGACATGCTCAAGTAGCACGTCGGGTGGATCATATTCCCTACAATATGGGCAGTGCCTGCGCAGGCACCGTCGTACGCATTACGATGTCCCAACCATCATAGAAAGGCTATCCAAAAGGGATTTTTGCAGCCCTTAGCAGGGCCCCTGTTCCCTGTGGGCCTCTGCTATGTGGCCCGGGGGGCACCTGTGGTGCTCCCCCAAACATCCATGCCTCATATGCCTGGCACCACATGGTGCCTGGCACGCAGGCATGGATGTTTCAAAACATCCCCTTTTCCACAGAGGCTTGTGCTGCAGCCATTTTCAGGGCCGCAGCACAAGCCGTGATAGAAACAGGGATGTTTTCTTAAATTTGTTGGGTGGAACTGCTGACTACATATCAGCCAGTTTCCAACCCCCTGTAATGGAGGTCGGAGGCTTTTCCAACCGCCATCGTAATTAGGCATACACAAAAACATAATAATTTAATTTTAAATAAAGTAAAGAAAACTATAAAATTCTTTAAATGATACATATACTATTCCAATTCCAATTTATACAACTGAAGGACAAATATTGGACTCAGGAAGGGTAAAATGTACTACTCCCACTCCACACAGTGCAACAGTATGGAAAATCTGTAATTGCAGAGGTGTAAAAGCAAGAGTACGGATATTGTGGTCTCATGAGGGGTAAATCTAACTATCTGCACTGCACACAGTGCAACAGTAGGAAAAGTGTTGGATTGCAGAGGGGTAAAATGGATTATTCCCACTCTAATATATGCAATAAATGGGAAAGTGTTGGATAGCGGATGGGTAACATTTACTATTCCTACTTCAGTCAGGACAACAGTAGTGAAAGTGTTAGATTACAAAAGAGTAAAAACATTTTACTATTCCCACTACAGTGATTGCAACAATAGTGAAAGTGTTGGATTGTGGAGGGGTGAAATTCAGCATTTCCACTCCAGTCAGTGCAACAGTAGGGAAAGTGTTGGATTGCGGAGGGGTAAAATTTACTATTCCTACTCCAGTCAGGACAACAGTAGTGAAAGTGCTGGATTACACAAGGGTAAACTTTATTATTCCAACTCCAGTGATTGCAACAGTAGTAAAAGTGTTGGATTGCGGAGGGGTAGAATATGCTATTCCCACTCCAGTCAGTGAAACAGCAGGAAAAGTGTTGGATTGAAGGGTGGTAACGTTTCCTATGCCCACTCCAGTCGGTGCAACATTAGGGAAAGTGTTGGAGTACACAGGGGTCAAATTTACTATTCCCACTCCAGTGACTGCAACAGCAGTGAAAGTGTGGAATTAAAGAGGAGTAAAGTTTAGTATTTCCACTCCAGTCAGTGCAACAGTAGGAAAAGTGTTGGATTGGAGAGTGGTAAAATGTGCTATTCCCACTCCAGTCAGTGAAACAGCAGGGAACGTTTTGTATTGTGGAGGGGTAAAATGTGCTATTCCCACTCCAGTCAGTGAAACAGCAGGGAAAGTGCTGGATTATGGAGGGGTAAAATCTACTATTCCCACTCCAGTCAGTGTATCTGTAGGGAAAGTGTTTAATTGCAGTGGGGTAACATTTACTATTCCAACTCCAGTCAGTGCAACAGTAGGGAAAGTGTTGAATTACGGAGGGATACATTTTTCTACTCCCACTCCAGTCAGTGCAACAGCAGTGAAAGTGTTAGATTACGGAGGGGTGAAATTTATTATTCCCACTCCAATCTAGGCAACATGTAGTGAAAGTGTTTTATTGTGGAGAGGTAACATGTATTATTCCCACTCCAGTGTATGCAAAAGTAGGGAAAGTGTTGGTAATATTTGCTATTCAATTCCAGTCAGTGAAACAGCAAGGAAAGTGTTGAATTGTGGAGGGGTAAAAAAATATCATTTCCACTCCAGTCAGTGCAACAGTAGTTAGAGTGTTGGATTACATGGATAAAATGTACTATTCCCACTATAGTGATTGCAACAGTAGTGAAAGTATTGGATTGTGGAGGGGTGAAATATAATATTCTCACTCCAGACGTGGGACCCGTGCTCACTACGCCACTGGAGTCAAGCTATCCTGGCTGATGACGGCTGATAGCCAGAAACCTGTCCTAGAATGCTTGATTCCGGTCCAGGGAAGACATGGCTTGGCAGTTCGGGCTGGACTGTTCCCATGAGGCACAGGGTCAAGACTGATTTGCATATGGCCGTGTCTGAACTGGGGTGGCGTAGTGGGCAAAAGAACGATGGATTTAACCCAGATCTCTTGACTGGGGGAGAATGTCTGCATTGTCAGCATTCCGTCCATCATTTGTTTGTTGTAACGCCTTTCGCCCTAAATGGGATGGGTATTCCCAGACGTGGGACCCGTGCTCACTACGCCACTGGAGTCAAGCTATCCTGGCTGATGACGGCTGATAGCCAGAAACCGGTCCTAGGATGCTTGATTCCGGTCCAGGGAAGACATGGCTTGGCAGTTCGGGCTGGACTGTTCCCATGAGGCACAGGGTCAAGACTGATTTGCATATGGCCATGTCTGAACTGGGGTGGCGTAGTGGGCAAAAGAACAATGGATTTAACCCAGATCTCTTGACTGGGGGAGAATGTCTGCATTGTCAGCATTCCGTCCATCATTTGTTTGTTGTAACGCTTTTCGCCCTAAATGGGATGGGTATTCCCAGACGTGGGACCCGTGCTCACTACGCCACTGGAGTCAAGCTATCCTGGCTGATGAAGGCTGATAGCCAGAAACCGGTCCTAGGATGCTTGATTCCGGTCCAGGGAAGACATGGCTTGGCAGTTTGGGCTGGACTGTTCCCATGAGGCACAGGGTCAAGACTGATTTGCATATGGCCATGTCTGAACTGGGGTGGCGTAGTGGGCAAAAGAACGATGGATTTAACCCAGATCTCTTGACTGGGGGAGAATGTCTGCATTGTCAGCATTCCGTCCATCATTTGTTTGTTGTAACGCTTTTCGCCCTAAATGGGATGGGTATTCCCAGACGTGGGACCCGTGCTCACTACGCCACTGGAGTCAAGCTATCCTGGCTGATGAAGGCTGATAGCCAGAAACCGGTCCTAGGATGCTTGATTCCGGTCCAGGGAAGACATGGCTTGGCAGTTTGGGCTGGACTGTTCCCATGAGGCACAGGGTCAAGACTGATTTGCATATGGCCATGTCTGAACTGGGGTGGCGTAGTGGGCAAAAGAACGATGGATTTAACCCAGATCTCTTGACTGGGGGAGAATGTTTGCATTGTCAGCATTCCGTCCATCATTTGTTTGTTGTAACGCTTTTCGCCCTAAATGGGATGGGTATTCCCAGACGTGGGACCCGTGCTCACTACGCCACTGGAGTCAAGCTATCCTGGCTGATGACGGCTGATATCCAGAAACCGGTCCTAGGATGCTTGGTTCCGGTCCAGGGAAGACATGGCTTGGCAGTTCGGGCTGGACTGTTCCCATGAGGCACAGGGTCAAGACTGATTTGCATATGGCCATGTCTGAACTGGGGTGGCGTAGTGGGCAAAAGAACGATGGATTTAACCCAGATCTCTTGACTGGGGGAGAATGTCTGCATTGTCAGCATTCCGTCCATCATTTGTTTGTTGTAGCGCTTTTCGCCCTAAATGGGATAGGTATTCCCAGACGTGGGACCCGTGCTCACTACGCCACTGGAGTCAAGCTATCCTGGCTGATGACGGCTGATAGCCAGAAACCGGTCCTAGGATGCTTGATTCCGGTCCAGGGAAGACATGGCTTGGCAGTTCGGGCTGGACTGTTCCCATGAGGCACAGGGTCAAGACTGATTTGCATATGGCCATGTCTGAACTGGGGTGGCGTAGTGGGCAAAAGAACAATGGATTTAACCCAGATCTCTTGACTGGGGGAGAATGTCTGCATTGTCAGCATTCCGTCCATCATTTGTTTGTTGTAACGCTTTTCGCCCTAAATGGGATGGGTATTCCCAGACGTGGGACCCGTGCTCACTACGCCACTGGAGTCAAGCTATCCTGGCTGATGAAGGCTGATAGCCAGAAACCGGTCCTAGGATGCTTGATTCCGGTCCAGGGAAGACATGGCTTGGCAGTTTGGGCTGGACTGTTCCCATGAGGCACAGGGTCAAGACTGATTTGCATATGGCCATGTCTGAACTGGGGTGGCGTAGTGGGCAAAAGAACGATGGATTTAACCCAGATCTCTTGACTGGGGGAGAATGTCTGCATTGTCAGCATTCCGTCCATCATTTGTTTGTTGTAACGCTTTTCGCCCTAAATGGGATGGGTATTCCCAGACGTGGGACCCGTGCTCACTACGCCACTGGAGTCAAGCTATCCTGGCTGATGACGGCTGATAGCCAGAAACCGGTCCTAGGATGCTTGATTCCGGTCCAGGGAAGACATGGCTTGGCAGTTTGGGCTGGACTGTTCCCATGAGGCACAGGGTCAAGACTGATTTGCATATGTCCATGTCTGAACTGGGGTGGCGTAGTGGGCAAAAGAACGATGGATTTAACCCAGATCTCTTGACTGGGGGAGAATGTTTGCATTGTCAGCATTCCGTCCATCATTTGTTTGTTGTAACGCTTTTCGCCCTAAATGGGATGGGTATTCCCAGACGTGGGACCCGTGCTCACTACGCCACTGGAGTCAAGCTATCCTGGCTGATGACGGCTGATATCCAGAAACCGGTCCTAGGATGCTTGGTTCCGGTCCAGGGAAGACATGGCTTGGCAGTTCGGGCTGGACTGTTCCCATGAGGCACAGGGTCAAGACTGATTTGCATATGGCCATGTCTGAACTGGGGTGGCGTAGTGGGCAAAAGAACGATGGATTTAACCCAGATCTCTTGACTGGGGGAGAATGTCTGCATTGTCAGCATTCCGTCCATCATTTGTTTGTTGTAGCGCTTTTCGCCCTAAATGGGATGGGTATTCCCAGACGTGGGACCCGTGCTCACTACGCCACTGGAGTCAAGCTATCCTGGCTGATGACGGCTGATAGCCAGAAACCGGTCCTAGGATGCTTGATTCCGGTCCAGGGAAGACATGGCTTGGCAGTTCGGGCTGGACTGTTCCCATGAGGCACAGGGTCAAGACTGATTTGCATATGGCCATGTCTGAACTGGGGTGGCGTAGTGGGCAAAAGAACGAAGGATTTAACCCAGATCTCTTGACTGGGGGAGAATGTCTGCATTGTCAGCATTCCGTCCATCATTTGTTTGTTGTAAAGCTTTTCGCCCTAAATGGGATGGGTATTCCCAGACGTGGGACCCGTGCTCACTACGCCACTGGAGTCAAGCTATCCTGGCTGATGACGGCTGATAGCCAGAAACCGGTCCTAGGATGCTTGATTCCGGTCCAGGGAAGACATGGCTTGGCAGTTCGGGCTGGACTGTTCCCATGAGGCACAGGGTGAAGACTGATTTGCATATGGCCATGTCTGAACTGGGGTGGCGTAGTGGGCAAAAGAACGATGGATTTAACCCAGATCTCTTGACTGGGGGAGAATGTCTGCATTGTCAGCATTCCGTCCATCATTTGTTTGTTGTAACGCTTTTCGCCCTAAATGGGATGGGTATTCCCAGACGTGGGACCCGTGCTCACTACGCCACTGGAGTCAAGCTATCCTGGCTGATGACGGCTGATAGCCAGAAACCGGTCCTAGGATGCTTGATTCCGGTCCAGGGAAGACATGGCTTGGCAGTTCGGGCTGGACTGTTCCCATGAGGCACAGGGTCAAGACTGATTTGCATTTGGCCATGTCTGAACTGGAGTGGCGTAGTGGGCAAAAGAACGATGGATTTAACCCAGATCTCTTGACTGGGGGGGAATGTCTGCATTGTCAGCATTCCGTCCATCATTTGTTTGTTGTAACGCTTTTCGCCCTAAATGGGATGGGTATTCCCAGACGTGGGACCCGTGCTCACTACACCACTGGAGTCAAGCTATCCTGGCTGATGACGGCTGATAGCCAGAAACCAGTCCTAGGATGCTTGATTCCGGTCCAGGGAAGACATGGCTTGGCAGTTCGGGCTGGACTGTTCCCATGAGGCACAGGGTCAAGACTGATTTGCATATGGCCATGTCTGAACTGGGGTGGCGTAGTGGGCAAAAGAACGATGGATTTAACCCAGATCTCTTGACTGGGGGAGAATGTCTGCATTGTCAGCATTCCGTCCATCATTTGTTTGTTGTAACGCTTTTCGCCCTAAATGGGATGGGTATTCCCAGACGTGGGACCCGTGCTCACTACGCCACTGGAGTCAAGCTATCCTTGCTGATGACGGCTGATAGCCAGAAACCGGTCCTAGGATGCTTGATTCCGGTCCAGGGAAGACATGGCTTGGCAGTTCGGGCTGGACTGTTCCCATGAGGCACAGGGTCAAGACCGATTTGCATATGGCCATGTCTGAACTGGGGTGGCGTAGTGGGCAAAAGAACGAAGGATTTAACCCAGATCTCATGACTGGGGGAGAATGTCTGCATTGTCAGCATTCCGTCCATCATTTGTTTGTTTTAACGCTTTTCGCCCTAAATGGGATGGGTATTCCCAGACGTGGGACCCGTGCTCACTACGCCACTGGAGTCAAGCTATCCTGGCTGATGACGGCTGATAGCCAGAAACCGGTCCTAGGATGCTTGATTCCGGTCCAGGGAAGACATGGCTTGGCAGTTCGGGCTGGACTGTTCCCATGAGGCACAGGGTCAAGACTGATTTGCATATGGCCATGTCTGAACTGGGGTGGCGTAGTGGGCAAAAGAACGATGGATTTAACCCAGATCTCTTGACTGGATGAGAATGTCTGCATTGTCAGCATTCCGTCCATCATTTGTTTGTTGTAACGCTTTTCGCCCTAAATGGGATGGGTATTCCCAGACGTGGGACCCGTGCTCACTTTGCCACTGGAGTCAAGCTCTCCTGGCTGATGACGGCTGATAGCCAGAAACCGGTCCTAGGATGCTTGATTCCGGTCCAGAGAAGACATGGCTTGGCAGTTCGGGCTGGACTGTTCCCATGAGGCACAGGGTCAAGACTGATTTGCATATGGCCATGTCTGAACTGGGGTGGCGTAGTGGGCAAAAGAACAATGGATTTAACCCAGATCTCTTGACTGGGGGAGAATGTCTGCATTGTCAGCATTCCGTCCGTCATTTGTTTGTTGTAGTGCGACAGTAGAGACAGTGTTGGATTATGAAGGGATACATTTTAATATTCCCACTCCAGTCAGTGCAACAATAGTAAAAGTGTTGGATTGTGGAGGGGTAAAATATATTATTCCCACTCCAACCTGTGCAACAGTAGGGAAAGTGTTATTCTGGAGGGGTAAAATGTAATATCTCCGCTCCAGTGAGTGCAACACTAGGGAATGTGTTGGATCGCGGAGGGGTACATTTTACTATTCCCACTCCAGTAAGTGAAACAGTAGGGAAAGTGTTGGATTGCCAAGAGGTAAAATGTATGATTCCCACTCCAGTCTATGTGACAGTAGGAAAAGTGTTGGATTGTGGAGGGCTAAATTGTACTATTCCCACTGCAGTCAGTCCAACACTTTTACCCCTACAAAGCCTAAAACACACTGCTAAAACTTAACAATTAAAAACAGTAATTACACAATTAGCATAATTAATTAGCAATTACATAATATTAATTTAAAAATGTTTCTTCATTAATTAAATTTGATTACTCCTCACCCTATGCCCCTACAAAACCCACAACCCACACTTGAAAATTATCTTTAAAAATAAATTACTTGCACAATTAGCATAAATATTCATCAATTAAGTAATTGATCTTAAATAAAAATGAATTATTAATTCATTATAATTAATTTACTTCCCACCCTACACCCCTATAAAACCCACAACCTGCATCTACAATTTAACATAAAAAATAAAAATCACACAATTAACATAATTAATTATCAATTAAATAATTATTATTAATAAAAAAATAAGTAATAATTATGATTGATTTACCTCCCACCCTGTACCCCAATAAACCCCACAGCCTGCTAAGGTGCTAAAAATCACAAAAATGTAGTAAACTAAATGTAATATCTACTACAAATTTTACAACTATATTAAAAAACATAACCAATAATAATACAAAACATTTTTAACATCTATATACTAAAATACAGAACAATAATGAAAAAACAATGTTATACACAACTATATTTTTGTGAACAATATTAATAATTTAGATATTTGAAAAATCAACATTACTTACCTTAAAATCAATATTATTGACAACGATATCCTTGCACACGCTAGTTCTATATCACAATATTTTTGACACTATATTGTGGTATGACAATATTTTGGTTTCAATATTTTGTCTTAATACCATTGGACTTACCATCCTGTCAATTCCCGAGTACCATGAACATAATTGAAAGAGAAGACAGTGATCATAAAGGACTGGCTCTAGATCTGGTTCACATGTTTATTCTCTCCGACTGTAAATCAGAAGGAGAGGTGGTTTACCCAATTGTCACAAGTACCAATAGGAGAAGAATCTAATGGACCAAGACATAGGGTAACCAAGATTTTATCACTCAGATATATACGAAAGTAATTTGTGCACTCATGAGACATGAGCACACAAGGAAGTGAGATGCAATCCACTGTAAAGTGTTATATTAAGCTAATTGAGAAATATAAAGACTTCTATAAAAAATGAAGAGCTGTGCTAACTATCATAACAAAACAGATTGGTTTATTGAGTCTTGTAAGGCAGCATGGAAAGAACTAATGGGAGCCTTCAAATCTGGACCCAAATCAAATAGTTTCACAAAAAAGGTATCTATACACCAAGCAGCTGATTTTGATGCTGTAGGATACGGCTCCGACCGTCGGTCAGAACCATTCCTATCACATCGTAATCAGCTGGTCGGATTCCATTAGGATGGTGTCGGTTGGAAAGGAATCCTACCAGTCATTACGGCTGGCTTTCGAAGAGCCTGTCCGCCAGTCTGAATGACTTCAGTAATCCCAAGGGCGGCTCTTTCTGACCTAGGGATTACAATGTTGGATTCCTGCAGCCTGCAGTCAAGTCACCCCATCCTGGATTCCCCTGGGTGTCTAGTTTTCAAAAATGTATAGGTATGCTAGGTTTCCCTAGGTGCCGGCAGAGCTATGGTTCAAAAACTACAGCTAGGCACTTTGCCAAAAAAGGGTCATTTTTCAAAGCGAAATTGAGGTGTGTCCACGTTGCGTTTTGCGCCGTTTCCTGTCGCGGGCACTAGGCCGACCCACACAAGTGAGATACCATTTTTCTCGGAAGACTTTGGGGAACGCGGGGTGGGTGGAAATTTGTGGATCCACGCAGATTCCAGAACTTTCCACCAGAGAAATGTGGGGAAAATGTGTTTTTTTTGGCATTTTTTTAGGTTTGCAAGGGATTCTGGGTAACAGAACCTGGTGGGAGGCAGTCAAGTCACCCCATCCTGGATTCCCCTGGGTGTCTAGTTTTCAAAAATGTATAGGTTTGCTAGGTTTCCCTAGGTGCCGGCAGAGCTATGGTTCAAAAACTACAGCTAGGCACTTTGCCAAAAGAGGGTCATTTTTCGCTGTGAAATTGAGGTGTGTCCACGTTACGTTTTGCGCCAGTTTCCTGTCGCGGGCACTAGGCCGACCCACACAAGTGAGGTACCATTTTTCTCGGAAGACTTTGGGGAATGCGGGGTGGGTGGAAATTTGTGGATCCACGCAGATTCCAGAACTTTCCACCAGAGAATTGTAGGGAAAATGTGTTTTTTTGGCAATTTTTTAGGTTTGCAAGGGATTCTGGGTAACAGAACCTGGTGGGAGGCAGTCAAGTCACCCCATCCTGGATTCCCCTGGGTGTCTAGTTTTGAAAATGGTATAGATTTTCTAGGTTTCCCTAGGTGCCGGCAGAGCTATGGTTCAAAAACTACAGCTAGGCACTGTCAGGTCTGGGGTAGGAAGGGTTAGGTTCCCAAAGCTGAGCATACAACCCAGGAGCCAGTTTATGCGCTTGGTGGGTAGGCGAAGAAGTGTTTCAGTCAGATCACTCTCCGCTTTCCTACGTGCCTTGAGAGTGTAGGTCTTGTTCCCCCCTCCCTCCCAAGATGGCCGCTGGCAGGGTTTGCAATTGTTTTCCCTGACTCGCGCTGGCAGCGGTACAGCTTTTCTGGGTTGATGTGACGCGCGCGCTTCCAGAGCGCGGCGCACTTCAACCGTCGGAATCTCTGTGAAGGCGGCGTGTCTCTAGAGCTCCGCGCTTCTCGTCGAAGTAATTCCAGTCATAGATACCTTCCGAAGATAGAGTAGTCTTCTCATTTTCCGTTATCATTGGCCCGCATATAATTCCGAGTCAGGGTATTTCTTAGTGGTTATATTCCATCTCCAAGTTAGCAGAAAAGGCTTGCAGAGACTTCTGGAGATTGGCAAGCATTCCGAATTCAACGAAGACCTTCAGCGCATCTACAGCGAGTTAAGGTAGAGGCAGTCCTGTGAACATTCTGAAGAAAAGTAAGTCCCATTTCTTCATATTTCGTGGATGTGCCAGCGCTTCATGGAGGGTTTCCAGTAACAGTATATAAAGAGACTAAAGAACTCACAGGCTTTTAGCTTGAGAGTGAGAGAGCATCGTGAATAGAGAGTTCACAAAACAAGATAATTTTGCTTCAGTAGCAGTATCAGCCGCAAGTTCAGAAATTCAGCTACAAGAGTGAGAAGAAGACAGAAGAGTTTTTTGAGAAAGACTTTTTTTATTAATTCCAAGCAAACGCATTGGTATTTGTATATATATATATATATATATATAGAAATAGGCAATAGACAACAAGCTCCATCTGCATATTTCTGTACCCAGTGAGAAGAAGAGTAGTCAATCAAGTAAGAGAACATTCACACAACTTATGAAAGGACAAGACACTACTGAGGGGGCTAGACAGGTAATGGTATACTAAGTGAAGGGTTGGGAGTGAGGGGAAGGGTAACAAGGTTTACATGTTATTCATTTTGCAGGAGACATTACATGCCAACTGATCAACCCCTCAACTCCTTAAAAGGCAACAGCCCAATGAGTCAGAGAGCAGCTACCCACTGTGTCAGGACAGGTATAGTGTGTGAATAAGTATCATTTCCCTTTAGTGTAGTCTAGTATAGAATTGTTTCTGAATAACTCTCATTGCAGGAATCGTGAGGAAGAAGTTACGAATCCAGTCCAAGAAGAAGACGCAGTGTTGTCTCTCTTTTCTGTCCAATTCCCCTTTCCCCCTCTCTGCTGCTCGTAAGCCTAGCTCGCAGTAGCGGAGTGGTGGAGTGGAGATCAAGCATCTGCTCCTGTGGAATCGGCAAGATCTGCTAAGGTACCTGACAGATTGAAGTGCCAATACATTATTTCCACCTGAGCACGATGGCTGAGGGAATTGATATAAAGGCTCTGGCCACGGTGTTAGATAGTATACAGAAGCAGTTAAGTGACACCATGGAGGAAAATAAGTCCCTTAGAGAGGAGGTCAGGAAGTCTGCCCAAGATGCTAGTTATTTGCGTCAACAGTTTGAAGAGTTTTCTGGGGGTTCACGTCCAATGGTTAAAGAAGATAAGCCGTCCTCTTTTGCCCCAGCCCCAACTGCGGCAGAACTCACTACGCAGGTAATTCACGCAATCTCCCCTACTATTCCATTGGCCGCTCCCGAAAGATATAGTGGGGACCCAAACAAGGCTCAAATTTTTCTCACACAATGTTCTTTGCACTACCTCTGTCGGCCCATCATTTTTAAGGAAGACCAGTCTAAGGTGGCGTTCATGCTGTCGTACCTGAGTGGAGATGCTGCCGCTTGGTCCATGCCTTTGGTGAACAACAATGATCCCATTCTGTATGAATTTGAAGGTTTCAAAAGAGAATTCTTGCGGATTTTTGACAGACGATCCATCTCTCAATCCACAGATAATGAGTTATTAGATCTTAAGCAGGGAAATCGAGAACTAGTGGCATACCTGGCTCAATTTAACAAACTAATTGTGGAAACAAGTTGGCCTGAAGCTAAACGAGCTGCAATCTTCTATCGCGGTCTCAGGGATGAACTGAAGGATGGACTATCACAGATCCCAAAACGTCCCACAGAGGTTTCAGAATTAATTGATTTAGTTCTCCAGATTGATCAGCGTCAAAGTGAGAGAAGGAACGAGAGGCGAAAGGAAACAAGGTATATTCCACCCCGTTTTGACAGGATGAAATCAGAGGGATCCAAGCCCAAGGATTCGGGGCCTGAAGATGAGCCTATGCAGATCGGTTCGGTAAGAGGTCCTTTGTCGAAGGAAGAAAGAGAGAAGAGGCGTCTGGGCAAGTTGTGCATGTACTGTGGGAACGCTGGTCATTTTGTGAAGGAATGTCCAAAGAAGCCCAAGAGCAATTCCTGGGTAAAAGATCGGCTCCACCAGTAGAAGGGGTTGCCCTGGTGGAAGCGAAGGAACAGTCAACTCCAGATCCAAAATTGGTGGCAAATACCTTGCAATCATCGGCTCCACATTTAATTCTATCTGTCCAAATAAGATTTGGTGGTAGGATCAAGGAAGGGATTTCGGTCATGATCGATTCAGGGGCCACGGGAAATTTTTGCGATATTGGTTTTGCTAAGGCTCTCGGAATCACCTTTTTGAGGAAAGAACGGCCAGAGCCGGTACGTGCGGTGGATGGAACAAGCTTGTCCTCTGGGCCGATTGTTTTTGATTCCGAGGAGATCTTGCTGTGTGGACCCGGTCAACATTTTAGTTCTTTGCAATTCAGTTTGATCGACGCGCCGCAATTTCAATTGATCCTGGGTTTGCCTTGGCTCACCGAGCATAACCCGCAAATAGATTGGGCCAGACGATCAATTCGTATGAACTCAGATTATTGTATGCGTCATTGTTTCCATTTGAATCCAGAACCACCAGAAGTTTCGCAATCACAGCTTTTAGCAAGCTTTCCAAAGACCATTTGTGCAGTAGACACCCAGGAAATTCCACCAGAATATGAAGATCTTGCCGCGGTGTTTGATGAAAAAGAAGCGGAACGTTTACCTCCCCATCGAGAGTATGACTGCCGAATTGAGTTGGAGCCTGGAGCCTCCCTGCCCTGTAGCCGCATCTACGTGCTGTCGGAAGCAGAAAATGTCCATCTCAAAGAATATCTGAGCAGATATTTGGCTAATGGCTTCATACGCCCTTCACAGTCACCAGTTTCGTCTCCACTTTTTTTCATTCCGAAGAAGGATGGCCAACTGAGAACTTGCATCGACTACCGTGCTCTCAATCTGGTTACTAAGAAGAATCGATATCCGCTACCCTTGATTTCGGAGCTCTTGGACCAGGTGAAGGGAGCGAGGGTATACACAAAACTGGATTTGAGGGGCGCGTATCACTTGGTACGCATGGCCGAGGGAGAAGAGTGGAAGACGGCTTTCCGTACTCGTTTTGGGTTATTCGAATATCAGGTCATGCCTTTTGGATTATGCAACGCTCCAGCAGCCTTCCAACACTTTGTTAATGACGTTTTGCGTGAGTTTCTGGATCGATTCGCAGTAGTGTACATTGACGACATCCTCATTTTCTCGGCCAGCTTAGAGGAGCATATCCAGCACGTCAGATCCATCTTAAAGAAGTTGTTTGAGAATCAACTTTTTGTAAAATTGGAGAAGTGTGTCTTTCATTCCACGCAAGTTGAGTTTTTGGGGTTTGTTCTGTCCCCGAATGGTGTGTCTATGGATGAATCTAAGGTGCAGGCAATCAAGGAGTGGCCCTCTCCACGTTCGGTGAAAGAAGTTCAGAGTTTCCTTGGCTTCGCCAATTTTTATAGGCGCTTCATAGTCAACTTCTCTGAGCGAGTTTGTCCACTCACAAGATTATTGAGGAAGAAGGCTAAGTTTGAGTGGAATGCGGAAACGGAATCAGCATTTAATGAACTCAAGAGAATTTTTGTATCTTCCCCGGTGCTGCTCCATCCTGACCCGGGAGAACCATTTTTTGTGGAAGCAGACGCCTCTAATTTGGCCATCGGAGGGATCTTGTCTCAGCGCCATAAGCAGACAGGCCAGTTACATCCAGTGGCGTTCCGTTCGAGGAAATTAACTGTGGCAGAAATTAATTATCCCATTGCGGATAAGGAGCTGTTGGCAGTCAAAGACGCTTTCTCGGAATGGAGACATTATTTGCTGGGGGCCAAGCATGTAGTTACTGTTTTTACGGACCATCGGAATCTCCAGTTTTTGAAATCCGCCCGTACTCTTACCCCACGTCAATTGAGATGGTCCCTTTTCTTTGCAGACTATGACTTTGTCTTAACTTACAAGCCTGGGTCGGCTAATGGAAAGGCGGATGCCTTATCTCGTCTGAATGTGAGCACCGAGGTCCAAGCTGCCGAAAAAGGAGTAATTATTCCAGTGGATCGAATCATCGGAACACTCACTTACACAGACATTGAAAAGATGCTACCAAATTTGTCGTCCCCAGAAGAAATGAGGGGCTGGATGGCCAAGGGAAAATAATTCCAAGTCAAGAATGGAAGGCCCATCTACCAAGGCAAGTTGTTTGTGCCAAATCTGGAACTGCAAACACAAATCATTGAACATTTCCATGACGAACCATTGGCCGGGCACAAGGGGGTGAAGAAAACAATGGAGCTTATCCGAAGAGAGTTTTGGTGGCCAGCCATGGAAGCTCAGGTGCGGCAGTATGTAGCCACTTGTGAGTTGTGTATTAAGGGAAAGACTCCTAGAAGGGCCCCTCAAGGTCTTTTACTGCCTATGCCCCAAGCCCCGTACCCTTGGCATACCATTTCCATGGATTTCATTGTGGAACTCCCGTCAAGTGGTGGTCTATCAGTCATTTGGGTGGTGGTGGATCATTTCTCTAAGATGAGCCATTTTGTTCCTCTAAAGGCCCTCCCAAATGCTACACAATTGTCCAAGTTATTCATGCAACACATAGTAAGGGCCCATGGAATCCCAAAGATTGTCATCTCAGATAGAGGCTCTCAGTTTGTCTCTCGTTTCTGGAGATCCTTCTTGAAGAGGTTGGGTGTAGACTCCCGTCTGTCTTCCAGTTTCCATCCGGAGACGGACGGTCAGACGGAAAGAGTTAATCAGGAATTGGAGCAATACTTGCGCTTGTTCTTGATGGACCAGGAGGGAGAGTGGCCAGATTTGATTTGGGCAGCAGAATTCGCTTATAATAATGCTGAGCATGCTTCCACAGGTTACTCCCCGTTCTATTTAAATTCAGGTCGACATCCAAACACTCTGGTTGATAAAGAAATCAGTAATGTTCCTGCCGTGGAAACGGTAGTTCAAGATTTACATGAGGCCATTCGATTAGCTTCTAGAAATTTATCTAAGGCTAAGGATTCCTACAAGAAGCAGGCAGACAAGAAGAGACGCCCAAATCCAGTTTTTGAAAAGGGAGATCAGGTCTGGGTTTCCACTAGGAATTTACGATTGAAGGGGAATCGGAAGTTTCAGCCTAGATTTGTGGGTCCCTTTCAGGTAGACCGAATGGTGAATCCCGTCAGTGTAAAGGTTAGACTTCCTCCCCGATTGAAGATACATCCAGTTTTCCATGTTTCCCTGCTCCAGCGTAGTCCGGAGGGATTGAGGGCTGGTAATTCACCCTCCTCTGTTTTGGTACAGGGAAGGGAAGAATTTGAGGTAAAAAGAATTCTAGATTCCAGGTTTCAAAGAGGGAAGATCTTCTATCTAGTTGACTGGAAGGGTTATGGGCCGGAAGAGAGATCCTGGGAGCCACAATCCAATATTCATGCTTCACGTTTGCTCCGAGAGTTTCACCGCACTCACCCCACTAAACCCAAGGAGGAGAGGAGGGGGGTTTTGGTGGGAGGTACTGTCAGGTCTGGGGTAGGAAGGGTTAGGTTCCCAAAGCTGAGCATACAACCCAGGAGCCAGTTTATGCGCTTGGTGGGTAGGCGAAGAAGTGTTTCAGTCAGATCACTCTCCGCTTTCCTACGTGCCTTGAGAGTGTAGGTCTTGTTCCCCCCTCCCTCCCAAGATGGCCGCTGGCAGGGTTTGCAATTGTTTTCCCTGACTCGCGCTGGCAGCGGTACAGCATTTCTGGGTTGATGTGACGCGCGCGCTTCCAGAGCGCGGCGCACTTCAACCGTCGGAATCTCTGTGAAGGCGGCGTTTCTCTAGAGCTCCGCGCTTCTCGTCGAAGTAATTCCAGTCATAGATACCTTCCGAAGATAGAGTAGTCTTCTCATTTTCCGTTATCATTGGCCCGCATATAATTCCGAGTCAGGGTATTTCTTAGTGGTTATATTCCATCTCCAAGTTAGCAGAAAAGGCTTGCAGAGACTTCTGGAGATTGGCAAGCATTCCGAATTCAACGAAGACCTTCAGCGCATCTACAGCGAGTTAAGGTAGAGGCAGTCCTGTGAACATTCTGAAGAAAAGTAAGTCCCATTTCTTCATATTTCGTGGATGTGCCAGCGCTTCATGGAGGGTTTCCAGTAACAGTATATAAAGAGACTAAAGAACTCACAGGCTTTTAGCTTGAGAGTGAGAGAGCATCGTGAATAGAGAGTTCACAAAACAAGATAATTTTGCTTCAGTAGCAGTATCAGCCGCAAGTTCAGAAATTCAGCTACAAGAGTGAGAAGAAGACAGAAGAGTTTTTTGAGAAAGACTTTTTTTATTAATTCCAAGCAAACGCATTGGTATTTGTATATATATATATATATATATAGAAATAGGCAATAGACAACAAGCTCCATCTGCATATTTCTGTATCCAGTGAGAAGAAGAGTAGTCAATCAAGTAAGAGAACATTCACACAACTTATGAAAGGACAAGACACTACTGAGGGGGCTAGACAGGTAATGGTAGACTAAGTGAAGGGTTGGGAGTGAGGGGAAGGGTAACAAGGTTTACATGTTATTCATTTTGCAGGAGACATTACATGCCAACTGATCAACCCCTCAGCTCCTTAAAAGGCAACAGCCCAATGAGTCAGAGAGCGGCTACCCACTGTGTCAGGACAGGTATAGTGTGTGAATAAGTATCATTTCCCTTTAGTGTAGTCTAGTATAGAATTGTTTCTGAATAACTCTCATTGCAGGAATCGTGAGGAAGAAGTTACGAATCCAGTCCAAGAAGAAGACGCAGTGTTGTCTCTCTTTTCTGTCCAATTCCCCTTTCCCCCTCTCTGCTGCTCGTGAGCCTAGCTCGCAGTAGCGGAGTGGTGGAGTGGAGATCAAGCATCTGCTCCTGTGGAATCGGCAAGATCTGCTAAGGTACCTGACAGGCACTTTGCCAAAAAAGGGTCATTTTTCGCTACAAAATTGAGGGGTGTCCATGTTACGTTTTGTGCCATTTCTTGTCGCGGGCACTAGGCTGACCCACACAAGTGAGGTACCGTTTTTCACGGAAGACTTTGGGGAACGCGGGGTGGGTGGAAATTTGTGGATCCACGCAGATTCCAGAACTTTCCACCAGATAAATGTGGGGAAAATGTGTTTTTTGGGCAATTTTTTAGGTTTGCAAGGGATTCTGGGTAACAAAACCTGGTGGGAGGCAGTCAAGTCACCCCATCCTGGATTCCCCTGGGTGTCTAGTTTTCAAAAATGTATAGGTTTGTTAGGTTTCCCTAGGTGCCGGCAGAGCTAGGGTTAAAAAACTACAGCTAGGTACTTTGCTAAAAAAGGGTAATTTTGCATTGTGAAAATGTGGTGTGTTCACATTGGGTTTTGAGAGCTTCCTGTCGTGGGCACTATGCCTATCCCTACAAGTGAGGTACCATTTTTATCGGGAGACTTAGGGTAATTCAGATTTGTAAAGGAACTGTTATTACCTATTGACTTTCGATGCATTTCTGCCTTCCAAATGAAAGACACTGTGTAAAAAAGAAGTCATTCTATAAAATGACTGATAATTCTCATGCTAGTATGAGTATTCCCAATTTCGGAAATGTGCAAATATCTACTGTTTCTAAACTCTATATTTTGTTCCCATTTCAGAAATACATAGGTGTCTTTCATACCGATTTTTCCATGTACACATTTTTACAGAATAATTACTATATACCCAGTACATAATAAAAAACCATTGCAAGTTGCTGCTCAGTTTTTGGCTCTGGGTTCGTCGGGTTCTTGGTGAACCTACAAGTCCTATATATCCCCACAACCAGTAATGTCCAGCGGATGTAACGGTATATGGCTTTCAAAGAGCTGTCATAATTAGAAGAAGTTACAGGTGAAAACGTTGACACAAAAGGCTTTTTTATTCAACAAATTTTCAATTAATCCTTTATTTAACTGTTAGTTTCTATGCAAAATCCTTGATGGATCTACACAAATAACCCCTTGCTGAATTCAGAATTTTGTCTACTTCTCTAAAATGTATAGCTTTCCAGGATCCATTATTGCTTTTGTACCCATTTCTACCATTAACTGGAAGGAGGTTGACAGCACAAAAAATAGCAAAAATAGGCTATGTCCCAGAAAAATGCCAAAACTGTGTAAAAAATGTTGGGTTTCTGACAAAAGCCTGGTATCCCCTAAAAGCTGGGAAAATGGTGATTTCAGCCCCACAAACCCTTTTTTGATAACACGTGCAGGGAAAAACCCAGAAGCTTTCATTTGCAGCCCGTTTTTCCCATTTTCCCACAAAAAACCTAAATTTTGTTGTATTTTGGCTCATTTCTGTGACCCCTCCAGGAGAATGCACAAACCCTGAACACCTTCAGAAGCCCCATGATGTTGGAAGAAAAGGACGCAAATTTGGCGTGGATACCTTATGTGGTCAAAAAGTTACAGGGGCCTCAGCGCGCACTACCCCAAATAGCCAAAAAAGCGCGTGGCACAGGAGGGGGAAAAGGCCTGGCAGCGAAGGGGTTAAATAAAATGTAAATAAACCTATAACATAAAATATACAAATAACCTTAATTAATACATCATAAATAATACATATTTTTTTTATTTTAATAATTATACACAAGCTTTAATATTTATAAATACATTTAAAAATGTAAAGCAATTCCTACAATTTAATAAAAATGACATTCTAATTTTCAACATAATAAAACATCAAATATTATAACATTTCCAATAAAATGTAATTGAAATAAAATATTAAATTAAAAGTGTGTAATACAACTAAATGTACACAATTATCTCATTATTAAATTCAAATGAAATACATTACATTTTTCCCCAAAATTTCTATAATAAAACCAATCACCATAATACATTTTTGAATTTAATTTACTTAGCAATACATGAAAATAAATATGAAATACTATTTTTTGAAATTCATATATTTACACAATTAATTCATTATTTTTTCTATATTAATGATTATTTTTCTATAATCATTAAGAAAATTAACAGTGCTTTTAAATTAAAATAACAATTTCAAAAATGTCCTAAATAATGCATTATGTTCCTATGAACATGAATTTTAAAAAAATAAACACATATAATACAATACAAATTCACATAATTAAAAATAGTATCTTAGGTATGTATAGCACCATGAAACTCTTTATGACTGAATGCTGCTTTGTAGAAATAGCCCAATACTACTACTACTAAAAATATAATATTATTAAAAATAATAATAATAATAATTATCATTATTATTCAACCTAAAATGCAGCAATGTAAAATGCAACCATTCAGTAGTCGCATCTAGTGATATCTGAAACAATGTGCTAGTGACAGTGTAACACAAGGTGTTGTTCGAAGTGAGATTAGGCTTGGGCACATGATGGTTAAAGTAATGAATGCTCAGCAATGTTTTCAAATTTGGCAATTAATACGATGAAGGGTATTTTAACTACATTAAAAGCATATTCATAGTGAGTTGCATGGGTGCAACAAATACCACTCTGTTGCACTATGCTGCCTTGTGGCTAGGTTTGCACCATACAAATATCACATGTGTACAAACATATAAAGATTATTGCGAAGCATCAAGAGGCATCATTTTAGGGACTAATTACGAGTTTGGAGGTGCAGCCCCGCGTCTGCCCTACCGCCACACTGCCAAATTTGTGGCAGGCCGTCTGACAGATTGGGAATTATATCCTGTCTGGCAGGCTTTTTTTGGAGTTCCCACAGCGGTGCCTCTAAAAATGGGCACCGCAATGGGAACGCCAAAAGAGTTCCTGCACGGCACAGACTGTTAAGTCTATGCTGTGTAGTAACTGGTGTGCATACATACAGGGGGACACATGTTGTGCCCCCACGTGTGCATCCACATGGCGTGAGGCACCAGGCTCCCCCTTTGTTTCCTCGCTGTCAAGGGTTTCATGGAGGAGGAACTGACATGAAAACCGTAGCGGAGAGGAAACTTGTAATATGTTTGGCAGGACCGCGGCGGTCCTGCCAAGCATATTACCGACTCTAAACCAACGCATCACCACAAGGGAATGGTGGTTCCCTGGAGGCTGTGGTGGGACAATGGCGGTATGACTGACCTACTTGTAAAAGGGCGTCAGGAGACTGCCCCCTCTGCTCCCCTACAAGTCTGGCAGCCCGTGGACCTCCAGACTCGTAATCAAGCCCGTAGTGTCCCACTGGAAATTAATCAGTATCGCAATGGGTGGCTCAGACTTCCGGTCTTCATCAGCTTCTTTCATTGTTCCAGTTGCCAATGACAACAATTTTCCAATTAAACATATTACACCCAGACCTTCCAACTTACATGGTACCACCAGCTGCCATACATTATCGCTGGATCCTTTCACAATGCCACCCGGTGAAAAGCTGATATCACACAGTGACAGGCGAAGTGAGCAGAAAACTCCTATACTCAGTGGAGTTTCATCTTATCTCTGGGTGTTCTAAGCAACCTATATCATTTAAGTTGTTTAAAAACACTTCAGGACATTGGCTGCAGCCTCAGGATTCTTTTGTTTTTTTGGGTTATTTTTGGAGGGGAAAGTATGCAGAGCTGGAAAGTGGTGCAGGGATGATTTGTCTCTCATGCAGGTCTTGACATCAAGCTCTGCCACCTCTAAGGCCACGCACCTCCTCGCACAGTGAATTTTATTTTGAAGTTGTCAGGCATGTAGACCTCAATTTGATATGCACATTATAAGGTATGGTAATATTGTACCCCACAATAGCAATACATTTTTTTGCAATGTTTACAGCTTGTGGTATTTCTCAGTCATCTCGATTTCCAAAAGCAGTCCTGAGGTATGCAGACACGTTGTGTCAGAGTCAGCTCGCCTCCTGGATGTGCCGGAGTCCGAAGAATAAGGCATGTTTGACTCTGCATACAGCCATTCCCAATTGAAGGTCAAGTGTCAGAAGTCAGATGAAGATGGTGATGTGGGCGACAATGCATCTGTTTACCTGCACACTGCACACTGACTACTCCTTCGCTAAATGGGGTCCCCCCTCTGCTCATCAATTGAATACCTTTCAAGGTCATTACCCTTAGGAGGAACAGGAGGAGGAGCACCATTACCTCCAAGAACCCTCACTCAGTGTCACTATATCCATAATTACGGACTTGAGTCTAATAATAAATGACTACTATATACGCTTCCTGGATGTAAACTCCTCTCAGCGGCCTCCACCTCCACAGGAAACCCGTCACCACCCCTGCTCCACAAAGCACACAAAGACGGCTAAAAGAAAAGGTTATACTATCAGTTATTTCTATCCTGGATAATTTACAAAACATTGGTGGACAGCAATTGGAGGATGGTGAGCTACACGCGGATACTGATGCTCCTGATGAATGGAACAATTATATTGCCCCAGTGCCACCGTTTCCTACCCTGCCAGTAGTTGATTCGCTGCGTGACAATATTGCTGGTTTCCACAATTTTCTACAGAGAGCCTCAAAACGCTTCAAGCTCCCTATGCCAGGTAAGCAAGCTGAGTGTTTTCTATGCGATTTCAAACCTGTGACACAATGCACCCATCAGGCTGTCCCCATCGTGGATTTCTTGTGGCAGGGTGGCCTCACATTGATGAAGACACCAGTGCCCATTCCCGCTGTCTTGCCAAAGCTTGATAAAAAATATAAGAGCACTGAAAATTTACCCACATGTCTTATTGGCCGTCTTCAGCCAGATTCGGTCATCATGCAGGCCGATCGGAGAAAGGCCAAGAATTCCTCATCACCATGCATGGCACTACCGGATAAACAACATCACTGTCTAAACAACATAGGGAAAATATTCTCTGCCATTGGAGCCATTTCCATTAAAGCCTCCAATGCAATGGCCATCCTAGGGAGATACGACCTCCAGATGTGGTCCACCATCTCATTTCTGATGGGAGTATGTCCCTGAGGACAAGAAGAAGGAGGCGAGAGATATCCTATCGGAAGGGGAAAAAGCCTCTTCTGAGATGATTGATATCGCCATGGACATCTCAACTACCGCCTTCAGGCAGATTGCTGGAGCAGCTCTGTTGAGACGCCAGGGATGGCTTAAGGCCACCACTTTCCGTCCAGAGGTGTTGGACATGCTGTTCGATGGGGAATATCTTTTTAGTAAGCATATCGATGATGTCCAACAATTGATCAAGTCAGATACTGACACGGCGAAATCGATCAACAGCTTGCAGCAAAGGGAATTTCAGTCCTTTCGAGGCAGAGGTGGGGTCAATATCTCTCCTGACTGCAATTTCAGAAGCGATTTCAGCCTTATTCCCAACAAGCTTATCAACCTTCATATTCGCCCTAGGCCTGCCACCTGAACACAATGCCATCTTATTCGAGGGCATCAGGATGCTGACGTCCACCAGCAGCTGGTAGGTCGCAGGATACCAACTGGAGACAATTAGAAGTCGCAGGCCCCTGCCACCGCAGTCCCACTTCAATTCCGTCCCGCCTTGATCAAATTATTCGATCAGTGGAAGTTTGTATCTTCCAACAAATGGGTGTTAGACATTTTCCAGCATGGTCATGCCCTGGAATTCCTTCCACAGCCTCCAAATTTCCCTCCATGGAAGACATCACATCTCCATATTCCAGTTCTCAAAAAGGAAATCTGATTGCTCCTCTCCAAACATGCTATAGAAGAGGTACCATGCGATCAGCGCCATCTGGGATTCTACTCCCACTTCTTCTGGATCAAGAAGAAGACAGGGAAATGGAGGCAAATAATGGACCTCAGGTTATTGAACAAGTTCATAAAAAATCAACCATTCAGGATGCTTTACCTCCAGGAGATACTGCTTCTCATGGAAACAAGAGACTATCTTTCCTCCTTTGAGCTGCTGGATGCATATTTCCACTTCCCCTATACATCCCAAGCATCACAGATTTCTCAGGTTCAAAGTGGCAGGTTGCCATGATCAATTCAGGGTGCTCCCCTTTGGGTTAAAGTCAGCACCCAGGGTCTTCACCAAGTGCATGGCCCCAAAGGCAGCTGTTCTCTGACGGTCTGGTCACCAGGTATACCCCTACTTGGACGATTGACAAATCAAAGTTCCTTCCTTGAAAGCAGCCAAGATATCCACAGAAGCCTGCTGGCAACTATTTGAATCCCTGGGGCTTTGCCTTAATGAGGAAAAATCATCTCTCATCTTCCAGGTTGCTGGTTTATCTAGGAGCGTTTGTGGATACAAAGCTTTAAAAGGCCTTACCCACAGCAGAAAGGATTTCACGTCTACAAAAGATAACATGTCTATTGTCTTCAAAAAAAGTCATTAAATGAAAGGACATACAAATCTTTGCTAGGGATGATGTCATCATGCATTCCGGTAATTCCCACTTGCTGCCTACGCATGAGGCCTGTGCAGGAACAATTTGATGCGCAGTGGGCTCAATCTTGGGGCTTATTTGGCAACATTATTTCCATAACCTCAGAAATGACCTCAGCAGTGTCCTGGTGGATGGTCAAGAACAACATCTCTCAGGGCCTCTCTATCCTCCAGCGAACACCACAGATGGTGATGACTTCGGATGCCTCCATTGAAGAATGGGGAGCCTACTTACAAGATCTAGAGATTTGCTGCAAGTGGTTCAAACAGGTAGCATCATGCCACATAAATCTTCTAGAGCTGAAGGCGGTGTTTCTCAGCCTTCAAGCCTTCCTTCCCAGAATGCGAGGATCTTCGGATAACACCACCACCATGTTTAATCTGCTCAACAGGGTGGACCAAGATCTCAGGTTCTCTCAGCTCAGGCACAACAGATATGGAAGTTGCTTATAGCCAATCGCATCTCACTAAAGGTGGAGCATGTTCCAGGAGTACAAAATGAGTGGGCCTACACCCTCAGCAGTGACACCAAACGGTGTCATGAACGGGAGCTCACGACAAGTAAGTACAAAGAGCATTCCAGTCCTGGGGTTATCTAACCGTAGATCTTTTCGCTACATTCCTCAACAAAAAAAAGCAATCTCTTCACTAGCAGAGTTCTTCAGCCAGGATCTTTGGGAAACGCCTTCCACTTCTCATGGGTAGGGATTTTCGCTTACGCATTCCCGTATTCCCTCTCATCCCAAGGATTCTTCAGAAATGAAGCAAGAACAGTGGTGCCTCATTCTCATCACCCCAAGCTGTATCCCTATCAGAGTTCTTTTCCATTCAGTTTCAACCAGCAGAGGATCCCCTCTCTATGAATTACGGCCAATTGATTCATCCTCAGATTTTTACTCTTCAATTGTCGGCTTGGCTCCTCACAACTCTAAATTCGGAGCTCTGACAAATGCAAGTCAATATTTCACAAAGGTTGAGCTCCTTCTTACCCTCAAGTGCTGCTGAAGTGAAATGGAAGAGGTTCTGTGCATGGTGTGCTCCACAGTTGTATCATCCTTTTTCTTCCACACCTGAGCAGATTCTACCTTATCTTCTGCATCTTGCCAAATGAAGCCTTTCCCATGTATCCACAAAGGTACACTTGGGTGCCGATTCCGATCCTGTAAAAAGGCCCTATGAATCGTCATACGGAGCGTTTTCTCCGTACGACTCGTACCCGGTAAACTGTCCGTACAATCCAGGAAGTACGATTCGTACAGAAAGCCTATTTCCGTACGGTTTGTACAAAAGACCGTACGGGTAAAAAAAAACTACGAATCTGATCCGGAACAGCCTGTACGCGACGTCCGTACGTATGTAAGCAGTTTTTTACGGCCCAGCAAGTACGATCCGTCCCTACGGCACTCTGTACGGTTCTTTTTTTACGGGTGCCAATAACGGCCGTAAAAGCTGAGCTCCCAGCCGTAAAAGCTGAGTCCCCAGGGGTACGAGTCGTCCAGGCCACCCCCACCCCCCATATGTACGCACCGTACCCCCCGTATGTACGCACCGTACCCCCCGTATGTACGCACCGTACCCCCATATGTAGGCACCGTACCCCCCGTATGTACGCACTGTACCCCCGTATGTACACACCGTACCCCCCGTATGTAGAAAAGGACAGTTCTTAACGCAGGCTAGTATTGATCGCTCGGTCTCCTCAGCTATATTCTTCTGACATGAAAAAGCATCCACAAGCAAGAAAGGTGGAGGCTCATTCCACTCGGAAGGTTGCAGCCTCCTCAGCCCTGTTTGTAGGAGTACCTTTACCTGACATCTGCAGGGCAGCAACATGGCTGAACACCCACACCTTCATGAAGTATTACTGCCTCAATGGCTGGAGTAAAGCAAATGTAGCAGTCAGTCAGGCTGCTTTGTGGCAACTCTTTGCATAAGGCATGCAGCTTTTCTACACTAAGCTGTTTTCTGTTATAACATTTTCATAATAATTTGATTATTTGTGTTTAATGCTAAGTCTATGTTTCTCCTGATTTTGTGCAATTTCAAAGGCATTTAACTGACTACTCATATTTCAGTTGGGTCGCCTGGTGGGATTGTTTACCTTACTCACCGCCATTAGTCTTTGGATACTGCTAACTAATCTGATACAAGCATGTGAATCTATGAATGATACAATACTGGAGAAAAAACAAGTTACTTACTGTACACTGTGGTTCTCCAGAATTTATGTCTTTTATATATCCACATGCGACCCTCCATCCTCCCTGTTTAGGCTCACCTTTTAATTACCTCTATTGTAGTTAGTTTACACTTGTGCTCGAAATCTGAGGTATGGCGGCTATGCACAGGATGAGTACTCCGGGATCTCTGCTCTGATTTGGCTGAAGTTTGGATGTTTTATAACAATGTGAATGGGTTACTGAATACTATTGTTTTCCATGGTGTTAATGGTAATGCTTTAGCACTACTGTTATTGCTGTTACCGTGGGACTCCCTCCATGATGATGGGAAGATTCAAGCCAGTGAATCTATAAAAGATATCACTACTGGAGAACCCCGGTAAATTACTTGATTTTTTGCAGCAAATCTCAGATTTCTGATTTGGGTACAATCTTCTGTTACCTACCTCTCATTGGGATTTACGCACCACCTGAAATAAAGGGACTGGCACAGAAAAGTATTGGTGTCAGCGGAGAAATTGCTCCTGCAAGCATTTACTCAGGTGCTTAATATTTCTACACCTCTGTTTTTTCTTACCTGGGGTTCCTGAATTAGAGGGTTGACTGAATGGGGGACAATGCAACTGTCAGGATGATTTGGCATTTCTTACTTTGGTGTAAGTTGTTAAATGTTATATGAATTGATTTCTCATAAAGGGTTTGGTGACTCTCTTAACCACTTTAGATTTCCCTTTTCTTCCCATACCGTGTGTTTAGCATATAATTAATCATGGAACACGGATATCTTTATGGTTAGGCTTCTTCCTGCCTCACGTGACTCCACGTGAGGCACGTGAGTCATATATAAAATGAATTACATTGTGCACGATGCAACACCAAATGGCGATGCAGCGTGCGCAATGTAATTTGTTTTGTTTATTTATTTATGCACTTACCCCCATTCGGCCATATTCCATGGTTTACTACCCCCCACCCTGCCTCTCCCCCGCCCCGCCTCACCACCCCGCAGCACTCCCACCAGGAGCCGCTACTGCAAAACTGTGCAGCTAAGTGCTGTGTGTCTTTCTATCAAATACACCACCTGTTTCACCAAGCAAAGTCTGAGGGGCTCCTTAATAGACTGGCAGAATGGTGCTACCAAGCCTGTTGCTCCTTCACCCTATTTAGGGGTGAGTGACCCACTAGATTTTTACTGTTGGCACATCTTCTGGTCCTGCCAGTGAAAACCCTTCACACAGCGGATTGTCCAACAAGGGTCACAGTGGCAATGTGATAGTCACCCTGCCTTGTTAAGGACAGGGCAATTGTTACCTATATTCTCCACCAGGGACCGACATACAAGGTGTGGTAGTCCAGGGTCAGAAAACTACACAACGACACCACCTGTGCGTGGTGTGTAACTTCCTGAATGTCGGGTTATTTCCATTTTGCTCCACAGGAACATACTCTTGAGAGTTTGCTCTTGAAGAACAAAATGCTTTGCCAAATGGGTGAATCAAATATGGTGCCCTCTCGGCAAAACATCAGTCTCTTCAATGGAGCCACCAAAACGGCAGATCCACGGAAGGTAGGGGCGAGGGGAGAGGATGTGGTCTTATAGCTAGACTGCCGACCTGGGAGCTGGGTTCGAGGCTCAGGATCAACTCCACATCCTGTGATTCTGGGCAAATCACTTAATCTCCCCGTGCCTACCAAAAAAATGAATGTGTTATTGTCTAACGTAACTGGTGCTCCTGTAAAGCGCTACAATACCTTCGGGTCAAGTTTGCGCTATATAAATCTGCAACAAAAAAAAACCTGAACCCATAGCCTGTGCAGACATTGCAGGCAGGCCGCTCGCGAGACTCTGAGACTCTAAATGACAAAGGGGGATATTCACAAGGATTTATCTCCAATTTATCTCCACCTTAACGCATCAAAAGTGGAGATAGATTTAATACCCCATTCACAAGCTGGTGCAAACTGCAGACAATGCCAGTATTCCCGCGATAACTGCCCCAAAAGTTATCTCCACGGTGGACAACGCCCAACTAACCCTAATGAGATGTAGAGTAGGCGTTCCCCGTGCAAAAACACATGAAAAAACCACTTCACAACGAACTGCCAGATCTGCGAAGCGAACCAAAAACAGGCGATAAGCCACGGTAGCACCAGGGATTTAACACCTGCCTTTTGCTGGTACTTAGCAGGACGACTACCCACAGCATGAAAGGGAGCCCAGCCAAGAGCCACACCTGAAGACCCACAGATGCCATGGAGACAATGATCATGCAGCTCCGATACCCATGAGGGCCACAACACCCACCACCCCCAGCCCCCCCAGGCCCCCCGGACATACACATACCATGTACGACACAAGAGCCACAAAAATCACCTGATGACGCACATCGACAAAAAAAAACACACATGTGTGGCCAGAAGAACGAGAAACAGTCACACAGCACTGAAGTATAAACCAAAACCTTAATTGAAATACAACACAGAACACCAAAGCGGAACACTCCTGTCGGGTTCGTCAGGGACAATCTCTACGTCACAGCCAGGAAAATAAAGCACAAAATCAGGACGTGTGTCATGTGCACATCAAAGGAGTGAGACACAGAGAAACAGAGAAGGGAAGAAAGCCAGAGAGAGAAAGAGAGGAAAGGAAAGGAAGGGAGAGAGAGAGTGAGAGAATGAGAGAGAGAGAAGGAAAGGAAAGGAAGAGAGAGAGAGAGAGAGAAACCGCCGCCCCTGTGCACCCAGGTCCCCACTGTTCACCTGCTGCCAACGGTGTGTCCACCAGTGGGCACACCCCGTACCCGTTCAAGCTCCAGGGCCCAGACCAGCCACCATGGCATGGTCCACATCTTGCAGACCCGCCCGCGGCCCAGCAGTTCCCACATATGACGCTGAGTCATCAATGGTGGAGACCACATCAGTGCACACATCATCATCGCAGGCTGCACACCCGCTCAGCTATTTCGGTGCCACTAACCCTGTGCAACGCCAGTCAGCGCCACGTGGTGGTAGGCCTGTGACAGCCGCAAGTCTTTGGGTGCCACTAACCCTGTGCAACCCCAGTCAGCGCCATGTGGTGGTAGGCCTGTGACGGCCGCAAGGCTTCGGGTGCCACTGACCCTGTGCGCAACAATTCATGGGCCCTTTATGATTGAGAACTGTGGAGCGTACGTCATCCAGTCAGTTGTTGATGGTGTTCCATCACCTCCGTGACTAGGGTCCTGTTTTCCTGCGGACTGAACTTCGTCTTCCTCTTCTTCTTGTCCTCGCCCTTCCCTGTCCCCGAGGTCCAAGGCTGGTTGTCCGGGGTGCTTGTGGGGTTGCGCTCGTCCTCTGCGCCTGCTCCGGCTGCCTCCATGGTGCTTGGGTGTTGGTCAGTTTGTGTTTAAGTGTTTTTTCTACTTTTATAGTGATTTTTCCCACCTGCCATGTGTGTATTGCAGTTCTGGCGCTGCTTATCGCTGATTTCCTCATCGCGCTTTGGCCCATCGCATGTTTTTTCGCGTTGAGGTTTGTGTTTTTATCTCCGTCGAGGTGGTTGTGTCGTGGACATTGGCCGCGGTTTCGGCAGACTATCACAAGGTTCCGCCTTGTTGTGAATTCCACGTTGACACAGGGTTATTTTACCGCAATAGGCTGCAATGTGTGAAGTTGCGTTAGCACTTTTTGGTGATGTTTAGCACACGTTCTTGTGAATATCCTTCAGAGTGTCCTGTCTGCGTCACATCCAGTCAAATCCCTGGCGCAGTTCAGCACTTCTGCAGTGGCTCTCATTCTGAGGGCGGAGATTCCTTTTTAGATTGTTTTTTCTCGTTTCAAGGTAGCATTTAAATTGCTTTTGCAACCTTGCAAAATGGGAAAGACAATCATGCTAAATATAGAAGTAAGTGAGGGGTAAATGGTTGTGGAGCTTGTCCAGAACTATTAGGTAATCCATTAATCTAACACAAAGCTGAAGCACCATCCAGCTGGATAGTAGGATTTCATTAGAGTGTCTAATTGAAATAAATGGTTTAAATGGATTCCTATAAATCTTTATTTAATCTTGTCACATGGAGATGTTCAAACATAAACACGATTAAACCATTTAAGAGATTAGCACATACTAAAATAATGGACTGCCTTCATGAAGTATGTCTCAAGGTTTCTTTACTTCTAATGTTGTATTTAAAACAATAATATTGATCACTTTAAAGAACAATAATTCGTTTTTTGAACCGCTTCAACATTATTTTTATTTACTTGACCTAATTGTATGTATTCATTTTGCCTGGCGCTCTTGCAACAGCCCACAATCCCTTTTTAGCTCTTTCCAAACTGAGAGCGAGACTGGCATAGGGTAAGTTGATTATCAACTGGCAGGAGGGTTAGTATAGTGCACTAGTGACTGCTGTGATTCTCCGCAAGGCCCTCGTAGCATAAAGAGATCACGGGACATTCCTGGGGCATGCGGTCGGGGCTTCAACCGACTTCTAGGGAGGAGGGGGGGCAAGGCAGGCCTAACTACTAACGGCGGATCTGCAATATGGAACATCTACTCAGGTACTCCATTCGTGCCGTCAGCCATGTGCGCTGATGTCACCCTTTATTATATACTCCCTGGTCCATGCCTGACCCAGGGAGTTGACTGCACTACAAAGTATTGCAGTGGCCGGGTGGCTCACTACATCTGGAACCATGACTATCTATCTGCTCTACTGCTGTTCCAAAACCTGTGTGAACAAGGGCATATTCAGGGTCATCATGAATCTCACAAAATTGTCTCTTTAGGGTCACCCTGTGTCTCAGAAAATTGTCTTAAGGGCAAAGGCATCTAGGAAGCTAGTTCTAAAGGGTCGAGTTATTTATTAATCTCAGAAGGATTGTGACTGGCCACTCATATAAAGTGAGGAAAGACAGCCGCCTTTCTGTGCCTTCAGAAATGGGCAGCCTGAGAGTGGTGTTCCATCTGTGAGCTGCGGATATGACTGGTTTGCTGAGGCAAGGGGAGGGGGGAGGAGGAGAAGTGCAACAGACTAAAATGCATTTTTGGTGTGAGTTGACTGAGCCACTGTTCGCAATAATGTTAAATATGTATGGATTTTTGTTTAATGCCGTCCAAAGTGCTTGCCTTATAATGTACACAGTACTATTTTGCATCTCAAAAGTACACTGAGGCTTCACACAATAAACCCTTTATTTTATAAATGCATTTTATACAGAAAGTATTCTCTTTCTTTTGTATTTCACACCAGCAGTTTTTTTTGTTTTAATTAGAATTGAAAATACAAGCCAGATATATTAGATTGCCAATGGTTGTTGCCTTTGGTGCCATCATCTCAGCACTGTTCCTGATGCTGGGACAATAATGTGTTCACACTAATTCTACAACTAGATCCTGAAGGCTAAACCAACCAATGTTTGTCTCTGTAGCAACCAAAAATTCACATTCTAACCGAGTGCTTATCATAAATTGTTCCATGATCACCTAATTTCACATGGTTGACAGCTCCAAGTTCACCAAAAGGCTCTGAGAGGAGCTGAGCAGACGTGATGACTTGTCACGGTATTTGCTCACACATAAAATAATTTATGGGAGATTTTAGGAACGCATCATGCGTGTCTTACCACTTTCACGGCCTCTCCTTCTAATTCTTTGCAACTATAAGTCATAAAAGTGACAGACCGGTGCTCCTAAGTACTGTCGAGCAGATGGCATAAAACCAAAGTTCTCACTAACGTCAGGTACGATTAAAGCATTAGATTGTTGTGACTGGAGATTCACCTGTAATTATAACGACATTTACGTTTGGCAGTTTCGTCATAAACAACATTAAGTAAAACTGAAAACAGAGAAGCATTTGCAATTTAAAAATTAAAATTGAAGAGAAATGTAGTGTTATATGCCTTGACAAATCCCATCTATTTCAGGTCTTGAACTCTGAAAGAACTCTGGAGCTTGACTAATTCTACCGGCTTTATGTGACAGACAAGCTATGCAAAATAGCAAAATATAACGCCACATATATACTATTTGTATACTTTAAGGTTCATTGTGGTTTCCATCGCTTACTAAAGTATACAGATGCTTCCAGGTTTTGCAAGTCTCGAGTAGAAGAAAGGGGAAATCAACAAAGGATGTGTAGCTTCAATTGGTGAAGCAGGTGTAGTGGCACCCGGGCCTAGATCCCTGAGGGCCCACTATTGTGATTATTGTTGTATTTTATAATTCAAACAGCAGCCAGGAGGCCCATTTCCTTCCTTCCTTGCAGTAGGCCCCATGTCACAGTGGCCATTGTACTGATGCAAGAGCACTCACCCACCTGTACACACCAGAAGACAGTTTAGAGACAAAGGCCTGCGGTTGAGCCCCTGTCTGTTCACGTTGCTACAAAAAACGGTTCTTATAGTCTAAAATGTCTTTCATCTCAGCAATACAATGGAGCTAGGAAGAAGCGTTACCATGTGGACGCAAGATAATAAAATATATAATTTTCGTTGTGGTGTCTCTCAGTAAAGGCAAATAATGGATTTAGCTCAAATGTTGCAAACATGAACAAGATAAGATCTTCAACTTGTTGCCAATACTGTAAAATATAGAAAGAGTGTGCTTTTGCTCCATCCGGAGTAATATTCCACTCTGATTTCATACTACTGACTGTTTTGTTTATTATTCCACATCTTATGGAGTGCTTGTGTTATAAAAAACGAGGGACGGTTTTAAATCTCAAAAAATCACTGAATCTTCACAGATTACATTTTCTTACAGAGGCATCTTCTATAGAAAGTAATTGTTTCCATTTGTTTTTTTTTATTTAGCCCAGAACTCAAAATACAAACCAGGTCTACTTCTTTGCCAATACTTATTGCATTTGGTGCCTATATCCTCACACTGTTGCTTTTCCAGAGACACTATCGAGTTCACATTATAGGGCCTCATTATGATATCGGTCGGAGAGCATTACGACTGACTCCTTGTCGGAATCGGTTCCGACTGACTCGAATTCTGCAAGTCGGACCGACTGATTCCAATATTTCTGAACACCATTCGGTTGGACTCCATTAACTTCAATGGGAGCCTGGGTTCCAACCGACAACACAGGCTGCCATTGAAAAAAGGGGTGGTTGCGGAAAACCTTGCACCCTGTCGCAGGTATCCCATGGTGCCTGCCATACTGTACCTAGCTGTAAAGAGGGGCCCCATGGGTACCACCACGGGTCCCAATCGGACACCTCCGAGGGAAGGGGGGCCTGCTACGTGCCCCAAAGTCAGTTTCCAACAGCCGCTCCATGTCGACAGACCGATTTGGAAAGGCTGTCTGAATCTGACATAGTAATAATCAGAAACGCGGTCCATAGACCTATACGATTTAGCTCTGACTGACTCGGAGACTCTGAATGCTGGTCGGAACTGAGTCAGAAACACCGAACGGCCACCTTCTATCATAATCGGTCGGTCGGAAATGTTTCCGAGTCGGTCGGAAACATGGGTTCCGACACGGGTTGGGAAAATCCAAACGCCCCTCGGAACCTTTCCAACCGACATCATAACGAGGCCCTAAGTCTGCAGCTAGAACCTGAAAACTAAACAAACCAACCTCTAGAAAAACGTTTATAGTTTGGGAATTTTTGTTGCTGGAGAGACCTCTAGCAACCAAAAATGTAAAAAAATTAGAAAACAAATGCTTTGGCCTGCCAAACCTATTTAATCTTTACCCACATAAGCAAGCATGGCACAAACTAGAAACATAAAATGATGTAGGTAGACTAGTGGAAAATTAGATAATCATTAAATAGAATGTGTAAAGGGGTACGTTTTTCATTCTGAAAGTGTTTTATATTTAATGGTGTCTGACTATTTACAATTTCTGAAGCACAGTGAACTGTAAGTCAGGTTTGAATGTTTATCCAGCTAAAAAATATAAATACAATCAACTTTATACACTCTGACACTATCACTTCCCCTCAATTCCTACTAATTACAAATCACCTGCCTGGGAGATGGGGTTAGGCTGAGCTGGGGATGGTGGGAGCCTTAAATAAGAAACAAGACTATTGGGTTCAGTAGAGGGCCCTATGCTGCTAATAGGTAACTGTGCATCAACAAATCATGTTTAGATTTTAGCCGATTTTGACATCCAGGATGCAATGTCCGGTGATGAAGAACACTGGTTTAAGATAGTAGCCCCCTCAATAAATCAAACCATAAATTTATATTTAGACAGTAGTGTCAACTCAAGGCAAAGGATGTCAATCAAGCAGCCAAGTGACAAGTCTCTATAATTAGGACATGCTATTTTACATGCCACTTGCGCTCCCTCAGCTCTCCTGTTACTTCCTTCAGGAGGTTTCTTATGTATTTCATGATTGCAAGTGATGGAAGACAACATCCAGTAGAAGGTTGAAAGGTGGAGTTATAGACAATGATGCCCTCCATAAGTCAACAGAGCCAATAATAAAGAGACTAAAGATTTTCTGATTTCATTGGTAGCAAATGTAGACAAATTATGCTAGAGATCAGAAACGAAGAATGTATGGACCATGTTATCATCAATGCCAAAATAGGAAACTGTGTTAGGAAAGAGTGGAAAAAAATAGGTCACATCAGCTCATTCTAAAGAAATAAGGGGCACAAGATCTGAGATTGGCAAAGAGATGGCACTATTAAAACTTCTTTCCACATGGTGAAAGGGCCAGGCCCATTAGTTCTAGACCTGTTCTAGAGGCACTCTCCAATGGTTCTTTTTCGCTGCATGATAGTGTAAAGAGGGGAAAAGTCATTAATAAACAGTTAATTAGTTCGTTGTTACAGAATAACCCACTGACAACTACATTAGATTAGTTAGTTTATTACAAAGCCAAAATAACTGGACATTGAGGCACCTCAACACAAGGGTATAGAATTACAAAGGAATAAGCATGAAGCCAAATCTGCGCATCCAATTTAGATGGTGTAGCATGAACAAAACTATTAATTCAAGAAGTAGAATACAGAAAATAAGGAAGCATGAGTCCAAGTTTCCCTGTATCAAGGGTTGGTGAGTAAAAAGCATTAAATCTATCCCTACTCTAATGCTAAGCATTTACAATAGGAAAGAAAAGAAGGTGTCAGTACATGAAGTCTTCCTAAGAAGTCTCTACACCATCCATAGGTCAAGTAGCATAAAGCCACTATCACAAAGGAAGAGCTCGTTCTAGGATGCTCTCTCTCTAAAGGCAGGAAAGAATGGGCACTTTCCCTAGTTCTAACAATCAGTCATCCACAGGTAGAATTTCCATAGTGCACCTTGCACACGCCATCCACTCTGGGTACCGTCCTGAGCATACTTTTCCACAATGTCATCCATGTACCTTCTTTGAAACAATTCGTCCTTGGTCCCCAGGGATTCTCCTGTGTGAATCCCAAAGTCCTTCCTTTATCTACCAAAGTCATACGATTGTAACTTCTTCTCGCCTTGCCTAGCTGCTTAAACAAAGACATTATTCTGCCTTAAGTAAAGCTTCTTCACCTACAATACAAAAACGTGAGAAAGAACAGATTCCACAGCGCACATGAAATGCAAACTATTATTCCAAAGCGAGGGTTGTTAGGGACTTGCATTTCAAGGTCTACAATTTTAGCTAACATAAGAATGCATTGTGTAAGCATTACAAATTCACATAACCATTGATACATTTTTAACTAATGCATTTACCTACGTATGAAATGTCATAAATAATAAACACTTTTAGAACATAAGTATTTGTCAGTTCCACAACACAAGTTCTTTATGTTAATGTTTTCTGCTAGTTACATCCATTTCCTGCTCAAATTCTCCATACTACTTGTCAATAACCTAAAATACGTCTCGTATTTTCGTTAATACATTTCCCAATTCGAACACTTCAAGTTACTACAGTTGCAAGATTATATGCGGGTGCACTCTACACATGATTATGATGCACCCCTACAAATGAAATGAGATTTCCGCTCCATCAATGGGATGAGTGCAGCCATCAGAACGTAACTTAATACAATAAAAATCGGATGATGCTATTATTGTTGCCACTTGGCACATATATACCACACAAGTGTCCACTGACATGACATTGCATAAACGAATGACAGGTAGCCAATATTTGAAAGCAAAGTAATTAAGTTCTATGATCTAATATTTAATTAATAATTGCTTTAAAAAAAAAATAACAACCATTAGCCAAACCAGCTACTCAGGTGACAACTGACGTAGTAGGGGGCTCATTGAGAGGACAATAAGATTTTAACATGGCATGAAAATGGCTGACAATAAGATTTTACCATGAGAAAGGCATTTTTCGAGGTCATAACATATTTCAGTTGCTTTTAAAGACAGTTGTAGAGAGAAAAAAATTGGAACTTATTTACGAAGTAGGTATCCAAGGCTACAATACTGCATCATAATATCAATATTTGTTTTCCAAATGTAGTCCGCTGGCATAAAGCCAAAATACACATGGAAGCCTGCTGGGAATTAGTAGTTTTAAACGTGCATTTGCTTGATCTGCAGACTTACTTTTGTCACAGAGATCTGTGCCAGGCAGGCTGGGTCTAAATATGGTCAGTGGTTCTCAAACAGGATAGTCGAGGCTAGAGTATGGCTGAACTGGCGGGCTGCATGCCACAATATAAGTGGCCCTTAAGAATCTCATTTAAACTTCAGTAAGCTATCAATCTGGCAGTGGTTCCAGCTTTGCCACACTTCTGGAGCTTGGTATACCATACTGCAACTTGACAGTCATGACAATAGGGATAAACCTAAGAGACACAAGTGTAAAAATGGGGCCACAATATCTGTGAACTGTAAATGTATCCTCACAGTCGGTATACTGGAGATCCACGTAAGACATGTCCTAACATATTGAGGTTTTTATTCTAGAAAGCAAGAACATTTGTCCACAGTTCTATCCAAGATTACATATTTTGCACTTAAATGCACAATGGTTTGATTTTGGGAAAAGTATACGAAACTGCCAGGATTTCTTGCATGTGTAAGTCATTATTAAGGGCCTTGTTATGAGTACAGCGGTCCACTAGACCACCGTACTTGCAGTGGTGATCCAACCACCGCTACCACTACCAGCTCGCCTACAGTATTTAAAGTGTGGCGGTTGGACTGCCACAGGACCACCGCATCCACCAGGGATCCAGGATCCCTGGTGGTCACACAGCGGAAGGGGTCAGTAATATGATGGCGGTGCCGCTGTGGCACCCCATGCATATTATGAGTTGACTGTCCACCGCCCCTTTCATGGCAGTGAGCCCGGCATGAAAAGGATGTCAGAGCGGCAGTTAAGGTGGCCGTAACAGGGTCCCTGCCACTCCTGGGCCTAGGGGTGCATGCGGGGGCACATATTGTACCCCTTTGTAATTGCACCCCAGTTCCTGCACAGTGTGGCATGCATGCCATGCCGTGTTGAAATTTGCTGCAGATGCTGTCACAGTGGCGTCTACAGTTAAGGTTCACCTATGAGGCTTATACAGCTACCGCCATGAGAACGCTGCAGCACCGCCTGCCTGACTTGGATTACAGTTGTAATATAGTGGGCAGGCACTCGGCAGGCTTGGCAGGCTGACAAAGCATATACTGAACAAATAACAGGACAATGATGGCTGTGCTGCTATTCTCTTTGTCCTGCAGACTTCATCTGCATTTTTTTTTATTTCAATAGCAACCCTGGGAATCCACCCAACACCTATAGTAGTTCAAATATTAACCCAACACTTTTTTCAGGGACACTTTTGCCCTTCTGCCATAACTCATCTCATCACCTATTTTTGTCCTGTTGATGTCCCAACAACCTTATGTTATGGTCGTAATGACGTCAGCTTTGTTACACTTACGCCAGTGGTCCCAAATCCTGTGAATACATTATGATTGTGATTACCATTTTGGGGCCTTTAACCCATTCGTTCATTTGTCACATATATATCTCTAAATGTCAAACATATTTTTTTCAATATTGTGTGATTTACAAAGTACAACAACCATATATATATTTATAACTTGTAGTAATTGTTTATATATTATTAACAAACTATTAGGCCATTCTTAAAATAATTATTGTTCATATTTGCCGTACATTTGGCTTACCTGCTGGACTGTAACTTCGAAAATGTGGAGAAAAGTGAATACTAAAACTAACCCTTCTTCCATATTATAGTTTATACCCAGTTTACCTAGGGTCAATTGTGTTGCTCTTGTTTCTTAAAAGACGTGGGTGAAAAGCGCACTCTAGATATAAGCTGAGACAATGTATAACGATATGCGTGCTGTGTTGCAAAATATGCCTGCGATGCATATGTGAAACAACAAAAGCGAGAGGCCTACCCCCTGGATGGTGACTAGGACTGCAACCAGCACAGCTGTTTGATTTACTTACATTCAATACAATCTATTAATCAATTGTTAACATGGAAATTTAAACATAATGTACAATAAACAAATATGTCTCCAACAGAAATATTTTCTTTTATAAAAACAAATAATTCACATTGTCGATTATCCACATTGAATATTCTTTGTGTGCCAAAAAATTAGCACCAAAACCCAATGCATTTCGGGACACGAGGTCCCTTCGTCAGGGGTATTCTGTAAAGAAAAAATGGGAGACTATTCTCAATAGATTCACTTTGGGTTCAGGAAACAAGATTAATCGCTAGTGTAATGTATGTCTAAGTTGTGCTCCCATCACCACAATGCTTGAAGCAGAAATCTGACTTACTCGCTTATTGGTTAAGCCCACTGGGTGTGAAAGAGAAGAAAAGAAGGGAAAAAAGAAACCAGCTTCAGAACACCAAGACCAATATAAAAGAAACTTCCAAGAGTCAAGCTAATCAGAAAATCGTACCTGTTCACTGTGCGTGTTAATAAACAATATGTCAAATAAAATTCTGTCCCGTGGGACACCTGAAATAATAGAGATACCAAACTATAAAATGCGTCAACAAATTAAGAATTATGCTCACAGAGGATATCCCATAGATCTTTTAAGAGAGCAATTGCATAAAGTAAAAAATTTGCCTCGTGACAAACTACTTACAAAGGTAGTGAAACCAATTAATACTCGACCTGTATTTGTATCCAAATACTCAACAGCATCACCTACCATCAAGAGGATAAAAGATCTGTTGGATATCCTCTGTGAGCATAATACTTAATTTGTTGCTGCCATGTTTCTTCACAATCTTTAAACCGCTCAGCTATTTATGATCTCAGCCTGCATCTTATGACTCAGTCACGGAAGTTCGTATTCATCTTGGGAGGTGAGTTTATCACCTACAGGCCCATTGTTGGTAGTTGTGTATTGCTAACATATATGCGTATATGCTAGTGATTTCTGACGCATTATATAGTTTGGTATCTCTATTATTTCAGGTGTCTCACAGGACAGAATTTTATTTGACATATTGTTTAATAACACGCACAGTGAACAGGTACGATTTTCTGATTAGCTTGACTCTTGGAAGTTTCTTTTATATTGGTCTTGGTGTTCTGAAGCTAGTTTCTTTTTTCTCTTCTTTTCTTCTCTTTCACACCCAGTGGGCTTAACCAATAAGCGAGTAAGTCAGATTTCTGCTTCAAGCATTGTGGTGATGGGAGCACAACTCAGACATACATTACACTAGCGATTAATCTTGTTTCCTGAATCCAAAGTGCATCTATTGAGTATAGTCTCCCATTTTTTCTTTACAGAATACCCCTGACGAAGGGACCTCGTGTCCAGAAATGCATTGGGTTTTGGTGCTAATTTTTTGGCACACAAAGAATATTCAATGTGAATAATCGACAATGTGAATTATTTGTTTTTCTAAAAGAAAATATTTATGTTGGAGAAATATTTGTTTATTGTACATTATGTTTAAATTTCCATGTTAACAATTGATTAATAAATTGTATTGAATGTAAGTAAATCAAACAGCTGTGCTGGTTGCAGTCCTAGTCACCATCCAGGGTCTAGGCCTCTCGCTCTTGTTTCTTAAAACACAATGGAAATCATTGACTGTCATATAGCAGCCCTCCCCCAACAGAACAACCTCAATAGATCTGATGCCCCAGTGGGCGATTGGGGTTGTAGCTTCTGAAATTGAGCTAACTGAGAGAGGACTCTCCATGGGAATCTTGCACAATCACTGCCGGGCCCTGAGTGACTACTCCAACAGGAAATACACCGGAGATTGAGTCTTATGTGTTGGATGATCACTCTACTGATACTCCACAACAGACACTACTCCCCACAATCCTGCAAGAGGAAGCCGGCAAGTGGCCAAAAGACTGAGGAAGCCTGTGAGAAATAAAAAGCAGAAGAATAGTAGTTATGTGAACTCACCATTCTCCACCCTTGCACCTGCACCTGCAAACCTCAACTGCACCGCGGGTGATGTGGATTGTACAAAACCAAGTAGGGTGGTTGATTTGGTAGAGCATCTTGTTGGTAAGCTAGAAGGGATTTTAAGAAGTAAACTTTCGCCCATTCTGGCATAGTTGTCAGTGATTGAACAGGTACTCAACAATACAATTAAACCCCCGCCAGCTTCCCTTCAGTCTAATGACAGAGGACATCTTGTACCAACCCCCTCAGTTGTGGAAACAGGGAAAGATACAATGAGCATTTGTAATGCAAAAGTAGCTGCCAATGCCCCAAAGCCAACCAGCAGTACCAGCAGTACTAATATAATGAAAACAGATGGGTAACACAGAGAGGGGCCAACGATCAATGCAATTAAGCCAAAGGGGTCATCACTGGGTGCAAGGGGGCTGATGCACCCCGCAAGAGACTAGGTATATCTCTGTTATTAACTTACCCACGTGGCGTGCCCCTATCTGGTAATTTTGACAGGAGTACCTGGATTGAGTGAAGAGTAGAACGAATCACATGAAAATTTGGTTAATAAGTGGCTGTACTGGCTCTCTAAGAATATGAATTTCCCTACTTCTTAGGCTCATAATGTACTTCTTACTCACAGAGTGCAGTGGATTGGGAAGAGTCAGAAGGACCGTCGGGGGAACTGTTTCATCATGAATTTTAAAGATCCTTCCTTGGTCCAAAAATTGTTATCTGATGCGCTGCATAAACAAGTTGGTCAAACTAGTATTGATCTTCTTCCTGATATTTTTACAAACCGACACCATGCTTAGGTTGGGCTCATCATACCCATCCCTCGCTACATCACCAAACAGGCGCAAGTGTTTCCACCAAAGGTCGGCATTGGTCGGCCGGGCCTTATAGTGTTCCGTGTTCAATCGGTTTGATGTTTTGGACCAAGTTGATTGACTACCCAGAGCGGCCTTTTACTCAGGACCTAGAAAGGAGGAGGCCATCCCTGCTCCAGTTACCAAGGGGTCCATCTATTACCTTGAACTGACAACTATTCTCTGCTACCAATGTCGTCTGCTCAGAGGTCCTTGCAGAAACCGACAAATCCAGCTCTGCTCTCCATCTTATCTCCTGGAACATTGCTGGATCTCTGTCAAAAATGGACAAATGGGACTGGGGATTGTTTATTGATAACTTCAACTTCTGCATCTTGCAAGAGACCTGGGCTCTCACTAAAACATATAGGCAGGGTTTCTTAACACATAGCATTGAAGCAGTGCCATCAGTAGCGGTTAGGCCATCTGGGGGGCTTTTAATCGGGTCCAACATATTGCTTGAGTGTACCATTAGGAAAAACAGTATTGGCACTTGTAACCTTTTAGTCCTTAGCCTGAAACCCAAGTCTAAGATTCCGTATTTGTTGATTAATATTGACAATAAGTCAACCCCCTTTTCCAAACCCTCCCAGTGTCTCGAAGCTTTGAATACATTTTTGGAAGACTTTGGCCCTAACCATAATGTGATCATTGCAGGAGATGCATCCTTCAAACCATAATCCCCCTATCTTGGACTTGGTTAAGGAAGAGATTGAATCTGGAAGCATACCTAGTCTTTGCATCCATAGGAAACTACCTTGAATGAGTTTTTCTGCCCTCCAGATTATTGATATATAAGTCTCTTTTGGTCTGAGTTATGGTTGCTTCCCATCAGAACTTGATGTAAGTCAACATTCAGGAGGGGCGAATATAAAAGCCCCATTGATTTCATCCTTTTGGATGTTCAGGCATGACACAAAATAAAAGATCTGGCAGTGCTTGATCGCCATAATAGCAATCATTTTCTTATTGCACAAGTCTGGGATAAATCACAGATAAGGAATGGGGAGAGTCTAATCCCACCTGTACTACATTGTCCTGTGGTGATTAGTAATAACAAATTCAAGATGAAATTGGATGCTCTTTCTAGATCCAAAGAGGCCATAACCGAAATGTATACGTTTGTATTAGAAGAATTGCAAATTTTTGAGTGCCATGATTTATCCCCTACCCATATTATGACAATGCATGATAATTTCTTTTTAAAAAGTGGCAACCTGATTGTAAAAGTCCAAAAGTGGAAGGGGACCCTGGAGACCAAGAGTCTACGAGTGGTTCATTGAGTCATGCAAAATGGCCTTGATGGCCCTGGTAAATACCCTAAAGAGTAACCAAACAACACTCATTGCTGAGGCTAGAAGGGAATATACTAGGGCTATTAAAAACAGTAAAGCTCATTGGGAGGCTGGCATATGGGATGACTTATTAGAGGCGTTCAGGTTCAGAGACAATAAATCGTTTTTGGCTGTTGGTTACACATTACGGTCGCAGGGACTTAACTCACCTAGATTGGCATATCACCCCAGAAGCTTGGGTGTACCACTTCTCGACACTCTATGAGGAGGCACGTTTGGGAGATGGGGTATTAGAGTCCCTGCCAGCTTGTACTTTATATTCTGATGCAGTGAAGGTCAAGTTATTCACCCTAAAAGAATCTTTAGATGAAATCCAGGCCCTGAAATCTGGTGAAGCCTCTGCCTTCGATAGAATTCCCGCAGATTTATTTCAGAACGAACCACAGATCTGGGGACTCTATGTAAATTGTCTGTCCAACACATTGATGGCTAGATCACGTATGTCGAGGTCCTGGAAAGGAGTGGAAATAATCCTTCCCTTTAAAAAGGGTGATAAATCTACACTGGGAAATTACAGACCAATAGGTCTGATTGACAATATCCAGAAAGTCTACAGCATGCAAATCTTATCTAGGCTATGGAACTGGATTTCCCAAGCTAAAGTTTTATCCCACTTACAGGCAGGTTTCAGATCCAACACTAGTACTATTAATCAGATTGTGAGTTTCCTGTCCACTAAGTAGAAGATAGTTGACAGTGATAGGAGGTTTCTGTATGTCGCCTTTGGGGATCTACGAGCTGCATTCGGTATTGTCCCAAGGGCAAAACTTTGGGTGGCTGTCCATAAGATCGGGGTCCCTCAGGAACTATTGTCCATGATACAGGCTTTATATATGCCAACCTTTGCAAAGGTTAGACGGGGCCCAGCAGGGGAACTGATGGAAGACATTCCAATATAGAGAGGCTGTATTTTGGCCCCTACACTCTTTCTTTTGGACATAAATGTCTGTATCCCCTATCTTTTAAATTGCAAAAATGACTACCAAAAGCTGAAGGATTACAAAATACAGTGTTTCCTTTTTGCAGGTGGCTCTTTGTTATTATCGAAGACTCCTCGTGGTTTATCTATTCTCTTTGACAAATTCAATACTTTTTGTTTAGAGCATGGCCTGGAAATTAACAGTAACACAACTAAGTACATGGTTTTTGGTGCCAGGAGCAAAACATCCAAGAGTAGGGTATCTTTGGGGGGGGCATGGGAAGGAGGACATGAATTTGACTATTTGGGCACAAGACTGCAAGATTCCCATAGATGGGTAGCCCAGGTACAGAAAAGCGTTATGACTCTAAAACAAAGAACAGGGTCTATCATAAGATTTGCCAATAGATCACCCACTTTTGCTATCTCCCCTCTTTAGAGATATCTAAGATTCAAGCTTGTGGGGAAGCTATGTATAGGGCAGATTTATGGGGGCACTGTAATCTTAATACCGTTGAAAAAGTTGAAAATACCTTTATAGAGACCCTTGTGAGACTCCCCACCATTGTGACGATGCTGCCAATTAGACTCAACCTAAACCTAAGATTGATTTCTGACTTTGCTGTGTTGAGACCTATCCAATATTGGATAAGGCTCTGGACTAACTAGGATTTAGGTCCCTATAAGAACTGAATTAGAGTCATGCTCGATGGCCACCATTTTGGGAAGATCCCGTGGCTTGCCCATATTAAAAATGGGCTATTCAAGTTGGGTCTGGAAGGTTTTTGGCTGCAGCCTTATGCATTACCCCAAGGTGCTCGGGATAGGCCGAAATCGTCCTATTGGAATTTTGTAGCAGGCGCAAAACTTTCTGCTTCATCTCCTAGTACCATGGTAGACTCCTTCCTGATGTTCAAATGTTTACCTGAGTATGAGCAATATCGCAATATAGTTATAAACCCTGCTAAACATCTTACCATTGGTTACGTTTACCCATTCCTGGACGAAAAAGGGAGACATGTTGAATCTGTGCCCGAAGGATTGTCAAGCACCAGAAAATATAGAACACTTCTTATTTTTCTGTAAGGCCAATGCTAAACAGCAATCACACTAGAATACTCCCCTTTATAAACTTCTCAGTTTTAAGGAATGCCACAGCGCTTAGAGTATGTAAAACCAACACCAGAAACTGTGTTTTGTACTCAATCGCTCCAAAATGGAGGCCAAGCACCAAAGGGGGCCCTCCCGGGGGACCCCAAACACGCTCTCTGACATGATTTTCATGTCTGACCGACCAGCATGTAAACCATACCAGAAACAATGCATTGTAATCTCAATGGCAGAAAGGCCTGCCCTTGAGATTACTACCCAGATTCCGACTGGCGGACGGGGTCTCCTAGCCCGTAGGAAGCCAGCTGGAATGACCAGCCAGTTTCCTTTCCGACCACCTCCGTCATATTAACGCGTGCGCAAAGGAAACCGAGCAGGGCATTACGATGCTGCCCTTAAAGCTCCAACCACAGGTTGGAGCCTTTACGGGCCGCGTCGTAATCAGCCCCTTAATGTCCTGTCTCAAGTGTATTTATGATTGGTTTTGGACCCTTTCTATTGAGGATTTTACTTGACCTCTTTGCAAATCTTTTTAGCTTTGGGATACTTCTCTTTAACATCTTTTATAATTTTTACTACAATATTAAGGATTATGAAACTTGTATTATTGAACTGTAATTTCCGACCCGATTTTGTATTACCTAGAAAAAGATTTTTTGAATGAATTTATGTTTTTTTTAATTATATCCTTATTTTAAACATTTTATGTTGATTCTTTTATGGTTCTATTCAACCGAAATAAAGGAAATATGATAATAACTGTCATATAATTCATTGTAATAATCTTTTTGCTGCACTGAGAAGCTTTACCTTCTTAATAATTTTTCCTATAAATTAACTTATTTTCAATATGTTTTTATATTGACCATTTAATTATCTCATGCTGGTTGCACACTTGTATGGATTTAAGTAATCATACAATAAAGTATTTATTTACTATAAAAAAAATTATAAATATATATATATATATATATACTTCATAGTCTAATCCCCTGTAACTGTGTGATTTCCCTGCCCCCTAGAAAATAGCAAATCTGGAACAAACCTGGATTTACAAATACTGATTTAGCTATATGTGCTTAAAAAAATTGCCCCCTCTGCTAATATACACAGCCAGGTCCTTTGTGACAATGCCACACCTTAAGTAAAAAGAAAAGAAAAGAATGTCTCGCACACTCCTTAGATAAGGTGGGAGACCTCTTCCAAGATGTCCAGATCCTTTCTTTCAAGCACATTTTTCAGGACTATATTATCCCCCCAGGACAGTTATCAACATAAGGGCAATTGCTGGTGGCACTCCGATCACTATGGGGAACACTGAATGAAGAACTACCTACCAAGGCAGTGATACATACTCTATACCTCATGGGGGAGGTTGACTCCTCATCACATGGCTATACAAAAATACTAGGGAGCAAGTAATCCCTCTGGTTCACCTTTGACGCCTCTGGAAGGAGGACTTAATAAGACCTGTTCATGACATCGAGTGGTCCAGAGCTCTGGAGTCCCCTAAGATTGTTCCGAGGAACGCTCGTTATAAAAGCATCTAATATATGAACCTTCTTAGAGCATATCTTTCATCCTCTTGACTAAATCATATGTTCCCCACAGGCAATTTCACTTCCCCCAGATGTCTCACTCAGGTCGCCAACCTTCAGCATATGCTCTGGTACTGCACTAGCATAGCAAGCTTTTGACATGCAGGACATGCTTTGTTAACAACGGCCACAGACCTCACCACATTAAATTCATGGGAGGTTACCGCCTTAGGTATTTTCGACAGGCAAAAAACCACAGGGTACGGGCATGCTTCACCAACCTCGCCCTCCTGTTAGCCAAGCGGCTACTAACCATGCACTGGAAGGCCCAACACTTACCAGCTCTCTCCCAATGGCAAAAGACACTACTCTGATGGAGAGAGGCAGAAAGCTTTGCACTGCAATGGAAAGAAGCCCACCATATACGCCGGCACCCTATATTCGCAGCCTCGGACACCATGCTCATGTAGTTCAAGGAACTGGCCGCAGATGATCCCCCTCCCTCACTGGCCCCAATTTAAAGATATCTGGTCCCCAGCTACCCTCCCCCTTCATCACAATATGCCAAAGTTCACGCCCACTCCGCAAACCCCCAAAATTCAGTTTCACATCATTATACCATTATCACTTGTGCTCCCCCTGGTTTTTCTTCCCAGTTCTGCAACCAATAACCATTATTCATTGGCTCCCCCTCATTCTTCTATGGGCCCGATTGAGATCTTTCTAGAAAAGCATTCCTACCGACCAGTGGCGGCTGGTGAGATTTTAAAGTGGTGGGGCTGAAAATTTTTGGTGTCGAATGGCGCGCGAGCGAGCGCAGCGAGCGCGCCCGAACCACCTACGGAGGGTTCGGGGGGGTTCCCCCCCCGAGAAAATTTTGAAAAATTAGCAGCCAAATGGTGGATTTTCAAGACTTTCGGAAGCCATTGTGCTTAACAGAAACAGGCCACTGCCTCCCCTAAAACTATCATCAGTTCCAAGGCCTCATGAATAAACCATTCTAAATTGCAATAAACCTCAATTAATTTTAACAATGTTGCATAAATAGGTTGGATCTGCCTACTGACCAAGTGGAATGATTGCACGCAGAAGGGTAGATGACGAGGAAAAAAGGTTTGTATTTACAGCACAGGTTCACAAAATGGAAACTCATCGAAAATCATGTAGGTGTGCAATAAGTGGTCTTAAAACAGGCACAACAATGAAATAGCATACATTTCTAAAATTTAATTTCACAGGCTACTATGGGAGAAAGTTTAAAATTATGTGAAAATTGTGCTTTAAAATTCACTATTAGTGCCCATTTTTTCCAATGTTTCTCAAAAGGAGAGAAACACCCACCTGATTACTACAATTCAGGTGCCTGCTCTCTTGACATATCATGTCCACACCTTTATATAGATGACAGTCAAAACAGACATTTGTTTGTGGTGTGTTGTTACATTAATCATGCAAATATTTTGGAATTTCAGAAATGTTAATTAATGTGATGTCATCAGGATTAATGTCATGTGACATCACTCCCTAGGAAGATTCAGAGTCAAAGGTCCTGTGTTGTCACTTCCTTTGACATCATTAGGGTCAAAGGGTATATGATATCACTTCCGTTACCCCAGACATTTTAGTGAATCAATGCTCATGCTCACCGCAGACAGTGGTCTAAAACAATGTGTAATGAACAGAAATGGGCCATCTCTACTAAACAGACTTCAATTCAAGTTGCTTTGGATTGCAATATCTTGTAAAACAATTATTTCAAGAACGTTTGTGAAGGCTATGGGACCCAAACACAGATGTACATTCCTACCACAGCATGAATGGATTTAAAACCTGATTGTAAAAGGTTTTGATGCATCTAAAAGTTCCAGTGTGGGTTTCATTGTATGTCACAGTCGGACTGGCCTATAGCGAACTCTGTCAGCGCCAGATGGGCTGGCCGTTTCATTGGCTGTTTGTGGGTTGCCTGTTTTAATAGTCTTGTGGCTGAATTGTTATTTGGTAATACCACAAACATTGCCTGCAGCAAGCACATGTGAATGCAATTACAGATATCTTGGAAAAACACATATACAGCTACAAGTTCAAAACTGGCTTCAGTTGCAAATGTGGACTACTTTTTTTTTAGATATCGGATTCGCTAGAAAGGACTACTTTGTTTTTGGTGCCCCGCCCAATTTTCTGTCTGAGTCCGGCTCTGTTTTATGTTACTCTTGTAGGACTCCTAGTTGAATTCGAAACGATGTCACATCTAGATGTATCAATTTGCTTTAGGAGTCAAGGCAGCCGCCAAGTCACTTCATACCGATAACGACAATGCCCCTAGGCTCACCCATAGAAACCGACTTGTTTTGCCAGACTTAAAAAGATTACCTAGCAGAGGCTTCCAACGGAACGCGACCAAAAAACAGACACTCAAGCGAAGGAGGAGGGTTGAAAAGCAAACATGCACACAAACGCGCTACTTGTGAAATACAATATGTTACTGCTCACAACATACTTATGTCTAAATTCCTGGAAACAAATGTAACATAATATGCCTCATACAAACGTTAAAATACTCCCTAAACAAAAATGTATAGAATGTTACTGTAGGTTACCAGTGAGAACCCTCAATTAGGCTGGATTCCATGCTAGCGAAACCTCGCAGCTGTATTTAATTACGTTTCGCGCGGGAAGGAAGGCCTCATAAATGTCTCTGTAATGCAGCGTGCTAGCATCGCTCACAGTCTCCTTCTCATACCCCGCGGTGATTCGTATGCTCTGTGCTGGTTCTTCCGCCCTGCTCCCCTAGGGTAGGCTTAGATTAATCTCTGATGTCATTAGCACGAGCCATGGCGTCCACATATGGGAGTCTAGAGAACGGTCCGGTAGGCCCTACCTGCCAGAGTTCACACACGTCTCACTCTCGGTCCTCCTGACAGCAACCTCCTGCAAGTGCAACCAAATGGATGGATGGTGGACTAGGCTGGCTGCTGCTACAGAGCACGACCGGTCCGCTTTCTTTTTTCAAAGGCCCCGACCTTGACTCACTAGTCAGTCTCCACCGCTCCTGACACGACACAGTCCGTCCCGAAAATGGCGGCTGCTGCTACATGCGCGGGAAGAACTACTCCGAGTCTGCGCAGAGGGTCCTATCCACTCGTCACAGGGACAGGTGGTTCACTTCTCACCACGCCCTGTGACGAGTTGGGAGGGGGTGGGGGTGAATCTCACACTCTCCTGTCTCCTCCACTCTCTGATTGACGTGGAGATGTTAGCAATCCCGGGCTTGTGTAAAAAACGCCCGGGGCTAACTTAATCTCCACGCCATCAGGGGGTGGAGACTGGGCCTCCAGGCTATGTCTTTGCCTGCTGATGGCGTCACAGCCTTCAGGGCTGTGAGGTTCTCAGCCGGCAAAGACATAGCAGGTGGTGCAGCGCGGGGGTATTGACAGTGGGAGGCAGCAGACTGACGACAGTGCCCCATGTTAAAGTTTGCGGCGATGTGTTCTTTTTCTTTGCGTTTTTTTATTTTCTTAATAAAAAAGAAACGTACTGGTATTTATTTTTTTTTTAAATCAAAGGAAACTTGTTAAATTAATTAACTGGGAAATTACCTGGGGCGGAGCCCCGACGCCCACACAGAGAAACCGCCACTGCTACCGACCCAGCACCGGACCTGACAGTGAGCTGACCGTTCAAGCAAAAATGATGCAATGCCCAATAATTCCAACTGATTCGTTAGGAACGAAATCCACCCGACCGCATCGTCTGAAAAAAAGCCCAAAGCAACCGATTCGTTCGGAAACGTCGTAGAATATCAGTACTGGTGGGAATTAAACTCGGTTAACCCCACGAACAGAAGGGTCTGTTTGTGTCATAAATGACAAGTGGAACAAAAAACCACAAATAAGCATTACCAACAGCAAAAAAAGAAATATTACCACACCCACCAATCAACCTATATAAAGGGCCAAACACATTACCATGATTCTTTGCTCAAAACAGAACTGCTGCCAGATATCAGGAGTCTGCCCACATTCACTGCTCTCTGCCTCTCTGCCACACACACACTCAGACTTCACCCACCTCACAACTTCTAAAGATGTTATTGTTACAAGAATCCTCACACCAGTGCCCAGTGTTTGTCATCTTACCTTTACTTTTTCACTCACTGTCATGAAAGCATGGTTTCAGGGGGGCCTATTGGGCTGTGTGGGAGGAGAAGTGTTTGCTGTGATTACAACTCCCATCAGGGCTGTGCCCACACCTCACTTCCCAACCATCCTGCCTGTGATTCAGATTTCCTGGGAGTGAGTGAACCTGTGCTGGCAAGATGGCTGACGGTGGGGTTTGGTGTTTTGTGCACAGGGCCTTGATGGGATTTGACTTCAAGTTGAACACCAGGTCCCAGTGTCATCCACCTTACCAGTACACGTCTACTCACTGTGAGGTGAGCATAGAGCCAGAGCACTTCTCTGGCCTGGGTGGGTGGATGAGTATTTGCAATGGCTACAACTCCCATCACGCCTTGTCACCCACATGCCTTCCCACCCAGCAACAACAGCCTTCCTGTAACTCAGCCTCCCTGACAGTGAGTGGAAATGCACTTGCAAGAGGTCTGACACTGATGATTGGTGCATATTTGTCCACAACTCACAGCAGTGCCAAGTGGTACAGAATACCAGTCCCCACTGGCAGCCATTTTGTCAGTAAATTTCAACTCACTATCTGGTAAGCATGATTCCTGTTGGGCTTCTTGGGCTCTGGGAGGATTTGCACTGACTACATCTACAATCAGACCCTGTCTCACACACACTTTCCCACCCAGCTCAAACAACACACCTGGGACCATGCTGTACATGATGGTAAGTGGAAATGTACTGGCAAGATGGTTGACACTTGTGACTGGTGTTTGCTTCGCCCACATCTCCCATCAAGGCCTTGTGCTCCTCACACCAGTCCCCAGTGTCAGCTATTTTGCTAGCGCTTTTCCACTCACTGTCAGGAAAGCATAGTTCATGCTGGGCTGTTTGTACTGCCTGGGAAGTTTTGTGTCGGACAGGGCATAATGGGAGTTGTAGTCACAGCAAACACTCCTCCCAAACAGCCCAACAGGCCCACCTGAAACCATGCTTTCCTGACAGTGAATGAAAAAAGTACTGGCAAGATGGCTGACACTGGGGACTGGTGTGTGGACAACTAAGCACTAATGTGATTGGTGGCTAACTCAGACACCAGGCAGAAGTGTCACACATACTGATAATACATGTTGAACACTGTCATTAAACCATACTGCCATATGGTCAGTTTTCTCAGGATGGAAACAGTGTGTGTAGGACAGAACCGGATTGGAGTTGGAGCAATGACAAACACTTCTACACCGACACAGCCCAAGCACTTCATCTGGGCCTATGGCCTCCTGCCAGTGAATGGAAATGCACTAGTAAGACAACTGACACTAGTGCATGGTGTTTGGGGAACAATGCCTTGTTGGGATGGAGATTCAAGCTTAACATAAAGCCCCAGTGTCAGCTTCCTTGCTAGTACACTTCCCATCACTGCCAGTTAGCCATAGTCTCAGAGGAGTTAGCTGGGCTGGGTGGGAGGAGGAGTATTTGTAATGGCTACAACTCACATTAGGACATGTACAACATACACCTTCACACCCACCACAAACAGCACAACATCAACTAAGCTAAACCACAGTGTGTCCAATATTTACTAGTAGGATGTTTGACAATGGACACTGGTCTCTGGCTTTCCCTCAACTACCAACAGGGCCTTGTGCTGCAAACACCAGGCCCCAGTGTCAGCCAGTTATATCAGTACATAACCACTCAATCTCAGCAAAACATAGTTTCAGGTGTGCTGTTGCACACAGTGCAAAGAGTGTGTGTAGTACAGGGCCTGAAGGGAGCTCTGGACATTGAAAACACTCCTACTCACACACAGCACTACAGGCCAACAAGGAAGCATGCTTACATGACAGTGAGTGCAAATGTTACTACAAAATGCCTGAGACTGGGGACTGGTGTTTGGAGCACAAGGCCATTATGGTACTTGTTGTGAAGTTAGACACAACTGCACAGTGTCAGACATCCTGAAGGTACACTCTGTGAGGTAAGCTTAAGTCCTGTTGGGCTGTTTGCGCTGGGCGGAAAGGTTTATGTAGGATAGGACCTGATGGGAGATGGAGTCAGTGAAAACACTCCTCCCACACAAACAAAACAGCTCATCTGTGACTATGGCTACATGCCAATGGGAGGATGTGCACTAGCAAGATGGCTGACACCAGGGACTGATGTCTGAATCTCTCACAACTACATTTCCCTCTGGGCTACAAACACCAGCCACCAGTGACAAACATCTTGCAAGTACACTCACCAAATTTTTTCTTGACAACACTCTTCATGGTGGCCTCTTGCGGCTGTTTGAGAGGAGGAGTGTAAGTTTCACAATCAGAGCAAAAGCACATAAACCACACTTTTTCAACGTTGAGTGACACAAGATGGCCCAAGGCCAAGTGTAAGAACTCCTCAGACTATGGAGTCAATGTGCAAAACACATGATATGGGTACGCACTAAGGTAAGCAGTCACACATGTTGGTACTCACAGCCATTCACATACATATAATGAGATGAGAACAAGATGCACATCACTCAAACAATCAGAAATATTATCATGGGAGATCAACAGACTATGAGTGTGTCTGAAGTCACACAAATGTGACTGCTAGAGACATGCACCAAGGCAAGTACCCTGGACAAAAAAAAAACATACAGTTTGAAAGAAAGAGTACGTATGTCACTGTTATTTGAAAAATGTGCACAACAACCCACCTATGTCATTCACGGGGTGTCACAAAACAGTCAATGTCTCTGGTCATTTATTGTCAACAGAACATAACATGCCCAGTGATGCACATAGCTGGACATGTAAATTCATCAACAAATGAAAACAGAATGTCATTGTTTTCCCCAAACATAGTTCAGCATCATGGATACAGGACTCAAAGCTATGTACAGTAACTCATTATTGTGTTCAGTGTCCTATGTCATTTGTATGAAATGTGGTGCAGTAGAAATTCCCGTCAATCATGGTTTCTTTCATGTCCCCACATGGCAAGCTGGAAACACCACTGGAAGCAGCCAGGACAGCCAGTCCCAGACTCTGCTTGACCGGGAGCTCTCCGGTGTTGAGGTCTTTCAACCCTATTCGTACGACGAGGAATAACCTGGCCCATCAGGTATGGGTCACCCTACTGCACCAGTAGTGCCTACCTCTGGATCCTCTGCAACCACTCCTGCATCATTTGGCAACAACCAGATGACCCCTACACTCCTGGACACAGCAGCCTGATCTAACACCGACAGCACGGAAACACAGGCCACTCCTGAGTTGGCGGACCACAACATCCCTGTCAGTGAAGAAGGACGCTCAGTGTTGACTGTGCCAACAACAACTGGTCCTGCTCGGGTAGGTAGGGATGGTGTGAAGGCCCGTCAGAACCGGGGACATCATGCAGCTGGTGCTGATGAGGAAGAGCATCCACAGCTAACCTGAATCCTCCATGCATATGAGGATTGTAACGGAAATTTCGGCTAGGTCGTTGGGATTCTCAGGAACAAGCAACAGCAGCAGGCAGCCCACTATGAAAAAATAGACAGTTACCTCTGCAAAATTGGTGAAATTGCTGTTGGGCAGTAGGACATTGTCACCTGCCTCCGCCAGATTGTCAGCAACATGTCCACACCTTCCTCTGGGCCTACAACATCCAGTGCATCAACATCTGCACAAGGCACTGGGAGGGATGTGGACTCTAGCAGAGAGTCCCCAGCACCACCGCTGCCTGCACCTGAGGCACCCCACCACAAACATGGAAGGCGTCATCCAAAGAAGGATCACTGAGAGATCGAAGACTATGCATCACCCCCAGGACGTGACAACCTGCTCCTGACATCCTCCATTGTGTGCTGAGCTTTCACTTTGTTGACTGTCACTGAATTCTCCCACATTGGCTGGAGGGTCTAAGTTGGACTATGGACTCAAATAACTGTGGATCTACTTAGGATTATTTCATGTACAAACAATACCAACTCCTATCTGCACTTTGTTTTGTATTTTTATGATAACAACAATATGGTGTGGAATTAATTCATCAACTCATAAATTGAAATAAATCACTTTGCACAAAATACTAGCTCATGTTGTGACTTTGATTCACAATTGTACAGATTTAAGAGATGCACAAAATCACAAAACAAAAAAGTGTCAGTAACATTGGTAACAAATCACTTCATGAAAATTACCTCAGATATGTGAGTGAATGTACCTTGTCGCAGCATGATAGGTCATCCAGGTTATAACACAATCCGTAGGACATGTTGCAGGATCAATGGTCTCAAAAAAAGCGCACATAGTGCAAGCACAATCAACAATCATTGTCATCAAAACAGATAATCAATGAACATGTTTTCTTTTGTAACAAATAACTGGATTTTTGATGCACACCTCAATGTGGAGCACAGGTTTATTCGCCAGATACAACCTGACACAAAATAAGATTGCATCACACTGTGAACAAACGTAGAAAACAACAAAGGATGGCCATTAGGTCAGAAGTAAGTCTGTGCCATGGAATTCAAATGATGTTGAAAGATTGAATCTGTCACTGCATTATGGTTCTTGGAGCTCTCTAGTCTGCAGAAGACAAGGCAAATAACCCCGGTAAGGAGAAACAGCACAGAGTCAGGAAGGCATGAATGTGTTTACCATGTTTACAACAGATTTTCATCAAATGCACAAATTTGTCTGTGTTAACATTAACTAGGATTCATGTCAGCACTGTACCATGTGACATACAACATTATTTAAACCTTTACTTTAGAAAACCTACTGCTAATCACCATACACTCACATTGGACACCAGCAGCACACAAGCAAACAAATGGGCTTTAATACCGCATATCATTGCATACTTACACTCATGTGAAAAAGTTGTTGATGCTGTCTCGACACACATCTAAGGCTTCCGCCTCATCATCACTAGCAACATGTACCAGTCCAGGATCCTCCCTCGCAAGCGGATGCTGGTCTTCGTCATCCTGGATCAGAGGGATTGCCTTCCTGATTGCCAGGTTATGAAGCATGCAGCATGCATTGATGATGTTACACACCTTCAATGATGTATATTGAAATGTTCCTCCTGTACGATCCAGGCAGCGGAATCGTGTCTTTCAGAGTCCAAAAGTCCTCTCACTCACCTGGTCCTTCCATGGGCCTCATTGAACCGAATCTCCGCAGGTGTTACAGGGTTGCAGAGTGGGGCCAGCAACCAAGGAAGATTGGGGTATCCAAAGTCTCCGATTTTGAACACAGAAAAAGCTTCAGTAGTCTGACAACAGAGCACTATCTGATGCACAAACAACACACACCACAACATAAATATACAACATCACCTACCAACAAGGCAGGCACGGTCAGGTTGCAGCTGTGATATCAAGTGGGGGATGACACTATTCCTCATGATGTACGAGTCATGTCCCGAGCTAGAGAATCTTGCGCAGACATGGGATATTAACATGTCAGCCAGACATACTACCTGCGCATTTATTGAATGATAGTGCTTTCGGTTGCGGTAGGTCTGCTCATGTGCTTGAGGTGGTACCAAGGAATCATGGGTGCCATCAATTGGACCAATGACATGTGATATGCTCCCCACAGAAAAAGTCACCCTTGATGTCAGCCAATTCCCCTGTTGTTGGAGAATGAATGTACTGGTCCAGGTGCTGCAACAGCTCCTCCAACACATCACGCAGGACATGACTAATCATGGTCTGGGACATACATGCCACCAGCTGTTGCCACTGTAAATTGAAATGAACCTCTGGCAAAGAAATGGAGGGCTGCCATCAACTTTACGTTGGGGGTCAGCGAAAGAGGATGTGGGCATTGCATTGCGGCTGTAGATGTGGTGCCAACTGTGCTGACAAATCCTCAATATTTTGCATGTTGAACTGATATCGCCTGATGGTATCACGCTCCTCCATGGTCTGTATGTCAGGATAGGACCTGTAGACTGAAGGACGTCTATGATACCTATATGTAGGGTGTAAACAGAGTTGGTGTCAGTTTACAATGTACAAAGCAACATGCATTGAAACAAACTGAACATGACTTTGTTAAACAAATAAAGGTACAGAATCTTTGTAATAGACATTTCATTAATAACACTTACCCCACATACATATCACAACATTAGTACCCTTCCCAGACATGTTACCAAGGGATGGTGACACAGCAATGAGAGTGCTTTACGGTAAAAAACCTCTACTGTCTGTCACCATTTATTTGATGTAGCATCACATACTCCGCACCTCCATACTAAATTAGTCAAGATATGGGTTTGTGACAAGAATTACATGTTTTGAAGGTACCAACAATAGGATCATGGACTGCCATATATATGGGACACATGATACACTCAGAGTCTCACAGTGAAAATCCTGCTCACAAGTGTCATAGGTAGAACACTGTCATTTTGTCATATATGCCAAACACATACACTCACATATATAGAACATGAACAATGTAGGTGGTGCATCATTTACTCCATAAAATACGGACAGTAGAGAGGGCCCCACCTTTCAGTGAGGAGGAGAACAAGGACTTGCTGGACACCCTCCTACCACTGCACAGCCAGCTGTAGGGCAAACCAGAGGGGCAGTTGAGTGATGACTACACTGCTTTTTCTCTGACCATGCGCAAACACCATGCACTACTAGCATTAGGAATCTCATTTTCAATCAGGTAGCATGTTATCTATAACTATTAAAGTGAGTAGATAACTGATCTGGGTAGGTACACTGCTATAGAAGTGTGTGTACTTGGGGGAACATCTCATCACTGTTATAATGGGACGGTGTCATCATAGGACATTGGACAACGGCACACCATGCCAAATGCATAGCCCTTAGATATTTAGGCCAAACAGAGTATTAACAGTGTGTGCTGGTGTCTGACTCAGAAACGTCTAGCATGTGCATGAAGGTTCTGTCACCATATCATCCTTACAGGTCAACCCCCATGAGAAGGAAAACATTCAGAGGACCATCTCCCGGAATGTGCGTGCCATGGGGTTGGAGCTTCGGCATGTCCATCACTGCCGCAAGAGGTGGCAGGACCTTCGTGGCTGGGCCAAGAGGATTGCTGAGGTCTATCTTGGCCTGTCACATCTTCGCAAGAGGCCCCGGACATTGACCCCACACATGCTCCCCATCCTAGAGGTGGTCTTCCATGACCTGCAAGGGCAGTTGAAAGCCAGACAGCAGCAAGGAGGGGGTAAGTATGTGCCTTGCTGCACAGCTTTGTTAGACATGCATTTTACAGTAGCTTAGCTGCCCCTTTTACTGGGTGTAAGTCACCCAAACCCACTGATCCGTTTTGTAAGTTGCATATGCATAGGGGTAATTTGATGCACAAGTACATCTCTGTCATCAGGGAGATGTGAGTCTGTTATGTTTATGGAAGTGACCATTGTGCCATGCTCATCTGATCATCAAAATTCACAGAAACCTGTGCATGGAGGTAACCTTTGGTTGTAATGCAAATGCTCAACCTGTGCCAGCACATTGACTAATGTATGACCTGTTTGCATTGTGGTTTACACAAATGTGTGAGGCATGTTGTCATTGGAGCAAACAAGTGTGAATATGCCATATTATACATACCCACAGCAGTTGAAATCAAGAGTGAGGGCTTGGTGATTCTTGCTTGTTCATTGTGCCACTGTTAGGTCGTAGCCGTGCTGCTCAGGGTTATGATGTGTATCTCATCAGCCAATTACAGGTATGCTAAATCTGGTCATCTGTCGCACTGGCCTGTCACATGATTGTGCGGAATATTTCATTTTCTCCGTTCAAAAGAGTGAGTCCATGTGTCTGACTCTGTAACATTGACAACACATGCCATTCACTGACAAATATAGGTGGTCACTGGCTGATCCATGTCTGAAAATGTATTTCTGATGTTAGATACACATTCAGAACAGTTTCCATGTGTGTAAATGTTGTTGACTAAACCTACTTGGGGCTTTGGCAACCATGTGTATAATCCATCGCTGTAAGCATGAGAGTTGTTAGATATGGATCATCTTGAAGTATGTTTGAAAACATTGAGATGGTAAAAAAGATTAATTTAAGCTGTCGGAAGTTTGCAATATGTCTGATGGAAGTGAGGGGCATTCAGTCTTGGGACATACAAAAGGGGATCTCTGAAGTCTAGTGAGGATTGGTACACAGTGTTAACTTGACTCATGAAGAATGGAGGTTTAGTACTGATAGTCTGTACAAACAGTGCACTCAGATGGGCCAGTTGCATTGTGTTCCACCAGAAGCATTGTGGAGATGCAGTTATTGAACTTGGAAGTGTGTTGACCATTGTTCACATCTGAAAATTGTGATCTGTTTACAATGTGCACAACATTCTGAGTCATCCTCCTGACACTGTGCATAGATGGCTCTAGACAGTAGGCCATGTGCCTCTCACACTAGCTATGTCTGCTACCTTGTTGAGCTCAATCAGAGTCATATGTGTAACATGCCAGTGAAGAACATAAGTTGCAGGAAAAATTAGCACAATCACTGTTATCTGTGTGACATGACTCATGCAATGAGTACGGAAGCTTTGAGTTCTACAAGGATGTCATTTAACCTGTGACATTACAGCCAATGATTCTCACTTGGATAAAAAGGTATCATGGAATGGATTCCATGTCTCAATTCAATTGTGTGAATCCTATTCCCATTGTGAGCTCTATACTCCCTTAAAGATGATGAGACAGGTATTTCATGACACAAGACTGTCAGGTGCAAAATATGATACATTACCTGCTACATAATGAACTAGTCGACATTGTGGACCTTGCAGATGCTCTTGATACACCCCATGTGTCAGAAAACCACATGTGTGAGGGTGCAAGGGCTGACATGCATAATGAAAAGTGCCATGTATGTTATTGTATGTAGAGGAGATAGCATTATTGAAATAGACGTAGTAGTCTGAAATGTGATGATTTGTGATTTACCCATGTGTCAAGTACATACAGATGTCTAATGTGATTCTTTTACATTTTTATTCACAGCATCAGCACCGGCAACAGGAGGAGACAGTACCACAGATGTAGGGGGAGCAGAGTGCCAGTCTGGGCCCAGTGCTGAATTTGACATCAAAGAACACACTGGCAGGGAGGATGAGGGGAGCCACACTGTGGACAGTTCGGCAAGTCCACATAACACATCTGAGGACCAGTCAAGCCCAAGTGATGTCTACCTGGTGGTGGAGCAAGGAAATTAATCATCAGCATATGAATCCACCATCACTCCCATCTCCATCCTCCAAGATGCTCCCCATCCTACTGTTCGTGACCGCTCCTGTGGCAGGGGAGCTATCTCCTTTGGCCCAGGCACCTCACCCACTGCCCGTCTCCCCTGCTACCCTCAGTGTGAAGGCAATAGACATCTTGAAACAGATCTCTGTAGGGCTGACATCAGTGCTGAATGTCATCCATGCGCATACCAGTATTTTGACACAAATGTTGTCATTCATGGAGTGCATTCACTCTGAACTGTCTTCCCTACACAGATCCAATCAGGCGCATGTGTCCACACTGACGGCAGCAGTATCCCAGCTCCAGCAGTCCCTCACCCCTCCTACCTCTTCCCCACCCACTGTCTCAACTCTCCTACCTGACTCAAGCACATACAAACACACACATGCACACACCTCAACAGCCACACGTGAAACACAGACACACAGACAGAAGGGCAAACCCACGCACACTCAGGAGACAGACAGCACACTCACCATAACAGACACACCAGCTGATGACACACATGCATCCACAAATACTCCACATACCTCATAACCCTCTCCCTCCACAACCCCTACCCTTTTCTCTTCTGTTCTCTACCCAGAAAGTCTACCTTTGTGACCTTGGCCGCTTCCATATCGACCCACTCAAACCCCCTCCAATGAAGAAGAGGCAACCCATGCCCGCCATTACATCTACAACTGCTACCCCTTCTAAAAAGTATAGCCCCAAAACCCCACCCGCAAATCTCCTGAGGTCTCCAAAGTCCAAAATCCCTCCACCAACATGTACTTCCCCACACCAGCACCCGAAAAACCCCTCCAAAACAGTCCATGCCTCTCCCTTTCTCTTTACCTGCCATTACAGGGTTTACCATCCCCAAAATGGTTAAACCAAGTCCCTCTATTCCCCAACAAGTCCTCACACCACACCTACCCTCCTTTAGTCTGATCCTGCCACTGCAGTGGACCCAACCACCTCTCAATTAGACACAATCACTGCAGTGGACCCAACGCCCCTTCAATCTGGTACTACCACTGCAGTGGACCCACACACCACTCCTGATCCCATTCCTCCCAAAACTCAAACCAGTCCTCCCTAGTTTTATCCCTTTGGTGCCAGGCATGCCCCCCTAGATGCCCCCCCCCCCAGAGGAGGTGACCCCTTACAGTTTTGGTGCCGCCAAGAGACACTGGGCAAGTTGTTAGTGCCCATTGGGCATATGGACATTTATGGAGTGGCCATTGGCTTTGTATTATTTATTTGCTTAACGTATCATGCTGAAAAAGGCAGGTTCAAATTTGCATTTGCAGATTTCTGTATTCATCAAATTGTTCTTTAAGTCAACTGTTCAACATGTACAAATAGTTGTGTAAGTGTACAATGATGTTAATATGTCATGGATTACATATGGTCCATGGAGTATGTGCACTTTGACAGTATGTATTCAAGTCTTTTGTGTCTACATTTTCTGGGTGTCACTGTCCACATCAGTTTTGACTATGAGTGTGACATGAATTCACAAACCTTTACTTTTTCACATCACAATTGCACATAGGTCATGCTTTCATATGTCAACATAGTGCAAGTGTCACTAAGTACTACAGTTTAGGAGGAGCATGCTGCACATGTTTGTGATGTACAGAAAGACACCTGCCTCATTGATACACCTGGGTAAATATGGAATGTGACTACATAATAGTGACTTTGGACACACCCATGTACACAGAGGAATTACATAATACATGTGTGTGACTTGATAGTGATGGACCCATGTCTGTATCTCCTTTAGATGTGGTAGACTATTGGCAATGTCAACCTTGCCACAGGTGGCATGCCACTGTAGGCAAATACATTTCATGGCTGTGTACACATCTGTTACATTTTCTGAGACCATGGTGACTGTAAGGTGAGCAGTATTCACACAGTCTTCAGAACCTGTTGCCTCTAAGGACTCCACTCTCTGCAGTGATCAATGTCAGTCAAGGTGTGTGTTGTCTTTATGGTCCATTGGATTAAAAATTAGATGTCAGTAATGCCATCCTGCTTTTGTTTGTGTATATCACGTGTATGGGGTTTATGTCTGTCCAAGCTTACATATCATATTTACAACCACAGAGCAGTCACAGTTGAGCATATGGTTTGTGTGTAGGTTGTCCTTTGTGCATGACTGACAATGGTGTCTTTTTGAGATATGCTTAATTTTGTTGCAGTTCACATGGAGCTGACCTAGGTGTGCTGTGATGTCTGTCACATTGCCCTGCGATACATGTGGTAAGCTGAGTGGAGAGTGAGTGCACAGGAGTGTTGTTGTTCCGTCTGCCGTGCAGATGCCACTGGAGCCTGTGTCACATCCATGCTCTCAGTTGCCACACAGGGGAGTAGTTGGTATTTTTGATGGAAGGCCTAGCTGCAGATGATTTTTGAAAGGTTAACATTGCATGTGCTAAGCTGTCTCAAACAAGTGTAGAGGTGAGAGCGACTGTTGTTTCCAACTTTGATATGGAGTGGAGACTCCTATGTAACACACTTTTTGCTATTGCCATAGAGTGTAAGGTATGTGTTAAGTTTTTGAGCAGTTCTTGTGTAGGAGACATGAAGTACCCACATTGTCCCATTGTGAGTGGTGTTACATGGAGGGATGTGAATCAGGCACGCAAGCTCATAACACTGTTTTAATCCTGAACAAGGTATGGTAGGAATGAAGTTGCCAATTACTCTGGCTGCAACAGTGTGGTAATGCAATTGATGGTAAATGACTTTTGTGTTTGTTTATTTATGCTTTTCTACAGCATGTACTCCACCTCTAGGTATTGAGTCACTTTGCATGTGCACCAGTTACATTGTTGACATACACATTCCTGGGTGATTTGGGCCTAAAATACATATTTGCACATAAAATACTGGGGGTATTTGCCCACAAACCCTAATTTTGCATACAGAGTACTGGGGTTTTTTGCCCCACAAACCCCAATTATGCAGATGGAGTACTGGGGGTATTTGCCCCACAAACACCAAATTTGCATCTAGATTACTGGGGGTATTTGCCCCACAAACCCCAATTATGCAAATAGAGTACTGGGGGTATTTGTCCTACAAACCCCAATTCAGCATCAAGATTACTGGGGGTATTTGCACACAAAAACACATGTTTGCAGATACATTCATAGGGGTATTTGCCACCCTATGCCAAAGTTGCCTCAACATTGCTGGGGGTATTCGCCACACTATCAATAATTTGGATAATCATTGCTGGGGGTATTTGCACCCAACACCAGTTTTAACTCTGCATTGCTGTAAGTATTAGACCTCCACCAACCAATTTTGGTAGGATATTGCTGGGAGTGTGAGCCCAATGCCCCCCCTGTGTGTCTTAATTGCTGTAACTATTGCCCCCACCCCAATTGCCTCTATATTTCTGCAAGTTGTCAGGTTCCACCTTCAAGAATCCTCAGGCTTGTGCTGATGCTCAAAGGGGTCCACCACTCGACTGCCCCAAGTCCGGAATATAAATACACACAGACTAGTGGGATAGTCAAGTGAGGGAAGGAAAGGGTAGGAACAGCGTGGAAAGAGATCTGTGGATGACACAGTAAAGACACCGTAAATACCCAGTTCGCTCATCAGATGATACAGACAGGTGAAACACTACTACATAAAACTGTTGAAATTATAGTAACACACTACCTGTAAATAAAAGAAAGCTGGAACGCTGCCAGAAGAGAGAAGAGGGTGGTTGCAGACTTCCAGCACGAAACTAGTAGGAAGAGAGAATAAATCGTGAGATTTGTACATGTACCACAAGAGACCTTGTCATGGGGTAACAAGGTATGATACTATACACCACCTACCCAGGTTACGTGTGGAATAGCCATGAATGCAAAGCAGTATCTTCCTGACGCCCTCTAATACTGTCTCCTAGGAAATGAAAATAAATAACAGACCATGTGTGAAGAAAAAGGCTATAGTACACTTATTGCCTGCACTATACCTAAAGGAACACACTTTGGAATGTTTAGGTTCCACAATACCAAAGTATGTTGCACATTCACGTGCATAGTCCAGAAATCCTCCGTTAGAGACCAGCATCTTGCCTGGCTTTTCAATTCACTGAGGTACTAAGTCCCAAAGGCAACCTTAACTCTTGAGATCCAAAACAACAAAGGTTCATAAGGCATTCAAATATAGACTCCTTTTGCAATAGTCTTGTCTCAATGAAGCCTTGAGCTGCACAACCAACTCCACTGACATGCAGCGAGAGCGATGCATGCAGACTGGCTACACAAATCAGGGATAAGCAACAATTCACTCCCTGCATGAGACCACGGCAGAATGCCGGTCTCGCCAACAGGGAATAAAACAGGAGTGGTGCCACAAACTTCACAAAGCGCTCCTCTGCAAGAGACCACTAACTTTGCAGTCCCGCCAACAGAGGAGCAAGGAGCACACCCGATAGTTGGGTCCGCAATCAATGAGAAGGGGCGCCGCCAGCTGCTCTACGTGCTCCTCTGCAAGAGACAGCAGAACGCACAGTCTCGCCAACAGAGGAATACGGAGCACGCTCAATGATTTAGGCCGTAATAAACGAGCAACCGGAATTGCTCAAAGTAAAATACAGAGGTGCTTAAAGCACCCTTACCGGTTCTGACTTCAGGAAACGTAACACAGCATCCACAGGAGATTCACCAGAATAATCGGCAGCATCCGGATCGCCCAACTTCAATATATACGGCTCCTGCTCTGCGCTCGAGTCACGTGAAGCGTGCCTCTCGCTACGGATAATGGGAAGTGTAGTTTATTATAGTGGGTCACTTCCTGGTTCTCTCGTTTTGCAGTCAGTCAGTGCTTAACTGGCTGCTGGGTCCTGACACAAGTATTCCCCCAACCCCAAATTAACTGTAGTTTCGTCACTGCTTTATCTTCTGTTGTCTTCGGTGGGGTAGTTACGCTATTGTATATGGGTAGGTGCCGAACCTATCTTCTGTGACTTCTGCGTCAGTTTGGGTGGTTGTAATCTCCGTAGGCTTATAGTGTAGGGATGACGTGAGCGATGGTATACATGGCTGCACCATCTCGTTCACAGAAATCGTGTTGTGGCGTGATTCGGTCCTGAAAAACTCTACTTCTGGGTGCTCTGACGTTTTGGTTGTGGCAACTGATTCGGTACATCGGAAGTACTTGGGCGTTCAGAATCAGCCTGCAAAATGCCTCCGGATGACTCGATTGAACGTATCTGGCGGCTTCTCGCTTGGAAAAAGACAGATTCGATGTGACCGAGTCGTTCGGTAAGTGAAGGGTTTACAGCATCGTACTTTGTCATTTGGCTAAACCGGTTCACAGCACGATTCGGTTGGAAGGATCGCCTCCGGATGGCTCTGGGACGGCCTTCCTAGCGAGATCGTAATCGACCCCTTTGATATATAGGGTGATCGTATAATATGACGGCACGTACCTGAAGGACTCTGACATTTGTCATCATTACGAGCCAGTGCTTTTCACTCCTAGCCTATAAAGTGATGCATAAACTGAAACTAACATCCTGTTACTTGCTAATTGTTTTACATATTGTTTGTGCAGGTACTGAAGCTTGGTTTCTTTCATGTACTGAAATTGAAATGTATCTGATGAATACTACCCATTTTTTCTGATCTTTCTACAACTACTAATATCTAAAGTTGAAAAAAACCAGTAAAAATTGTTTCATCATGATGGGGTTACTGATATGTGTGATGTGTTTGAAGTGAAGTACTTTCCCTACTTTTGCTCAAGGTGCAGTAGGAATAGTAAAATTAACCTCTTCTCAGTTTAACACTTTCCAAAGTGTTGCGCTGTTTGGAGTGGGAATAGTAAATTTTACCTCTCTAAAGTCCAACACCTTCCTTACTGTTGCACTATTTGGAGTAGGAATAGCAATTATCGCCCCTCCGAAATCCAACACTAACTAAGTTAAATTTATCAAGTCATGCAAGGCCACCTTACATGGCTTGATGAATATAGAGAACCACAACGCACTGCAAATTGCTGTGTTACATTACTCTGCCCCATGCAGGCTCTGGGTGGAGAGTGGGTGTTCCCATGCATCTACAAATGGTTTTTGGCGCATTCCCAGATTTACCACTATTTGAAGACCAGGTAAAGCATCACAATGCTAGGCCCCAACCAGGTGAGGCGTAACGAGGAGAAATATCTTTATTTCTCCCCTTTTTTTCCTCTCTCTATGTGCTGCATTCTTGAGCCCACATAGAAAGATGAGAATGCCTCTGAGAATTTCTTTTGTGCAGGAAAGTGTTGCTTCCGGCACAAAAATAATTCTGCATACAGCGCAGGAACCCTTGCACCATGATGCAAAGGTGCCTGCATTGGTGCTAGGCTACTAATTGTGCGCCAGCGCAGGCAGAGGACTGGAACGCGCCATATCTTGATAGATATGATGCATTCCTGCCCTCCTTCTTGCAGGCAGTGCTGCATAGGAAGGTGTCTTGCTACATAACACTTCATGAAAGTTTTATAAATATGGGCCTAAATATTCTTAGACTCGAATAGTTTTCATATGATTGGTTATCATTCTACATGAAAAAAAACAATTGTAAAAGACTCCCACGGAATGTATTGTTATAAAAAATGGCCATATTCTACAAGGTCTTTTTTGAGGTAGATCAGAGGGAGACATGCATGCAAATTAACTTATATTTTCAAGATATGGCTTTTTTAATTGATGCAGAAAAGCGACTACCTTCTGCACGTTTTTTTGTTGAGACTTTTTAAACACCGCCACTCAAAAGACATGGTGAGCATGAAGCTGTGGGGAATGAGGTTTGCACTGGTCAAAATGAAGTACAAGCTACACTCAAGTGGATAGACCTTTGTCTCTAATTGAGGCTTAACTTCAACAGTTCAACAATATATCAATGACAGTAAAGCTTATTTGTCCCTTAAGGACGACTGAGCATAGTAGATTTGCAAACCATGAAGGCTTATTAGCAGATTCAAAAAGTCATAAATCAACAATCACTTTATGAAGCATAGTTTGGTATAGTCCAAAGCAAGTTAAATTAACAACTACAAAGACTCAGAGGCATATTCTCAAGGAGTTATCAGCAAGTTATCGGGACTTTATCGCAGCCAAAGTCGCGATACAATTATCACCCCATTCACAAGCCGGTGCTAACAGCCCATAGCACCAGTTTACCTGCGATAGCAGCCGCAAAACATATTGCCACAAATGACCCTGGCAACTATCGCTAAGAGATGCAGAGTAGACGTCCCCGTGCAAAAAGCCACGTCAACACCTCACCGCAACTTTCTCAACGACCAGCCAGATCGGCGATAAATCCACGAAACATGCGATATGGCACGTTAGCAGCAGGAAATGAACACCTGCTCTGACCTGGTGTAAAGTCGGACGACAGCCTGCACCAAAAAAGGGAGCCCAGCCCACAGCCACACCTGAAGAACTACAGATGCCATGGAGCCGCTGATCATGCGGCCCGGACACCCAAGAGGGCCAAAACACCCACCGCCATCACCCCCAGGACCACACCCCACCCCCCCGGACACCCACCGCCCCCCCAGACAAACACTGAGGCAGCGCAGGCAAAGACAGCAACCCCCTAAAAATGCATCAACCTCACACACCAAACACCAGAGAATGACATTACACACCACAGGCACAAAGGGACAACCAACATCCCACCTCAGACAAAGCTGCTGGCCGTGCTGCACCTGTTGGCCTCTGGTGACTACCAACCAACAACTGCCAGAGTTGGAGGAGCCCTATCAAAGATCCACAACCCTGTCCTGGATGCCATCATAAGTTTGACACCCTAGTACCCATACTTCCCACACACTGCCCAGGAACAGCTGGAGACCAAGAAAGGCGTCTATGCCATAGCTGGCTTCACGCACGTTGTGGATGCAACTGACTGCACACGTGTCCTACTGGTGCCCCCTGGCAACACTGCACACAATAACCGCAACAGAAAGCACATGCATCCCATCAATGTGCATGCAATAGCGGTCCCCCGGGAAATCTCCACGAACGTCGACGGCAACCACCCAGGCAGCGTGCATGACTCCGACATCTCCCAACACTTCATCAGCAACCTGCGCTATAAATGCACTGCTCGTTGGCAAGTACCAATGGAACACAACACACACCTCAACTCCACAATCATGCAATGCACACCACAGGAATGCACACGTTAAAAACTCACAGACAACATGCCAAACAACATGCCCACCAACCAGACATGACAGCACAACATACTGTGGCAACCTGGGCCAGCCATGTACATGAGCCATCAATGGCATGGCACTTCAGCCACACAATAGCTGAATGTGGGGAGAGGTGGGAACCAGGCATGTGCATAGGAGGCAAGTGACCCATGAATGAGAAGGTACCCATTGCCTAGTGTAGCATGGATGTGATGGCCAGACTGAAGTATGCAAACAACACACATAACCATGTCGACATACACAGCTGGTGTATGGAGTGTAGTGGACAGTGAACACAACCATGTCACCCCAGCCAGCGGGGAAGATCTCAGAAATGCAGCTTGTAACGTCCTCCCAGTAAGCGTGAGCGGAGTGGACTGGCCTGGCGTATGCCAGGCCAGTGTAGGGGTATGAATAAAAACCACGTAGCTCTGGACGTGGTCCTCTTCCGGAATGCCCAACGTCCCTGCCAGGGCAGCGCCCCTCAGCCCGCCACGAGGCCGATGCTGTGAGCAGTGTTGCCTGTGATCCTGTGCGCCTGCTGCACCCCAGGCGGCTGGTTCCCGAACTCGACTTGCCCGCCCCTGCGCAGCCAGGCTTCACTGCTCACCTGCTGACACCGGCATGTGTCGAAGAGGGCCCACCATGTGCCGGTGCAAGCTCCAAGCCCGAGGCCCGTGACCCTGGCAACCTGCTACGACCATCACGGCCTCCGCAAGCAAGGCCCGCAATACTCCTTTCTCGTTGACGTACTGTACCGGCATACACAGTGGACTAGTAGGTCACACATTTGGAACTGAGTCTTGATTACACTATGGCAGGGAACATCAATTATGGCTGATTTGATGTCACTATACTCCCTTCGATGTGGTGCCACCAGGTCTTAGTGGCAACAGCCGCAAGATTCTGTAGGCCCACGCAGACTACTGCCCTCGGCCTACGCTGCACCTGAGTAGGTCACACAATTGGAACTGAGCATCGATTATTCAACGGCAGAGTACATATCAGTGCACGCAAGGAGAGGTGTAAGAGGATGACGCATTTCAGTCCGGAGGGAATAGGATCATCGTTACGGAGGTGATCGAACACTACCAACAAATGCACTGGTGTCACTAACTCTGTGCATCGCGAGCCAACGACATGTGGCTGTGGGCCATTGCTGACCGCTGCCTGCAGCCAACATTGCGGTCGAGTAGGTCACACATTTGGGACTGAGTCTTGATTTAGCAATGGCGGAGTGCATATAATTGTACCGGCATCATCGCAGACTGCATCCCCTCCCAGCCCCGGTGCCACAAAGTCTGTTCCTCGACAGCCATGGACCCTTTCTGGTTGAACTTTGGTGGTGGCTGAGTCTATGGACTGGTGGTTGTCATCATCGTCATGTAGCTGATACCTAAATGGTGGTGAAAACAAGGCTGCAGCATTCCACTCCTCCATTTGCTGCTCCCAGGTGGCTACTGCTCTCTGCATCATGCCCTGGAGGACACCCTCCACTGTCCCCCGCAGCCCTCCACTACATTCACCTCGGACATTGATGAGGACCTTCCCAGTCCGTGTGGCCCTACCTCAGTGCACCACAAGTATTTGTCCTGAGGTGGGGTGCCTGTGCCGGCCGCTGTGCATCCGGGGCCACTAACTCTGTGCTGGTCAGGTCTGAGACCCTTTATTCTGAGATACTGGATGGCCTCTGAGGTGATGGCCTTGGGGTCATCAATGCCATGTGTCTGTGGCCCTGCACTGTCTGCTGCCTCCGGCCTCAACTGTGGCCCACCAGGGCTCACACATCAATTGAGTCCTGACCGACCCGGACGTCGCCACCGCCCATACCAGCTCCAATGCCAACTGCCAGTGTCGAAATGGTCGTACTGGCAGACTGACAGCGTTGCTCGCACCTGTCGTGGATGTCATCTTCTGCCTGATCCCCTGCTCAGCACTCCAGGTGCCACTAACTCAGTGCACCACGAATAATCGTCCATTACTGTTTTGGTTATGTGCTGTGGAGAGCTCACGCGGCAATGTCACCTCAAGCAGTGTGGGAGACCTGGGACGACGATGAGGAAGATGATGCAGGTGTGACACCCCCCCACTGCAGCTGCATCAGGAAAGCCCAGAAAGGGCACAATACTAGACATTTTCTTCACATGAGCGCGCTCAGCTCTAGTGCCCCAACCTCAGCGCACTGCAACTCACGGACACTTCTGTTTGCTCATTGTGTGACCTCTGGACTTGCTCCGACTACCTGCATGATGCTCCTCAGTTGTCCCTGTAATGCGGGTGTTTTCTGTTTCCGTATTCATAGTGTTTACTGTTGTATTTGTTGCCAGCACCAACATCTCCATGAGGGCTGGCTTGTACTCACCCTACACACTTCCAGCACAGGCGTCACAGTACATATGACCCTGCCAAAAAAGGGGCAGAGACCACGTGCCTGAAGCCAGTTGCAAAAACTATCTGCGTGTGTCCGTGTGGTCCTGATGTGCGCATGAGGGCCCCGGGCCCTACAAAATTACATTATGCTGTGTACAGCGGACGCAAACCATGTCATCGCAGACAGTGGGATGGAGCTTGGAGATGTAGCTTTGTCATCAGCCACTCGATACGTAAGAGGGCTGTACCGGGCCGTAGTACGGAGGACCAGCTTGGGTGTGTGGATGGTATTTGCGGGCCTCTGGACGCAGTTCAGTACAGGAAATGTGCAAATGCATGTGTCTCTGTCGCAGTGTTGGTCTCCTTTGTGGGGTGTAGGTGGCCCCTGATGGGACTTCGACACCTTGTATGTGATGTAGTTCGGCTTCCATGAGCTCTGACCCCACCCGCACATGTTCGGCCACCTCCTTTGGACATTCTGACACCTAGCATTGGAATGCAATGTGTGCCTCGGTGAAGTGTTGGGAGCCAGCCGTGGTGGCGGGTGCTTCCTGCTGTGTGGTCTGTGCTGGGGATGGGGTCTTCTTTATGTAGCTTGGCTGCCCTGCTCCTGGGGGTGGTTTGCCTGAGATGTCTATGAGCTGTTGTAGGGCGTCGGTTTCGAAGGTGTGGTGGTCATCTCCGGCATCACTTATGGGTTGTCTGGTCTGACCTGCTGGAGGTGTTTTTTGTCTCTCTGCAATGTGAAGGGGAGATGCATGTTGACATTGTGTTGACATTTATGTTGGCGCATTGTTCTTGTTGACATGCAGACTGTGACAATGTACATTGTGACTGTTAGGGCGATGCTGGCAATTTGAGGGGGGACAGTGGACATTTGGACTACATGACGGATGTGAGGTTGTATCCGTACATATGCATCACCCTGCTCTGTCAAATGTGATTGGCCTGTTTCTGCGCATGAGCGGACCGAGTTGTGTCCCCTGTTCTGCAATGTCGGTGTTGCACTTTGTGCCACATTCTCATGGGATGTGCTGTGATTGCTATGTGTGTGTGCTGCTGTGTGCCACTGGGATGAGGGACATGATCCTGGGTCATTGTGGGTGTGCAGTGTGCTCTACTTACATGTGCATGTGTGCCATTGTGCCCATCTCCCCCCGTCCCCCCTGTCCCTGGTCGTTGCTCACCCTGTTGTTGTTGTGTCAGGTCCTCTCGAGCTGCGTCCGTACTCCCACTTCCTTGCACCGTCTCCACACTGATGACTGGCCTCCATTTCCTCCTGCTCCTCCTGTGGCGCAGGACTCCCACCTCCTGTCACCATTGCTGCCTTCCTGTTGGCAGTGGTTTTGTGCCTGGTTTAGGTTTTCACATCATGCCAGGGCCTCTTGGCCTCCTCCATTGGCCTCCTCGACACTCCGGCTGTATTCAAGGTAGTCTGATTGTGGGTCAGTTGCTGGTAGTGTTCTGTCACCTCCGTGACGCTGATCTTGTTTTCCTGCGGACTGCACCCCTTCTTCCTCTCCCTCTTCTCCTTGGCCTTTCCCGACCCCGTCGTTCCTTTCTGGTGGTCTGTGGGGCTTGTGGGGTTTGCTTTGGCCTCTGCGCTTGGTCAAGGTGCATGTATGTCTCTAAGCACTTTGGATTGTTTCGGGTGTGCTGTTTTTGTAGCTTTTATAGTGCACTTTCCCGCCAGACTCGTGGGATCTGTAGGACTGCCGCTGGTATTCGCTGCTTTTTGTATTGCGATTACCCTCATCGCAGCTTTTTTGGCATTCGTGTTTTGCATTTTTGCAGCGTGGCGTTGATATTAACGCGGCTATTTGACGGTTATCTGGTGACTATCGTATGGTACCGCTGATTAATACGGCATAAATTTCCCACGATGGACTGCAGTGTTGAAGGTTGCATTAAGTTACTTTTGCGATGGTTATCACACGTTCTTGAGAATATCCCCCATAGTTTCCCTTGAAGGGTTTTCACCTAAATTAAGGAGTCAAATGAAGTCAGGGGAAATCAAGCAGCAGGTGTCTTCGAGTGAAGCCTCTAAAGGCAGAACAAAGTGAAGTTTCTTTCAGGGAAATAAGAATAGATGTGCTCAAATGTTTAACTCAATGAGCAGTAATAGAAAATGTGTAGGGTCTCAAGAGGGTGGAAAGGTGCAACTGCTCTTGAGAGAGTAGACAGGCGCAGCTGATGCTAACTAGATCAGCAATGCGCAGTTAAAAACATACGATTTAACAAATTGTTATACTGTCCACAATTCCCTAGATGTGGAGACCAATCAAAATCCAGTATTTCCTCAACAGAGTGTCTTCTCCCATCTTCACATGCATGGCACAAAAGAAACTTACAGCTGCATGGCCTTCATGAGGGATCTCAAACAAGATGGCACCTCGCAGTCATCCCATTCCAGCACAGGTGCAAGAATTTCAAAATTCAGTGACAGTGAAACTCACAAAGACAAACGGTTCTCATATAATCGAATCTCTTAAAACGTTTAATTAGTTTATTCTTCTGCAGCTCACTCATGAAATGAGATAATGAGTGAGATAACACACATCAAAGAACATTGAGCATAAGCAATTTAACTGAGGTCTACATTAACTATGGGCAATTTAACGTGAGGACACTTTAACTTCGGTTAACTATAACATGAAAATCAGTAATATGTGGCTAACTATATCATGAACATCACACTTTATATATAAATATGATATGTAGTAGTAGTAGTGATCTTTATTGCATGATTAATAAGAAATCTTTACAATGCAGATAAGAAAATGATGTATAAAATTCATAAAACCCCTAAAAGTCAGTTAAAAAAGAAAGGCTGGCTCAGTATAATAAATACTAGCTGGAGAGCTAAGATCAAAGTGTAATAGCAGCCACTAAGGAATAAGTAAGTGCTAATCAATAGCTCTGAAAAAAAACAAGCAGCATGATAACTTACATCTACAGGCTTTTAGCCGCTGAAAGCAGTTCATAATCAGCAAAGCAGGTATTCCAGACAAAGCGATCTGGCCCATTCTTTATGGGGTGGTGGTGCCCTCCAATCTCAGTATCGTGATTTACATGTATTTGCCGAATTTTGCTAACTCCCCCGGCTCATGCTGAACACCAAATTTACAGTTTTGTTGCAAGTTTGGGTGCCGTGAGAGATAAATAGTGGTTTTAACAGTCTGCGGCCTGGTGTAAGCTTTACAGGGCAACAACAAAGTAACTGGATAAATGAATGTTTTTTTTAGTGGTAAAGTGGGCAGTTTTCTATTGCCATGAGAGATCAAACATTTTGAGTTAAATTATTTGATTTGCAGACCTATTATACTGGCAAAAAGGATTTGTTTTAAGGAGCCTTTACATAGTGCACTCAACAGATAAGACTGTGGCCTGGGGAAATCTAATTATGCGCTAGAGTACAATCTCTCCATAGCTTGCAGAGCTCTCGAGTTTCTAAGTTAGCTCATATAATTTTCCTTGGATAGTCTTTTTTCAGGGCATATATGACCATGATGCACAAGAGCTGTGAACCATTAAACACATTTTGGTCAATTTGTAGAGTATCAATTGCAAGGTGTAAGTGTTGTGACCACAGGTTCCCACTGTGGCTGAAAATGGGTTGGATAGCTGCTTTCATTGTGTTGGGCGATGCCTTGGTTATCCTTTGGTAGTAGCTTACAAAGCATGCCCTACTCATCCACATTTGAGCCACAGACCAAATTCCAGCCTTATCAGCCAGTTTCGTGAACACAGAGGAAGGTAAAAGACTCTTTTATATGTCTAGATCTGGTATTTGTCCAAGATACGTACTAGCTGACCCAGATAAGCTTCATGTCCGTAAGTAATCGTTGGCAGTAAAGTAGCTCTCAGAACCCATCTTATTGGAACAGTGGACTGGCTTTCCAAAGATTTATTTAATTTACTCAGATTGATGATGATGGCTTCAGCTTTTACTACTGCATGCCTCAGTTTCTTGTTATGTCCACCTTCAGTGGTGAACCATACACCCAGGTAATTGTAGGAATCAGCTTTTTCTATTTGTAGCCCCTCCAGGCTCCACCTATAGGTGGTGTTTTTAAATGGGTGGCCAAAGGTGAGTATTTTGGGTTTAGAAGTATTTGTTGCCATTTTATTAGCCAAGTTGTAATTGTGTGGTGCATTCAGAGCTCTCTGTAGATTGATTCCCAAATAGTCGAGAAGGAAGATATCGTCGGCATATTACATTATAGGAATCTTAATACTCCCAATCTTCAGAGGGATGAGGTTAGCATGTTTGAGCGCTGCTCCCATGTCAGCAGTGAAGGAGTGGAAAATTCACACTACCACTCCCCTTGTCTTTGTAGCTTTTATAGTGCTGGGCGATGGACCTTTCCCACCGTAAAATGACCAAAGAGGAGACTTACATAAACATGAGCAAAATCAAATGCAAATACATTTTTAAAGCAATAATAAGAGTTGTAAGTAGTTTCAAAGGGATTTATTTTCCAATCAAAATGTAAGTTTCTTTGACTCTTCATTCATTAGTCAGATATCAATCAGGTTACAGAATTGAAAATAGAATCAATACATAGCATATCATAGATTGCTTACAAAACACTCCATAAAGGAAGGAATCCCCATTTCTATGGAAAATGAGGCATAAATGTCAGTCAGAACTCATTAAGAGTTTAAGAACTATAATGCAAGAGTGTGCTTAGCATGAAGCTAAATCAACAATTAATAATTGCAAAATCTCCCATAAAGAGAAATAAGCATGGGACAAATAAGTCTTGACAAAGCCACTTAGTCAAAGCATAAAGCTTGGAGTTTTTAGCAAAAAAGTGTGCATCTAAATCTGCCCTCGCTCTCTCACAGCTGATTTCCTTCCTCACGCTGAGCTTCATCTCTGTCTGCCTCTCTCTGTCTTCCCCAGAGGCTGCACACAGCACCCTTCTCCCTCTGCAGAACTCAAAACCCTTCTAAAAAAGAGAAAAAGGCCACCCCCTCTCAGCTAGGAATGCATATATATTTCAGCAAAACATGGGACTTTTGGTCTTCGTACTTTGTCCAATTGAAGTTGCAGAAAAACCTTGACACCCCTCACGTCATCAATCAGGCGAGTTCTTGTGCCACATTTGAATTTTGCTTTAAATGTTTTCATCTCCTCTTCCTGCTAAAGAAACAATTTATTTCGACTAATCAGAAAACTTTTACTCCAACAAGAAAGTATTATTTAGGCGGAAAGTGTGAATACATTTTATAATAATTCAGAGGAAAATGTGCGCTTTGCTGTTTCACTCTACGTTATGAAATGATGAATAAGGCTTTGGTTAAATAACTGAATACTAATAAAAGCAAGCTACAAGCCGTAAATTATAAGAAATGTCTTTCATGAAGAAATAGGAAAAGGGGAGTCAGACATTCCATTCTTATCTCAAGGACCTTGCTGAGGCTTCTCAAAGCAAACTAAATCACAAGCTGTGTATTTCAGCTTTCTCTACACTTTAAAATGCGTGTTAATTCAGCACAAATATATAAGCTACCTTGAAAGTTCAAAACACATGTTCCAAATTAAATGTATATTCTATAGTGAGGTCAAATCTAAACTAAACACATTTAAATCAACCATGAATTAATTGTGCATGTTTTTACATAACTCATTAGACTGAAAGCATCTGACCAGGTCTCATTCATTGTTTTCACTTTTCATGCACCAAATGTCTGCATGCCGCTTTTTAAATGCAGGTTTATGTATGAAGCTCAAAGCAGGTTTTAAAAAAAATAATGCTTACATCTATAGGGGATCTTCACGCACTCACAGCAGTATAGAGATTAAATAGAAGGGGTGCAAGCATACAGTCCTGCTTGAGGCCTTTGTCAGTCGTAATCTTCCTCAAGAAGGTCGTAGGTGTTAACTTGACTCTCACTCAGGTGGAGGTATATAAAGATGTTATTGCTAGAAATAAGGTGTTCGGGATGCCATATCCTTGTAGCTTTTTCCATAAAATGCTCCTATCTACCAGAACAAAGGCTGCAGAATAGTCCACAAAACAGGCAAAGAGCGGTAGTTGCTTCTTACTCTTTGCCTTGTGAGACAGGTATGAAAGGGCCACACTATTGTCCAGCATTGAGGAGTTTGTCCTGAAACCTAATTGAGTAAATGAGATTTTATCATTAGCTTCTGCCCGGCCTTCAAGTTCTTTAAGTAGGATGGACGTGTAGGCTTTAGCTTCAATTTCCAGGAGGACAATCAGGCGGTAGTTAGACGGGTCCGCCCTGTCACCCTTTCTGTAAATGGAATTCAAAATAGATACCCTCCAGTTCTCTGGAACCTGCACGGTTAATTTGCAGGTTTGGAAAAGTAGAAGGAATATAGCGGACCACTGCTCAAGATCCCTTTTAAAGACTGCTGCATGTATCCCATTTAGGCCGGGAGCCCCTGAGGCTCTGAACTTTTGCAGAGTTCTGGAGATGTCAAACCCCAATATTGGCAATTCCTGGTACCCCGTTTCTGGACGGTAGGCTTGGGATGCTATCTTGCTTCGCCTTTCAGATAATACAGATTCTCCCCCACGGTGGCTCAACACTCGGCGGGGCAGGAGACATTAACACAAAACAAACAACACCTTTAGGAAAGGATTTTATTTTACAAAAATGCAAAGACTATTTTTAGAATAAGGCTTTGGGTTTTATTTTACAGAATGCTCTCTAACAGAAAAGCTTTCCCAGATGCCAAATGCACAATATTCAAAAATATATAGAGAAATATATGTTTATATGCAAGCAATGATAACACACTTGGTAAATGCAACAGTTAAATGCATGACTAATACCATGAATAAAGAAGAAGCAAACATTATGAGAAAAGACTCAAGCAAATATAATATGCTGGACATCCTGCAAGAGATCAGAAAGATGTATATACACTAGAGACATCAAATGATTACTTTCGATGTGCACCTCACTCAGTCACAAAGAAAACACCTCAAATGATCAAAGCGACTGGCTACACATCACAATGGCAATAATCAAAGCTCAAACAACTCAAACGACCACAGCCACTGGAACCACGCATCACAATGGCACTTGTCAGAAACAAATCACCTCACCCAATCATTCACTCAGCATCCTTGCCAATTCTCGCTGGGGGCCCGTGGGGTGCTTGGACTCTCGACCGGGACTCAAGTTCCGTTTGTCTTACAGCAGTAAATCTACTCTGTAACTGAGCATCAAACTCAACTGTCAACAAACACCAGCTTTATAGTCTCAAAACTCGCACTAGGAGGTTCGAGAAAACTTCCCCCTGTGCGCCAGAGGAATCTTACCAGGACTGGCCAGCTTCCAAGCAAGCATTCCATGGCAGAAGGAAGTTCCCACGTTCCCTCTACAATCTTGCATGTTCCAGCCTTTATCTTGTCTAAGCTCACGAAAGCCTTCCAGGGGAACATTAAACAATCTCTCACAAAAACAATCCTTGAACATGATTAACCCAAACAACTTGCAAGTGTTGCTGTGCATGCAGATAAAGCTCAAGCCAGCAGAGTCAGAATTCAGGATGACATGAGGCCATGTCAAAACCAATAGTAGGAACTTCATAATACTTATCAATGTACAACATAGTGCACAATTGTGCACCACTTCTTATAGCATCACATACTTCATCTCTCAATGTACAACACAGTGTAAATTTGTGTACCACTGCTCACAACACCACTTCAAGACCAAAAAGTACATTCCACACCTCTTTCTCCCTCTCATGCTTTCACATGCACATCCCACACGTTGTGTTCTTGGCAAAGCTGTTCTACTCCGTGACAGCTCCCACTGAAAGACTACAAAATTACAAGAACTAAACCTTTAATAGAAGCAAGGCATATGTAGGACATTGTACATTCAGGCTAGGATAAAAATCACACCAAAGTCAATTAAAATAATGGTAGTCAAAGGTCATCATAGGCTATCAGACCACAAGAGTGCCTCTAGTATAAGAGATGCCAAATCCACTTCTGGTGTATTTGCTACAGCATATACATTTTGGACATGAGCAATCCACTTAAACTTGGAAACAGCATTCACTTTTGTTGGGAGACAGGTTTTTTTCTTTAATACCTCCACAGATCCACCTGTCCTAGTTTGCTCATCAGCGAGTACACATGCATCCACTCTGCCTCTGTTTGCTCACGCTTGACTGCCCAAATGAACCGTTTGAGCTGTTTTTAAAGGCTTGCAGTTTTGTTAAAAAATCAGCTTTAGCTGTGCCTCTACATTCTCTTTGGCAGATTGTTTATGATCTGCACTTAAGCCAAGCACAAAAATGGTGGCATAGCATCATTGCAAGGCATGTTTCTCAGATTTGCATGTTTCAAAGTGAGGGATCTAGATGAGATTTATGAACGTGACTACTCAGAGTAGCTATGTTCTTTAAGATCATCTAGATGGCCAATTAGGAAGAGAGCGATCTAAAACCTAAGAATCAACTGCCTAAAATATGTATTGCCTTGCCATACTTCCAAGGTACATCATGTATCCAAGAAGTCATCCAAAAGCCAGCAAGCCCTTTTTTCTGAAATCTCTCTTGGGTACTATATGCAATGGTGAAGTAAGTAAAGGGGATTCAAAAATTGCGTTTTCTATGAGCAAAATACATTTTAAATGCAGAAATTGCGCATCCCAAGGCACCATGTCCCATTAGAGAATAATCCAGTCAAACACGGTAGGCATACCAATTGCACACATTATCCTAATATACTAAAGCACAGGTGTGCTGTAGCATTATAATAATCAACATGGCCTGTCACTACTGCTCACTGGCAAGCTCTCTGTGTGGACAGGGTGATGGCCATTTTTTCCTGTTGCTTCACCTTCTTTAGTACAATTGGCCTGAGTGTTTGCTGGCACCTCAATATCAAGACTCTCATTAACACCTCTTCCACACAGTGGCACATAACATTAAAGTGCATCTACTACTTTGCACATTACTGCCATGTTTTTGCAATATTATCCTCTCCTCGTTGTAGCCATGTCATACCAGCCTTATGCTTTCCCTCACTTATGCCAGTCACATTTCCACTACAACTATGAGGTTGTTTGCTAATTGACTTCTATGAATGCTCCATCTCCACCTGCTAGGATATCAAATCCGACTACCACACATGGGCGGAACCACATTGGAGCCCCCCCAGGGGAGTATAGACCAAGTCCATTGTGGGTGGCTGTTGAGCATACTGGGATGGCATGAGGGAACTACCTGATGGTACTTGTTTTAATTTTTGTGGTAGCTATGAGTTCAGTGGTCTGTGCATCAAATCTATTCTCATCAACTGATATGCCCAGAGCTGTCCAGGAGTCCAAGGTTCCGAGCGAGTCCTCTTTCTGTGCGCGCGCTTCCACTGAAAAGGCCCAAATGGGCATTCAAGCAAGCGCTAGCATCTGCACCACTGTTCTTTTCTGATTTACTGCCAAACATGTGCTGATTAGCCCGTGTAATGCTTGCCAGTTGGACTTTTGCGCTGACATTTCTTTTGTTTTTTAAATCCCTCGCTGGTGGTAGTAACATCAGGATCCAGTAGTCCTGCTAAGACAAAAGAGTTGACATGACAGAGATGTACACAAAAGCCTAGGCGAAAAGGTGTCTTTGAAGCCAGGTACATAAACAGCATCCAACCAACAGATCATTTATCGAATGAACAGCATTACTGGATGTACCATATATGAACCAACCATAGCTGTATCTTATGCCTTGTACTCTAATGTATGAGCACATCGTTACTGTCCCACTATGAAAGTAGGGGCAGATTTACAAATTTTTCAGACTAGGCAAGGCAGCAAGCAAAGCTTCTGTGCTGTGTTGGGTGGAAGGGAGACAACAGAGATATGTCACATTGATTAGGATATGGCGCATTTCTGCTGTCTCCATGCACTGATGCACTATGTGCTGCCTAGAGCCGATACAGAAAACCTTGCACCATGGTGCAAGGGTGCCTGCCTTTCAGGCAAGATTGTTTTTCTATAAGAAGGGATACTTTCTTGCACAAAAGCAGTTCTTAACGGTGTGATTTCCTCTGCCTCGCCTGTTCCTGCATTGCAGATGCTAGAATACAGGTCTATAGAATATAAGAAAGACATGTGACTTGTACATATCATAATATAATGTTCCACCTTTCTTTGTCAAAAGTGTGTTGACATTGTTACTCTTTAATACAAATAGCATTGTGTCATTTGAACGTTTGCCTGCATCTTACTAGAAAATCATGCTGTTATCATTCACATCTCAATGTTTCCTTAACATGAACGATGCATTTGGCACACTGGAACTTCCACAAATGGTGCGCACCTGTCTGGGGCCACCACGGTCAGACTACTTTGTACTATGTAGTCAGCATGCTTGCAAGGAGAATTAAAACCTATTTTGGTATTTATGTGTGTTATTGTTGGCCTTTAGTCAGGGTGCAAACTATGCATGTTTTGGTGCACTGCTCATTGATGTTTCCTTTGATTATGTCTACGTCTCTCAACTCACAAGGAAGGGTGTGTTTTTGGCCTGCCCCATGTTGGCACATATACAATTGTTACCTGAACCTTGGTGTTCAGGTACAGTTTCCATGTTTCCTATGTTCACTGTATTGTGTACATTAGGCTTTGATATTTTAGACAATGTGTATGGGATAATACATGTGAGGACTCCACCCTTCATTTAGACAATATATTTGCTCATGCACCCAGAAGTGGGAGATAGATGGGACCAAGAACTTCGTACACATCAGTGTGCATTGCATGACTCATGATGTCATGTTAACAGCAGTATACTTTGTTCACTGTGGCAAACTGCTGTCATGTATGACTAGCTCTAACATTTACATGAGCTTTTAACTAAGCAGGGGTGGAGTCAGAGGCACTTGCCAGTTTTCTTTTTCTCTGAAGAGGATGTATTTATTGTTTGTGGTTAAGGGATCTACTAGGTGCAACCCTAATAATTTAGTGATAAAGCAAAATGGCACACGCCATGCCCTTATTGTTCCTTGAGAGCCTGCTCCCCCAGAATAATTCACACACACACATTCACTGGAGACGTTGAGGGGCTTTTTATGAGCTTCCTCTGCCTGGATCATTAGTACTAATCCTAAATTTTTGCAAACAAACCACAGGATACAACACATCACTATTCAGAGCAGATGCAGAATACAACACCAAGGTATTTTATTTATGGATTGAAAAACTATAGATGAAGCAGAGCAGCTCACAAGATAGGCAATGACAGATCATCCCATATGCCACAGGAGATAGTTGAGACAGTTGGTATTACAGTTGCAGGCTACTGAGGCAACACATACACTCAAATAAATCCTCATACACAAGTCACTGCCATGAATCCACAACCACAAGTGCAATAATGGGGTTAGGTCCAGCTGAAACAAATTAAATTCCATTTGGTTAGCTAGAAAGGTCTGTCAGGTGAGCATGACTTGGCCTCATTCAACCCCTGCTGGATAAGTCCTGTATAATAGATATTCCCATCCATCCAATGGGAATGGTACTAAATCCACAGCAGTCAGGGGGAGGCATAGCTACTACTCATGACATACCCTCAACCGTAACTCAACGTGAAATTTCTGTTACTCCGGCATAATTGTGCACAATTTCAGTAATTTTGTACTAGCGTGTTCCGCAATTTACACTAAACTATTGCTTCAAATGCTTATTTTGCATGTCCAGGAATTCCATGTAATTTTGCATAATTTTAATGAAAGGCAATATATATACAGTATCTGAGATAGTTTTCTGTGATATTAAAAGTGGTGTGGCTCTTTTGGTCACATGACATACTTGATTGATTTTATGAAATGTAGCACCGCGCGTAAGCATTGTTATAGTTGGTACATAGGCATTTGGACAAAAATCAAATGAGCCTGAATATAAGTATACCTACAGGTTACAATCAGGATATAGATGGTGGCCCATATTGGATATTCTCATTTTAGTATCAACCAATTGCCATAACAATTTTACTGGCTAATGGTCCATCAAGGTCAAAGTAAAAATAAAACAATCCCAAACAACCCACCCCACTTCCTCTAGTCTGGCTCACCCCCAATTGAGATAATTCGGGCCCAGGATTCATCCTTGTTCCACTGTATTCGTTGTGTGGGGATCACAGATATAGGGGTGCAGCTCAACTCGCCAGACCCCTTATCAGGCGGGGGATGGGGAAGCCCATCCCTGTCTCTACTATGTGAGGTGTGGTATAGGGGGTTCGATAGCCTTGAATGCCTCCAGCATCAGATTCCATTCCATGGAGATCGGTGTTTTTCGCAACCCCCAATATTCCTCCCTTCTAATGACTGCTCTTTCTGCTCCATCGCTGGGAGCCGTTTCCCCATGCCAGGTGAATACTGTAGTGGGAAGGGTCGATTTCCACCTCATTGTGATGAAGCGCTTCGCTATAAGTAGGGCCAAGTCAGTGAATCGGAGCTGAACTTTCTGTGACTTAGGGCGGCAGTATAGCCCCAGTATACAGCGCTCCACTAAGTCCCAGTTGGTGATTCCAGTGATGCTTCCTATGATATGTGCGACCTCAGACCAGAACCACCTAAGGCGTGGGCACGTCCACAACATATGAAGTATGTCCCTCTTCTGCCTGGCATCTGGGGCAACACACATGCCCATTGGGGTACATGCAGTTTAGATGGTGGTAGTAGCAAGGTGTTTAGGGAACCCCGGCTCAGCGATTGTGATGTATAGCCCAGTTTGTGCAGATTACGCCCCGCAAGCCAGTACGACAGCCATTGCAGTTGACTTGCAAAGCAGTAGGCCCGTGAAAATCCGGCATCCCCAGATCCCCTGTCTGGCCCCAGCTGTAGGTTGATTAGTCCCACCCTTCTGCGACCTGTTCCCCAGATGAGATCTGATAGGAGTGAGTCCACTGTTTTAAAAAGGGAGGCAGGAAACAGTACTGGAAAATTTGTGAAGAAGTACGACAGGCGCAGGAATACAACCATCTTAGAGATGGCTATTCTGCCCATCACTGAGAGAGGCAACAACACCCATGAGGATATCTGAATGCGTAGTGCCCTAACCACCCTCATCAGATTGCCTCTAATAAGTCCTGTGGGGTCCTATATATTTGAATACCCAAATATTTGAAAGTGTTTTGAGCAACTGAGAGAGAGAGCTGTCCAAATTTAATGGTTTCAGGGCGCTCTCCAGGATGAAAAAAGAACGAATGCGACTTCTTCTTTTTTATGGTTAGGCCCGAAATGCGTTCAAACTGTTTAAAAATATGTGGTATGAGCTCTAAATCGCCCAGGTCATGAGTGTATAAGATGAGATCATACGCATATGCTGACAGTACATGTGTTGAGTTGCTCACCCGGATCCCTATTGTTTCTGCTTCCCCCTGAAGCCTAATAGCAAGGGGTTCAAGCGTCAGCACAAACAGCAATGTTGACAGGGGGCAGCCCTGCTGTGCGCCTCTGCTCACTGGGTAAGGTCGCGAGATATGGGTTCCAGAGCGGACTCAATCCGTAGGGGTGTGTACAGCAGCTTGACCAATTTCACGTATCCCGGTGGGATGCCAAACTTGTCCATAGCCTTTACCATATATTCCCAATTAAGTGTGTCAAAAGCTTGGCGCAAATCAAGGGAAATGCAACCAGAGAGTCACCGGGAGTGGCCTCCATAACATGGTGGAGACGTCTAATGTTCTGGAAGCTAATAAGGGCTGGGACGAAGCCACACTGATCACTGTCGATCAGTTGTGGCAGGTAGGGGAGCAGCCGACGAGCCAAGATTTTGCCTAGAGTCTTGTATCCTGTAGCTAAAAGCGACAGTGGGCAGTAGCCCGACATATCCATTGGATCACTGCCCGGTTTAGAAAGGGAGGTGACCAGGGCCTGCATGGTGGAGGGAGGGAGGCTATCAGTATCAAGGGTAGCCATTCCAGATGGGGGGTTTATTTGTCCGAGAAGGTGTCAAAGCACTCCGCCGGCAGGCCATCAAGACCCAGAGCCTTATTGTGTGGGAGTTCTTGGATGGCTTCAATAATTTCATACTTGTTAATGGGGCCAGACAGGTCTTTCTGGGCTGCCCGCATGAGTTTGTGATAGGTTAGATCGCTCAGGAAGGCTTCCATGGGCTCCCCTCTGCGTCCCCAGAGGCTTGGTACGGTGCCTTGTAGTATTTACAGAAAGACAAATGTATTTCCTGTTGTGTGTTCACTGTGGTTCCATCGGACAGGGCTATCTCATGTATAGGTGTAGGAGGGGGCTCATCTCGCAGTATCCGTGCAAGAAGGGTCCCATATTTATCTGCCTCCGTGTGCTTGAGCTGGCTAAATGATTGGTAATCCATTGCTCAGAGTCGCTCCAGCAGTTCGGAGTGTTGTATACGCGCCCCTTGCAACGACTCCTTTTTAGAGGGGTCACTGACCGCCTCCTGCTCTAGTTTATTCAGAGTGTCTTCTACCGACTTAAGGTTATTGTGGTTCTCCTGTCTGGCCCCTACTGTGGCACCAATAGCAGCGCCACCAATCACCGTCTTGTACGCATCCCATTCTATGAGGCGTGAAGATGCAGAGTTAGCATTTTCACTGAAGTAATTAGTGAAGGCCGATGCCATAGTGGCACGGAAGATGGTATCTTCCAACATCTGCGGCCACATCTTCCAAGTAGGGACAGGTGTGGGAGTTCTTCCCCATGATAACAAGCCCTCTAGTTGGATATGGTCAGAGTGGTCTTCCCCAGGTATGTGGTGTGCGTCACTTGGGCTGTTATGGAGAGGGAACAAAGTATCCTATCTATCCGTGTATGTAGTTGGTGGGGCAGGTAGTAGAAGGAATATTCCCGGCTGTTTGGGGTCTTAAGGCACCAGATATCTCCTATTGACCAGCCCCCTGCCCACCCATGCAGGGCCTCTGCTTGCCTGATAGAGTCTGCTTCATGGACAGGGGGCGAGAGCGTTCCATCTGAACGTCTATGACCCAGTCTGCCTGTACTGTGTTGAGGCTTGTTAAAAATGTGTCCTGATCTGGATTCGGAGCGTACATGCTGCCTATGACTATGTGTGTGTCGTCCAGTGTGCCATGGACCATGACATACCTGCCCTGTGCGTCTGTGCCCTGCTCCAGGGCCACAAATGGGACCCCATGTCTGACCCATATAGCTGCTCCCCTCGCAAAGGGGGAGTATGATGTGGTGAACACTTGGTCTCTCCATTTTTTGAGGAGCTTGACCACTTCAGAGTCTGTGAGGTGGGACTCTTGTAGCAGAGCAAACTGTACCTTTCGTCTGTTTAGTTGAGCATGACATCATCTCTCAAGTTTATATCATGGGAAGAGGCACCTAGGGTACAACACCAGAAAAGCATTAATGAAAACCTGTACCTGGGAATGAAATGAACCCCCTGCTATTAGTCTAGTTAAATGATGTTGTAGCCTACCTAATAGAAACCCCCCTTGATGTCCCTTTAATATGTAGTCGCAAGGTCCTAAAGGCACAGAGTCTGCTCTGCTGGCTGTGACTGAGGAAATCCGAGGGATTTTGGATGTGGGGGATTCTGCGGCCTTAGTTCTTTTAGACCTAAGTGCCGCTTTTGACACTGTTTCCCACGAGATTCTGCTGAGGCGTCTGCATGACATCGGAGTGAGGAATCTGGCCTTGGATTGGTGTTGGTCCTTCTTGACGGGAAGATCTTTCCAGGTCTGGGTGCCACCATTTCAATCGCAGGAGTTTGCTTTGCAACAGGGGGTGCCTCACGGCTCTATTTTGAGCCCCCTTCTGTTTAATATTTATATGCAACCTCTTGCACAGGTGGCTAAGGGCAGAGGGTTGTCATTGGTGTTGTACGCTGATGACACCCAATTGGTGATCGCTTTCTCCAAGAAAAATAATGTTAGTTTGGGAAGGTTTAAGGAGGATCTGGTTGAGGTTGCAGGCTGGATGTCAACTAATCGCTTGCAGCTGAATGCCAGTAAGTCCGAGGTGCTGTTGGTTGGGAAAGACCGAGACTTGTAGTCCGAGCAGTGTTGGCCAGACAGCCTCAAACCAGCCCCTGTATCTAAAGAGGCAGTCAAGAATCTGGGGGTTTGGATTGACAGTGGGCTTACCTTCGATACACAAGCTAAAGCTGTGGCAGGGACATGTTTTGGACTGTTGCGTGACTTGAAGCCTCTGCTCGGTTTTTCCCCCCTAGGGTGCGTCTGACCATTATCCAAGTGACAATCCTGTCTAGGCTGGATTATGGTAATTCTCTGTATCTTGGCGCCAACAAGTCTTGTATTAAGTGCCTGCAGAGAATCCAGAACGCTGCTGCACATATTCTGGTGGCACTACCGAGATTTTGTTCAGTTTCCCATGTCCTGCCCAAGTTACACTGGCTGCCTGTTGAAAAGTGAATCCAGTTTAAAACTCTTTGCGTTTTGCATAGGATTCTTACTCAACAGGCTCCCCTGGGCCTGTCCAATTTGCTACAGTTCTATGTGCCGCGGTGGTCTCGTAGATCCGCTGACCAGGCGTTAGTGAATGTCCCTCGTGTTCTGAGAGCAAGAGCTGGAGGCTGCTCATTCCGTAGTCTTGCGTCGCAACTCTGGAATCTGCTTCCGGTTTCGATCAGAGAGATCCAGAGTCATTTTGTTTTTCGAAATGCCATTAAGACCTGGCTTTTCCCGACTCACGTCTAACAGCCCTCCTGCCAGCCACCCTCATTGTCTTTGGTCGCGCTGGCACGCCCCGTTGCTGGGGCAGCTATGCGCCATACAAATCCAACAAATAAATTCTTCACTTTACTGTTGAGGCAGTTTTACTGGCACGAACTGAACACGCAATGCACTACTGCATTAAAAAGGCCCTAATTCTTACCGTAAAAAACAAAGGTTATGTTGTTGAAATTGTCCCCTAGTTTAAACAGGAAAAGAATGGTGAAATATGAGCAAATGGAGAATGCTATGTACAATGACTACTTGGACATACGGTTCAGCAAACAGATTAGTTGGAAAGGGTAGACATCAAAGGCTAGTACTATCCTACTACAAACATTGGGAGCTGCACTAAAAAGACAAAAAGCAGGTTCCCAATGTATTAGCGCCACTCTGTGGGTCTAGCTTTCGGGGTATGGCAACCTACATATGTTGCAAGTAGTTGCAAGTAGTTGAAAACAACTTCCTAGGGACTTTGTTAAGGCTGGGACCAGGTAAAACACTTTTGGCATTATATGTGGAACTTGCTGTCACATCGCAAAGAGGTGTGGCGCCACGGCCAGGGCGACTGACTCCGGAGTCTGGGGATCACAGTTCGATCCCCAGCACCGGCGGCAGATTAGCCTAGCACCATGTGACTCTGGACAATACCTTGCTTAATCTTCTCGACGTCCCCCAGCGCCTAGAGACCCTTACGGGTGATTGTTAGCGATTTATAAATGTTAATTATTATTATTATCTGCCCAGAATGAAGCCAATGTTGTACTGGATTAGGCTAGTTAGAAATCCAAAAGCTGCGGGGGGCGTGGCTTGGCGCCCGAGTGAATGGCAGCACCCGGGTGAAGCTCCGCAGTCCGCTGAGAAGACTTGGCGCCTCTAGACTTGCTGTCGCTCGGACGGAGACGCATACAGACCTCTGAAGACCTGGTGCTTGCTCCGGGACCCTTGCGGACCTCAAATGTGGATTTTTAATGCTTCTCTCACCGAAGTGAGCTCTCTAGCGGCTCCGCTTTCAGCGCGGCCGCCATTTTGAATTCCAGCGCACGCGATCGTCTCCTCATGGAAATGCTGAACTATATTTTTTCCTCACCAATGCCCATTTGTTTATTGACATCACATCAAAAACGTTGACTAGCAGTATTTTGAGGGGAAACTGTGGCATTTCACTGGTGAATGCTTATATTTTGGACATTGTCTCAATCTTTTCACCCAAGTGCATGCAGTATTTATTATGGGTGCCTCTCCATTACCTTTCAGCATGTCTTTAGATTGCAGTGCTTTCCTTGTTAATACCACTGCTCTTCTCCTCTCTCAGCATACTTATCAAGGAGGATTATCCCTGACAAGCTTAACACGACCACTTTCTGCGGTGTGCTGCCTCATATATTGTTTTCTCCTTTAAACATTGATGGTATAAGCCTCAGTACATTCACTTGGAGTTCTTTTTTGCTTTTTGGTTATGTTCTTTTATCTCTGGCATACCAGTACTTTGATGATGGCATGATGACTGACTGCAAACAGCTGTCTTGACTAGAAGAGTCGCCCCTGTTATTTTCAAAAGGTACTTTTTTTTTTTAGCTCCACGCATTGTTTATTGTGCTTGATTCCTAGTACACTAGCACTGACTCGGAGTACGATAATTGCGTTTTATGGGTAGAACAAAAGTACCTCACCCTTCTCTCTCCAAATCCAAACACATTTTTGTAAAAAATTCAAAGATTTTTTCTGAATTCTCTAAATTAGAAGACTCTCTGGCTTCTCCTCCTCATAGCCATGATACAATAATGGAGCCCTTGTCTGTGACTTCAGGGAAATCCAACACCAAACGCTTAAAAAAGGATCCTCCGCCGCCGCCTAAATCGGCTTCACCAGTGTCAATGGAGTTATTATTGGTGGAAATTAGAGCCCATCGGCCATTCATGGAAGAGACGAATACTAAACTACAAGTCTTAACAGACAATTGGTCTCAACTTGAAGCTAGAGTCTCGTCCGTTGAACACAATGTCTCCTCCTTTAAAGAAACCTGTGTTACTGTCTCTCATCTTAACTCTCAAGTTTCTATGCTTCAGAAACAAGTTGAAGATTTGGAAAATCGCAGTAGACACAATAACCTGCGCATTTATGGCCTGGGAGAAGGACTTGAAGGGACAGACTCTCTTACATTTTTCAAATCATTCCTCCCTAAGCTGCTCCATATGCCTGAGGGGACGGTTCTTAACATTCAGCGAGCAAATCGGCTAGGTCGTCTTTCAGCACACGCTACGTCTCCACCAAGGCCCAGAGGAGTCATCTTATACTTTCTCGAGTACTCAGATTTGTTGAAGGTCCTTGCAGCGGTCAGAGCATCTCCTAAAGTCACATGCTCTGGCTCCTCCTTGTTTTTTGTGCAAGATTATGCTAAAGCTACCGCCAACAGATGCAAAGCTTTTTTGAGCATGCGAGCTGACTTACGCTCAATAGGAGCCAGATATGGACTTTTTCATCCCTGCCTGTTTAAAGTCACATATAATAACAAAACCACCACATATGAGGATCCTGTGCGTTTACAAAGCTGTATCAATTCATGTAAACCGAATGTCATGGATACTTCTGGTCCTGCCTCCTCTCTTTGAATGTTTAATACGGTTATTTCATTGAAATGCTGACCGAGTTCTTGTTTTCCTTATCTTGATGTTTGGTAGTTTGGATGTTGTTCTTTTTTTTTTCCCTATCATTAGCACACCTGAAGGTGCCTTCGCTGTGTTTTTTTTTTTTTTTTGAGACTTTGTCTATTAGTGTTCCTAAATTTTGCTGTTAATGTTCTTTCTTACGGAGTACTCTAACATTGATTCTGTTTTGTCGCCACCGATTCCCTACCTTTGTTTTATGATGTCTTCCCGGCCTTCCGCTTTGCTGACCCCTGGATACGTCGTCCATTCCATGTGGTTCCACCCCCTCCCCGTCTCTACCTGGTTTCTCCTTATGTAGGTATGTTTTCCTACTATACTCTCATTCTTTTTGTTTTCTTCTTCTTTTTGTTTATCTCGCTTCTTTCTACTCTCTTAATTTTCCTTTTGGATGTTGTTGAATCCCTTTCTTTTTGCATATCTTATCCTGTTCTCTTCTCTGATCCGTTTGCTCTTTCTCCTGAGGTGGTTATTTTTCAGCTTTTATTGTTATTTATTTTTCTCATTTCATATTCATTTTCTTATCCGTTTCCTCTGAATCACAGCTCCGGCTATACTTTCTTTTGCTTCCTGACTTTTTCTTCTAGAAGTGTTTATCTTCCTTCTCTACTTTCTATTTATCCTTTCTTTTACACTTGGGTTCTGGTAATCATATTTCTGACTTTTATTTCCTTGTATGTCCTCTCTGATTATTTCATTGAATCAGTTTGTTGTTGTTCCTTCGCCTTGTTTATTTTCACTCTTGAATTACTATGCCGTTGAGATTAGTAACATGGAATATTAGAGGGCTGAACTCCCCCATCAAACGACAAAGAGTTATAACCCATTTAGCCAAGTTGAATGCTGATAATGTATTATTACAGGAGACTCACCTAACGGAGAATGAGTCATCAAAACTAAAAAGAGGTTGGGTGGGGGAATTATTTTATTCTAACGGTGATGGCAAACGCAATGGGGTTATGATGCTTGTCGTAAATCACTTGATTGTAAATTTATATCAAAGGAATCTGATGTAGGGGGCCGTTGGCTTCATGTTAAAATGATGCTGAAGGATGTTCCAGTCTCCTTTTTCAATGTATACGGTCCTACTGGTGGTGATTCCTCCTTTTGGTCTTCAATTGCCCAGCAGATGGCCCTGTGCATGGAAGATAATTTTATTCTAGCAGGGGATTGCAATCAGATTTTTGATCCCTTTGTTGATCGAAATTCCAAAGTTCCATTCGTTCCTAATAAACCACATACATCCTTCATTCGTGCTATCACTCAGCATAAACTTTTGGACGCTTGGAGGTTGTGTAATCCCACCACCAGAGAGTATACTTTTTATTCTCCTATGCATCACTCCCAAACACGCATTGATTATTTTTTTGTCTCCGATAACATTTCACAAGCACTTTTGAATGCTGAAATAGGACCTATATTGTTATCTGATCATGCTCCCGTTTCAATTGATTTGGATATTTAGTAAAGTTAATGCGCCCAGAAGATGGAGATTTAATAACTCCCTTCTTTTAGATCCTGCATTCTCTTCCTGATTTTTTACCTTTTTTGATGACTATTTTTCCTTCAATGACACTACCTCCTTACCTTTTTCAACTATTTGGGACGCCTTTAAGGCTTCAGCGAGAGATTTTATTATCAGTCATGTGGCCAAGAAGCGTAACATTGCTAGCAAACGCTCAAGATACCTACTTCAAGATATTAAGAGACTGGAGCATTCTTTTTACACATCCAATTCAAAAGATGTTCTTGAAACCCTTATAAAAGCGAAACTGCAATTCAATAAGGAATCTTACCTCCTGAAGTCCAGCGCAAAATACTATGGTGGGAAAAATAAGGCAGGTAAAATCTTAGCCAACTTTTTGAAAACCAAACACAATAAACTAAATATTGACTCTATTTTTTATGAGAATTCTAACTTAAAATTTAATGACATGGAAATTTTGAATGAATTTGCACTTTTTTACAAATCATTATATGCTCCTGAAACGAATCCCACAAGCCAGATGCTTTCACAATTCTTCTCAACCATACATAAAACTCAGCAAACTTTTCCCAATTTGTCGTCCTTATAACTGGACATAACACAACAAGAACTTTTAGAAGCACTTCAACACTTAAAAAAAGATAAAGCACCTGGGCCAGACGGATTTACTGTCAAATTTTACCTCCATTTCTCTAAATTATTATTACCTAAATTACACCTTCTGATTAATTCCTTTAACTCTTTGGGGGAATCAGCAGGCTCTTTCTCAGAGGCTCATATATGTCTAATCCCTAAAGAGGGCAAAGACTTGAAACACTGTATGAATTACAGGCCCATCTCACTGGTCAATATAGACTATAAAATCTTTTCTAAGGCACTGGCCTTACGTTTGGATCCTATTCTGCCAAATATTTTAGGCAGGGAGCAATCCGGCTTCGTGAAAGGACGAGTCATTAATGATAATACGAGACTGTTTTTTAATATTTTATCTAAACTCCGCATTTAAAACACTCTCTCGAAGCTATAGCACTTGATGCAGAGAAAGCATTTGATAGAGTTGAATGGCAATATTTATTTTATGCCCTCCAATGGTTTGGCTTTGGTCCTAAGTTTACAGCCCTGATTTCACTTTTGTATTCTAGTCCACGCGCTGCGGTATGTGCTAATGGTCTCATCTCGCCTTTTTTTAACCTTGGTAGGGGTGTGTGCCAAGGCTGCCCTCTCTCTCCTTTTCTTTTTAACCTAGCCCTTGAACCCTTCCTTTCAAAGATTCGTCAAAACACGCAAATACATGGTTTTCAGACCCCGGACACTAATGTCAAACTAGCAGCGTACGATGATGATATTTTGCTTTTTATGTCCAACCCCAGTGAATCAGTCCCTGCCTTTCTCAAGGAAGTTCAATCATTTTCACTGGTTTCAGGGTATAAACTGAATAGCTTACCTCTGACTAAATTCACTTTTAAAGCTGATTTTGCCCCAACGCACTTTACTTGGAAATCCTCTCATATCAAATACCTGGGATTGAGTTTCAAGCATACAATTAAAGACACAGTTACCCTATGTTTGAATAATTGTATCAAAAAACTTTCCGATCTCACTACTAAATGGCATCCCCTATACCTTTTCTGGTGGGGTCGTCTGGACACTATAAAAATGATGCTCTCCCCTTTGGTTTTATATACCATTTCCAACATTCCAGTCCCCATTTCTCCAAGATTATTTAAATCGATTAACTCAGTATTGTCTTCCTTTTTATGGAACAATAAAAAAGCACGTATGTCTCTTTCTAAGTTAATATGCCCTAAAACTGAGGGAGGGGTTAATTTTCCCAACTTTCCTGTTTATCAGAAAGCTTTTTTACTACGGCAAGCCTCTTATTGGCTGCTCGACCCCACAGATGATTGCCCTTATGGGCATCAGTTGAAAGATCATTTTTGTCCCCCTTTTCCTTTCAAGAATATATCTCTTTTTCCCGTAAACCTCAAACGTTATCTACTCCCCTATTTAAATTTACTTCCAATCTTCTCTCCCCTTTACTCCCTTCAACTCCTGATACTCTTGGGTCCTTTTTGGCGTCCACCATTTGGCACAATACAACTTTATTAATAAACAATAAACCCTTTTATTGGAAGTCGTGGAGGCAACATGGTTTGATATGGGTCCATCAATTATTTTCGAACAATGAGTTTATTTCTTTTCCTGTGCTTCGACAGGCTTATAACTTGCATGCTGCTCTGATTTCTAAATACCATATTTTTTGACACATGGTACTTGACGTATACACTAGTCTTATCGGTGATTCTAGTAATTCTTTTATCGCTGATGTGCCTACTGACTTGTCCACTCTTTTGCGTACTAAACCTAAAGCTTCTACTTAATAAACTCTTCTCCAATCCAAGGGTATACCTAGACAAAAATCTACGACTGAACTCGCTTGGGAGAGAGATTTTAGTGTAGTATGGTCCCCCTCATTGTGGAATAAGATTTGGACTAAGATACGTAAAACCTCCAGAACAGCTAGTTTAACACAAACATTATTTTACACATACAACAGGCTTTTACTATCTCCTCACACCTTAAATAAAAGATTTTCCAATGCACAAGATACTTGTTGGTCTTGTGCATCTCCTGATGCTGATTTGTTCCATATGCTTTTTTCGTGTACACTTGTAAATACGTTTTGGAAACAGGTTTGGTCTCAAATTAATTTAATTTTTAGCACCAATGCCCCATTCTTTGTAAAGGACATTTTCTAGGGAAGCCTTTCCCCAACTTGGGATAACTGCGAAATTAATGTTAGAATTGTTGATTTACTACTAGCTGTTGCCCTTCAGCAGATAACGAGGAATTGGAAAGATTTCACGAAGATTTCTTACAAAGCTTGGTGGTATGATGTATGTCATAATCACAGACTAGATACATTTCTCCTGTTACCTGTCACAACATTTTTTGATAAGTGTGCATTGAAACATTCCTTACCAACCCCATCTCAGCAGGAAGTACTTAAGCCCCCTTGATTTCTCCTGATGTTTTTTTTAATTTCCATCTATATATGCATTGTGTTTTCCCTGATTATCCTTTTGCTGTGTGTTTAAATTTTCTTTTACTCGTATATTGCTGCTGGAATATGTACATGATGTATTGTTTACTTTTTTTTTTTTTTTGATCAGTAATATGTACTGTATGTTTCCACCTCTATACCTTTAATAAAATTTCCTTCTGAACTAAAAAAAAAAGAAATCCAAAAGCTTCCACATACCTACAATTACTGGTGGATGTGAATAGTTATGGTAGGATGGGAGGAAGTAACTGGCTAACACATGTAAGGAAACCATTAACTGATTTACAACTGGAGTTTTTGTCGACTAATACAAGCAAGGTCGGATGTGACACATTGTAAATTGTGAAAGAGCACTATCAGATATTTAATTGGGAAACCAAGTTTGTCATGATGAGACCAGACAGCATATTGGAGGACTATTTTGATTAAATGATGGATCTAGGATCTAAGTACACATGCATGACATGTGTGGGGATCGGTCTTGTGCTGCATGCACCCCATTGCTGGAGTGTGGCGATACGTGCACAGTCCAGTCAATGGGGATACACGCCACATGTGGACTTTCCTGCATTCTTGCGCTCACATAGTCCTAGTGCTTGGGGTACAGCTGCCGCGGTGTAGGGGGGACCTGGAGAAAGGGTTCCACTTTGGAGACTCTCAGGGAGAAGTTGATTTGGGTGAGTATGCACCCCAAATCTTTGGTTTCTGACGAGTTGAGGCAGCTGGTTGGACCGCCAAAGGCAGCTCATCAGAAATGCACATCGTATTCCAGACGGCAGTTGGAACTCCTTGTACAGGTCTGTGGCTGCTGCTTTTCTCTGACCGCCATCTCAATGGTCAGGGAAAGGCTGTCTGTCAGCGGTAGGTCGGGGTACACGATGCATGCATCGTAATCCAGTGGTCTCTCTGACCAATTCCAACGAGACGTCAGCGGTCCAACTGCCTCCGCTAGGACTGCAGAAGCCGGTCCGACCGGCATCGTAGTGAGGTCCTTAGAAAAGTAGACTTCTGTCCGTATTTAGGTCTTATGGGATAAGTTCAACCAGGAAAGCATTAGCTTACTGTCATAGGACAGATTGTGAAGTAAGGTTTAATTCTGTAGCTTCTTATTTATGGGCAGTGAAGCAATCAGTTAGAGACATACTGGTCACTTACAATAATTATCATAGAGTTGATGACAGAGACTATATTCTTCTGAATAATAGTTGATACATTTGAATGAATAATTACACCGGATAGGATGCACATTTTGTGACTTTTAACTTGTATAAATATTTGGACTTTATTGACTCATTTGTGCACTAAATTTGTTTTGGTCAGTATCTCCCATGTTTTGAATTTGCTGATTAAGAATGTGCTATCAGACATGGTGGACAAAATACTAGTTGCCTTACTTTATCCTACCTTAATATAATAAGAGAACACAGATTTATTAAAAAGCCAAGTCCTTATGTTTCAAAGGAAACTGTTTCGGATGCATTGAGACGCTACAGAGCTGGTCAATTTTCACAAACCTTAGCACTTTACTGCATGTTTCTCCTCTTTCTATGAAATAGTTTTTAATGTGCAATGTTAATTGAATATTGCAAATGTATTGCCTTGCTTATCAAATTGTAAAGAAAAAATGCTCCTTTTGTTATGGAATAGTTTTGAATGTGTAATTTTAACTGCATGTTGTAAATGTATCGCCTAGTGTTTTAAATTGTAAGTCAAATTGCTGAACAATAAAGGGTATGAGGACCTAGGAATTGAACCTGAAAAATTAGGCAGGGTATGAAGGGGTAGAGCGCAAAAAACTGTCTGCATCTAGTAAAAATAAATTCCGATGTTATCAGAAAAATGTAGTGCAAGGATATAACGTGACAGATATCATAGGCATTAGAGCTTGTGTAAAATGCCAATCCTCTAATGAAAATTATTGTTATTCTTCACTAGACCAGGAGATATAAGACAGACTCTAAGGGTACCCACTCTTTCCTTTAGTCTGCTTATTGTCCTTCAAAACACTATCTGCTTTAAGGCTCTGTACCTTCATTCCAGACAATGTCCACTTTCTGGAGTTGCTTTCATGTTACTTGATACTGAGGAAGCTGAAAAATGTTATGGAACTTTTTCTACATAATAATATGGAAATGTGCTAAAACTTTGGCATAGAAATGCATGATAAAGTAGATGTTTGGAAATGCGATTTTATTAAACATACACAAGTGGAAAACGCTGCCAAATTTCTGCAGAAAGCTCATATTTTTATCCTTCTTCAACTGCTAGGTCTCACTATTGTTTTATTTTCTCTATCCTTTAAGAAAAATAAATGCCTTTCATAAATAGTGATTTAAAGTTATAACTGAATAGGTATAACGCAATGGCGGAGGAGCGTCGCCCCACGGCATGGCTTAAAGCCAGCAAATGTAAAATGAAACATCGCTCTTGCAATGTTTTTGCTTACATTTGCCGGCTCTTAGCCAGCGGTGTTGGGAGGGGAGGGGCTTAGGTATGGGAGGGGAAGGAGGAGTGCTACGTGCACTCCACTCCATTTCCTAAGTGCGCATATGTATTTTGGCCGGCCGTTTCTGGCTGACCAAAGCACACATGCGCACTCAGGTTTTCTCCAGCCCAGCTGAATTGAGCAGCCGGGCTGGAGAAACCCCACAGACTCCCTGGTCCGAGCATGGCGCGTTTCTTGGGAGTCTGGGTCCCAGGAGCTGTTGGGGCTGCTGGAACCCAGGAAGTGGAGAGGCGGCAAACACGACGCTGGAGATGGCTGGCCGTGACTACAAAAGGTACATTTTATTTTTCAATATTGTAACCCCCCCACACAAGGCCTCCCGCGCTATCCCTCCTGCCTCACCACTCTTTGTTACTGAATAATAGAGCCTGACCTTTTTGTGAAATGTGCTGTTGCCTGCAAAATGAATTTCTCTTTTCTCACACCAGATGAATTCACTATATTTAGATCGGTTTTTTTGCCACACATTCATATTTAAAAAGCGAATTAATGAAAAGAAAATATTTGATGCAGCTTACATTTTGTGATCCAAAAGGACATACCTGAATTCAAATGTTTCGTTCCATAGAGCAGCTCATGTTACATGATGGGACACCAAACAGTTAATAGAGTAGGCTATCAAAAGGTTCCCACAAGAACCTGCGTAGATGTAACTTTTATAATAGGTTGTTACCACCTCTGGATAACTTCATGCCGACATGGACATGAACGTTTACTGTGGGAATGGAGGACAAAGTCGACAGACCACCAGAAGACCTTGGGGTATATTCACAAGAACCTGTGATAACTACCACAAGAGTAGCTTAACGCAACTCTCAACATCACAGCCTATTGCGGGAAAATGACTCCATGCCCACCAAGTATTCACAACGTGGCTGTAGCAGGCAATAGTCACCAGATAACGTGTCAAATGTTAGCGTGAAAATCAACGCCACGCCGCAAAAATGCGAAACGAGAATGCAAAAAATCATGCGATGAGACCAATTTGCGGAAACCAGCCACAGGCCTGCAAATACCACACGTCTGGTGGGAAAATACACTATAAAAGAAAAAAAAACACCCCAAAAAACTGCGCAGCACCATGGATGCACCCGGACCGAGTGCAGAGGACAAGCTGAACTCCACAAGCCCCACAGTGGACCAGCCAGGAAACCTGTGTTCGGGGAAGGGCAAGGAGAAGAGGAAGACGGGGTTCAGTCCGCAGGAAGACCGGATCATCGTCATGGAGGTGATAGAACACCATCAACAACTGTTCGGCACCTCCACTGCGGCACTGGCAACCCAAACGGAAATATGTCAGGCCATCGTCACCAAAGTCAATACAGTCAGAGTGTCGAGGAGGTTAATGGAGTAGGTCAAGATGCGCTGGCATGATGTGAAAAGGCAGACCAAACAGAAACTTGCCGCCAACAGGAAGGCAACAACGGTGACTGGAGGTGGGAGTCCTGTGACACAGGAGGAGCAGGATGAGCTGGAGGAAATGGTGGCCACAGTCAGCAGTGTGGCGACAGTGGCAGGATTTGGGGGCCTGGACACAGCTCGATATGACCTGACCCAACAGCAACAGGGTGAGTAACGACCAGGGACTGGAGGGACGGGGGAGATGGGCACAATGGCACACATGCACAATTATGTGTAGCACACTACACACCCACAATGATCGTGGAACATTTCCCTGATAGCCTTGGCACACTGCAGCACACATAGAAACACCAAGTAGGCCCCCATCCATAATGTGCACAAAGGGGCCCTCCTCCCTATCACCAATATCATAACCGACCCATGCATGTGTGCTGAAACCTGCAAAGCAGCGGCTCTGTGAGCCACGCTGCAGCCAAAAAACATGACATGGCCAACGAATCGACATGGAAGTGGCCCAGTGCGGATCACATCTGTAAAGGAGCAGGTCACAAACTTACATATCCACGTGCACCCACAACCCATGCCGTACAATACACGCAGCAGATGAACAATGCACCAGGCCACAAAATCTGTCCGAGAGCACATATGACCCAAGTCAAAAACAATTCAGCCCTCGAAAAGCACACAATTCAAAGGCACCCCGTCTCAAAGGGAGAAGGGTACACAAAATCAGAGCTGCAAGGGCAACTACCCCCCACAATGTGGCACACACACATAGCAATCACAGAACATCAGCAATGACGGCAATGTGGTACAAAGTGAAACACCAACACCACAGGACAGGGATCACAATAGGTTCCACATGTGCGTAGTAACTGTCCACTTACATCTGGCATTGCCTGATACTGTGTGATGACAATGTACGGGTACTACCACACATCCGTCATGTAGTCGAAAAACACACTGACTTCCATCAAATAGCCAGCTCCACCAAAACAGTCACAATGTACATTGGCATGCAGTCTGAATGTAAACTTCTGCAAATCTTCAACATACATGTGTAACTCTGTTAACCTGCATTTCCCCTTTACATTGCAGAGGGACAAGCAACACCTCCTGCAGAGCACACCACACTTCTCATCATTGATGATGAAGAGAACAACCTGCACATGTGTCAAGACACCCTCCAACGGATAATGGACAGCCTCCGCACCCCATCCCCAGGAGCAGGGCAGGCCAGCTGCCTCGAGGTGACCCCACCACCTGCACAGACCACACAGCAGGAAACACACACCACCACGGCTGTCTCCCAGGACGCCCCGACCAATGCATGGAATTCCAACAGCGTGTGGGGGTTGCCAGGTGGAGTTGGCTGAACAGCTGCGGTGGGTTTCGAGCTCTTGGCAGCCAAACTCGATGCAATATGTGGGTGTCTGAGTCCCATCAGGGACCATGTACAGTCCCTGTCGGACACCCCCTGTACGCACCATGATCCTCCACAGACCTTGGCTGACCTCGCTGGGGCCATTAATTGGATACTAGAACTGTCTGGTCAGACAGGCACCAGCGATGACAGCACAGAGTCGGCACAGATGTGGAGGTCAATGGAGACCATGGAGCAGATGCAGGCTGGAAGTATGGCTGCAACGGCTAGACACCAGCGAGTAGTAACTGGGAACTTCAATGCCCTGCAGTTCATCATCTTGCCATTGCTGCCACTGAGCCTGTCCCAGATGACTGCAGCGGGAACATCGCCACACACAGCTCCGACCCCTGATGTTTCAGTGGCACACAGTGATGCAGCCCCATCACCATTGCAGTCTGATGTGCCAGTGGCACACAGTGATGCAGCCATTACCCTGCCACACACACTGGACACACTGGACACAGAACCTGTATCAGGGGAGTAAGATGGGGATGTAATTACTGTGTGAGGAAGGAGGCAGTAGCATCCATCACCACCATATGGCCTGTCCCTGCCTGGTTCTTCCCTATGCATCATGCCCTGGGACAATACCTCCCACTAACCCCCGGGACACTCTGCAACATTCACCCGGACCCCGACACGGACTGCCATATCTTCACTGCTGGACAATTACACAGCAATCCTGCTGCGGACTGCACTCTCCCTCTTCCTAATCACTTTTCAATTTACAAAGGACTCTGGTTGGCCCACCACTGGGCTTCAATGTGATGTGGGCTTGGATGACCATGTACAGCTCCAGCTTCGTCAATCACCTGAATGTGAATAACACATTCTAAATCACACAGATATGTCATGACTATGTTCACTCACGTATGGAAGTATGGCTGGATGTAGGGACAATGATTGCACATGAAGGTACACCCTGGTAACTGACATCTATGCACATGTGTATCCCTGAGACACATGGCCAATTGGATGACTGTGAAGGTGAGTACTAGCTTTGTCCCCATTGCACATCAACAACAATCTCACAACCCCCCAACGTAGGCACATGTCCATGTATTGAAATAGGGCTGTGTGTAGGAATGACCAAATAGTTAGCAGGCCAGGAGTGGTGTCCTACATCACAGGTGACAACAGAACTTCACGTTGCATACCTACTCACACACATCTGTGTGGACACATTCTGTTGTGATTTATGACATTGCTCCACATGGTCAGAGGTTGGACGTCATACTCACATTGCTGAAGTTACGTGAGAGCACAGGTCGGCCAGTAACTATCCCAAAACAATGTCTGTCTCACAGAGGTGGAGCTTGCAAAAGGGAGCCACCCCCATTGCACATGCATCAGTCAGTTCCTCCCTGTGTAGGGACGATACTCATTGTGGCACACAAGTGGAAAATCTAATAAACACACATCACAGTTAGACACCAGTGGAGTGGAATAGACTTTATTGGCATGTGCGTGTCAGTACGGACAAGGAAACGGCCACAACAGGCAGGGACATTCTTAAGACACTTACATGCAGCATGGGAACATGTCGAGGTTCAGAAAATGGTGAGGCAAAAATGGACAACAATCATCTCGGATGGCAACGGTCTCAGCCCACCTTGCCTTGCTGGATGAGTCATGTGTTGTTTGGCATCTGTCCACTACCCCGTGTGAGGGGGCATGACTTACTGCCCATGGGATCTGCATAGTGCTCTGCCACCGGAGTGCGCTGATTGTCTGCTCTGCTGACAGTGATCAGGTGAAAGGGTCCGACAGGTTCACATGTCATGCTACATTGCCATGTGTGTACTCTCCCCCCAGCAGTGTGTCTGAATTGGTAACGTTGCCAAACGACGCTGTGTTGCTCCGACCATGGACCTGCATCACCTTGCACAGGTGTGTACAACCCGTAGTTCCACGCACATGCATCCAGAGTCCTGACGAAGGCAGACATGTCCTCTGTTGTGGTGGGATATGTGAGCATTCCCCACGATGCAACAAATTGTTGGGACCTGTGCTGTGGGTGACAATCCGATGTGGCTGCAGGAACGTAGTTACTCGTCCATGAATGCCCGTGCAGCTTCATCTGCAATGTGTTCCAATAGTACGTCGTTGTCGTGTTCAAGGAACAGCAGGGTGGTCTAGGCAGGTGTGTTCAGCCCACGCCGTTTCACCAATCCGCAACACAGCCCAACAGGGGAGCACCTCAATGTGGACACTGTACACAAGGAATTGTGCAATCTCCCATGCACAACTGCCAATACATACGCAGTATGTCAAGGCATCCTATGCACGGCTGTCTCGGTTACACTCCTGTTCGTGATCCAACAGGGGGCGCAGACACAAGTCATAGTCCAATTCATCTACAGTTGTGTTGGATAGGCAGACATCCATGAGACAGTCGAATGTGCATGTTCGGCAGTGGAACCAGGGCTGGACAAAGGTGATGTAGGCAAGGCGGAAGCTCAGCCGGTAACTGATACGCAGCACTGTCAGTGGCAGTGCGCCCAGTAAATGCAGCATACGTGCACGGTACTGTTCCACATGACGGGGGTTGTGCATGTGCCCGGGATGGCCTGCCATTGCGTTGGTGCATCTCGTGGAACCGGCACTCTTCTGAACTGCGGCAGTTGTGTCTAGGATATGCCACAGCTCTGAGCAATGATTCGAATGTGTGTGCAACGTTGGGGAGAATGGGTTGTTGTTTCTGTGTGTGTCAAGGGCATCCCATGTGGGGGTACCTCAGGCAGGGGCTTCTGTGTGTGGGGTGTGGATAAGTTGGATAGTTCATTTGCGCAATGTGTGGTGTGGGAGTCGTCCACATCTGCCATGTCACCTCTCTCAGGGTGTTCCAGCCGCATTCAGGACCAAGGTCAGAGGTGCAGGCGTCCTCCTGCCTTCTGCATTGGAACAAAGGAGCTGTCATCCCTGATGTTTGTCTGACTACTACTTGCGTTTTCGGAATGTGATGTGGCTTTGACGCTGAGATTGAGACAAGGCCTTCGGCTCATGGTGTATGGATGGCGATACACACACGTCGGCATGTGGAGTCAGGTGCCCGAGAGGCCTTGCACTGCTTGTGCAATCTCACTCCGTCTCTCTTCCTCGCTCTCTCCCTCTCTTTCCTTTGTTGGGCGCATGGCACACCTTCTCTTGGATTTTCTCTTCCAGGCTGTGTCCTACAGATTGTCCAGTGAGGACCCTCTAGGACTCATCCAAATGGTTATTTTGGCTTTTGTTTGAATGGTGTTTTTTGTTGGTGATTACATTGCTGTATTACTGATTCTCCATTTTCTGGACACGCATGTATGTTGATTTTCCTGCTTGTGCGACATCAGGCAAAATATTCGTTTTGAGATTCGTGGTGTTGGTGTGCAGTTTCTTTGTCCGGGCTTCAGGGTGGGCCCGGGGGGGGGGGGTTGCGGGCCTGGGTGTGGTGTCGGTAGGTGTTGTGGCCCTCTTGGATGTCCATTCTGCATGTTCAGTTGCTCGGGGGCATCTGCTGTTCTTCATGTGTGGCTATGGGCTGTGCTCCCTTGTCAGGTGCAGGTTGTGGTCCGACTTTGCACCAGTTCTGAGCAGGTGTTAATTCCCTGCTGCTAACGCGCCTTATTGCCTGTTTTGTGTTCTTATCGCAGATCTGGCTGGTCATTGAGAATGTTGCGGAGTGATATGTTGTCACTGCTTTTTACTCGGGAATGCCTTCTCTGCATCTCTTTAGCGATAGTTGCCGGGGTAATCCGTGGCGGTGTTTGTTGCGGATGCTAACGCTGGAAAAGTGGTGCTGTAGGCTGTTTGCGCCGGCTTGTGAATGGAGCAGTGAATTTATCACGACTTTGGCTGCGCTAAAGTGCTGTTAAATCGCAGATAGCTCCTTGAGAATATGGCCCTTTCTCCTCTGGATGCTGATGACATATTCACCTATTTTTGCAACATGTTTAGTGGCTTTTCTATATAGTACATGTTTCTAGCTAGAAAGTCATGGCATACTATGCACTCCTACCCTGCCATGCCCCATTAGCACTTTGTTGTGCTAGCTCAAATTGCCATGAGCTATTGCTGACAGTGACTCCTTTGATTCATGTTACGCAAATTGAGGAGACTTTCTGTCTTTATGCTGATCATAGCTACTGCTTTTATTTCTTTCTCCCTTTTGTCCATTTACATATTTGCTACTGCAATTGTCCGGAGTACTCGGCTGAGTCTCCAGAACTACCCTTTATGTGGAGTTTGGTCCTTTTCTTAGTTATCTGAATTTGCTTCAAAATCTACTTGCTCTTTTCCTGAAGGATATGATATGTCCTTTAGTTTAGAAAAACATGGACTATATTCTGAATGCAGCACGCTATTATTTTCTGTGCTTGTTCCAACCAATCTATTTTTATTATTTCTGGAAGTGAATGATTTGACTAATATGAATAAAAAGGAACAAAAATACTGACTATTCTCTTGAAGAAAAAATAAACTTTTAAAACTTCACCAAACCTCTCTTTATTGGTTGAACATCGAATGCAAATAATGATTACTTTGTTGTGAAAAATCTCCATTCTAACATGGTGGCAAAGGTTCATCGACTTAGGAAGGGGCGGAACTTCCAGGTTTGTTAAGTAAGTTTAAAGTGATGTTATTTGCAGAAAACTTTATAAGAGTTTTGTGCTCACAAAACACTTAAGCTAATTTAGTAAGCATCTTTATTTTATTTATTTGTTATAAAAGCCATGCCTGAGTTCTCTCCAGAGAAACAGATGAGAAATTACACATATAATACACCTTTGTTACAAATCATATAAAACAGAGTAACAATGTTAAACTATTTAAAACACATTGCAGAACTAGCATCATGTAGTCATTTCATTGGCTCAGTAACAGTGCCAACAACCCCAGTTAAAAATATTGGTTTATTGTAGAATGCAGGGCAGTTACGTACGACATTACAATCTGGAAACTGACATGATAGAAATAACAAACTCTATCAGAAACTACTTTACCCTGCCAGTCACCACATTCTAATACCACCAGATTTAAAATTTAAATAACAGACAGAGTAGTTCTTATACAAAATTGAGGGCAACCTGTCACATTGGACTTTATTATGTATGGTCTTCTTTTAGAACAGTAACTAACTTAAAAACCAAACATTGACCCTCTACCTTTTTTTAATGGACTTTTCTGTCTGTAACTAGCTAGTCAGTTACACATAGTTTAAGACAGTGGCATAAGGAAACTTGAGCGGCCCCCCTGAGTAGATGGAGGGCCCCCCATGCTCCGAACCCAGTCTGAAGCACTCAATCAAGGGGCACCCTGCCCTTGCATAGTGCCAGAGGGGGTTTGGAGCTTGAGACCCCCAAGCAACGCGGGTGCTACGGGGCCTATTGTTACGCTACAGGTTTAACAAACAATGGGGCATATCTACAAGGCGGTGATAGAAAATTATCGCCGCTTTTGCAGCTGTTTTTGGCCGAAAAGCGGCGATTATTTTGTCGCTATATTAGCAAGGTCATGCTATCGCGTGAAACCTTGCCTTAGTGCCTAAATTCCTAACGCCCATCTTTGCATCTCTAATGAGATGCAAAGTGGTCGTTCCTCCCCAGGATAACGGGAGAATTGTCGCTAAGCGACATTTCTCCTATTATCAAGCCTCACGCAAAGCAGCATAGCAACAAGAAAAGTAGCAATAACCTCTGTTATCGCTACTTTCCGTACACCTGCTTTGAAACTGACTCAGCTATGATATCCTATGGAAGGTGGATATCATGGCTAAGTATGTGAGGCCCTATCAGCAAGCTATCGCCAAACTTCGTGGGATTATCGCTGGGTTTCCAGCGATAATCACACGTTTGGCAGTTAGCGCTAGGATTTTTATCGCTTTTGAGATAAGCGTTGCTAATAGCACGCTATCTCAGTGATAAAAATCCATGCTAGCCGGCGATAATTATCCTAGCGCTAAGTGCGCTTAGAGATAACTATCGCCGGTTGTTGCTGATATGCCCCAATCTCTCTTGAACTCTGTCAGGATCCCAGGATCACATATTTTCTTGCGGCGACTGGTGCCTGGCAGAGGCTAAATTAGTACCTAATTAGTTGAGCAATACTTTTAATTGCTATATCCTGCATAAAATCCGAACTAAGGGGCATATTATCAAGCATGGCGTTAAAATTATCGCTGATTTAGCGGCAGAAAACTGCCGCTAAAGCGGCGATAATGGGCTTGATAATATGCCTGTGAGAATTCCAATAGAAGCCCATGTTGACACCAGAACATGGGCTTCTATGGGAATTCTCTAAGGTATATTATCAAGCCCATTATCGCCGTCTTAGCTGCAGTTTTCTGCCGCTAAAGCGGCGATAATTTTAACGCCGTTTCTTGATAATATGCCCCTAAATGCCTCTCTTGATACATACATTTTACGGCCAGACAGGATTTCCCGATTTTTTCTTCTATGAGGTTAAGATCTTGGTGATATTATGGTGACAAACCTTATTTATAGGGAATCTTTGCATCAAAGGCCAAATTGAATGATTAAATGTGCCCGCAATAGGGTGAAAATGCTTACAGACCTTTAGCTACAGACAGAACAGGTGTTTTTCTGGTTACTTAAATGAGACAACCATTATTCATTTGCACAGAAGAACAAGTCTAAATATTTGTGCTAAAAAATACCGCTAATGGCGAATGTATGATAAATGAGTCTGAATGTGAACAAGCAAATCCACACTAATGATTTCTTTGTATAAAACTATTAATTAAAAAAAAGAAGGGGTGCTAAAGTGCAACCCTGGCCTAGGTAATTTACAAATGCAAGTAAAAATGCTAATCCTGCCTTAGAGTGCCCTTTACATGACCTTACAGCCAGCAACGATAAAGCAATAAAGTTGACAAAATGAACTACCTAGTTAACCAGGCATTGTGAAGTGCAACTGTTGCCCAATTTTTTTTTTATTTTTTTTTTTTATGAAGAAACCTTTATTACACAGTAAAGAGTTACAAACAAGGGCCTACAACCACAAGGGCCGGCCGCTAGAAAGCTCGGGAGCCAGCAAGGCAACTCCATACATTCAAATGAGTCAGAAGCAAGAGCTCCCGAAAGTTCGAAAGCACATATAACAGGCCGCGGCCATAGTCCAAGGGCGATCGAAAAGGACGGTTTCATATTTTCTAAAAAAGAAAAAAAAAAAAACAACAATAACACACAAACAAGGCAATGAGAGTCCGAAATAGCAGCGTGCGCTCCCCAGGACGGGGGAAGATCCACATTATCTAGAATAACTCTTGACAGGAGGTGGTAGTGGGGGGCGGCGGAAAAGAGGACAAAGCATGCACAATTACGCAGAATGTGCGGCTAGGGGGACAAAGCGACGTCGACCTCTCGTGGCAGAGGCGGAGCGCAGATATTCCCACGATAGGAATTCCATGGACCCCACACCTTAGTCCACCTCCCAGGCTTGCCTCTCGCCACATACACCGTCTTCTCCCTGAACATACACCAATCCATATTCTCCTTCCATACCGAAATCGTAGGCGGCCTCGGGGAACCCCACAACTGTGCGATATTGCGCTTAGCCACCATGTACCCCAAAGTCACCCACTGCGTCTGCGCCGCATTATAGTCATTTGGTTCCCAGACATTCAGCAAACACCTCCTGGCCTCTGGTAACAAAGCGACATGCGTGACTTCCTCCATTACAGTATGTACCCCGTTCCAAAATCGTACAACCTCCGAACATTCCCATAGGATATGAAGAAAGGTACCCAACAAGCCACAGCCACGCTTACACAGTCCATCCCTCGAATAACCCATACGTATCAAACCAGGCCCTGTGACATACACTCTATGGAGTATCTTCAGCTGCAAAAATCTAAGGCGGGCCGGGATCGCCACCTCTTTCGGGGAGGCCACCGCCGATACCCAATCCTCATCGTCCAGTTCCAATCCGTCGGCCGTCCACGCCTCCCGCAGATGGGTCAGCAAGTCCGTACGATCATTAATACGTTTTTTATAGATCAGGGAAATAGTGCTGTCGGGCACATAGCCGTCTAACACCCTATCTTCCAACGGGGAATATTCTGGGATAGCAGCGACATCCGGAAAAACCGAACACAGCGCATGGTGGACCTGTGCATATCGAAAGTACTCCCTATCATTTAATTTGTATTCAGTTTTGAGCATTTCAAACGTTTTAAAGGACCCTTTCGCCCAGAGGTCACCCACTTTACTTATACCAATCATATCCCATTTCTCAAAGCCTTTCGTTTTCCACAGACAACCCAAATGCTGGGAGGCATACAATGGCGTCACTCGAGTCAAGCGATCCCTCCACCCCATCGCAGCATTCGCCGCATGCCACACGCGTACCGCAACTTGCGTTGGTCCTGTCAACCGTGCATCCGGAGTCGCCGAATACAGTGCCCTGTTGTAATCCCCGCGCGGAAGTAATAACTTATCCATCTCGAAGGCCGGATTCAAAGCAGGACCGTATATCCTGTGGTTCACCGCCACCAATTGAGACGCCCAATAGTATCTTTTAATATCGGAGAGGGCAACACCCCCATCATACCAAGGGAGTGTCAACTTGGCGAGAGCGATCCTCGGTCGCCCGTCCCAAAACAGTCGGCGCTGAAGACCCTCCACCTCACGGAAGTAACGGGCCGGCACGACATCCAGCGTATTTTGTAAAGCGTACAAAAAGCGATGCAGCGACATCATTTTAAACAATGCCGCCCGTCCGAGCGGCGAGAGCGGAAGCCGTCGCCACCTTGCGACGTCGGCCTTCAATCGCTGGAGTGGAGGGAGAAGGTTTCGCTCATAGCGGACCGCAGGGTCCAGTGATATGAAGATCCCCAAATATTTGAACCCCAATGCAGCAATCTAAATAGGGCACTCCCGCGGCAAGAGGGGGGCCTCGCCCGAGAGGACGTAAACACATGACTTGGCCCAGTTGATAACCAGGCCAGAATTACGACCGAAGGAATTCAATACGTCCACCAATACAATTAGCGACTGTCGAGAAGAGGTGAGATACAGAAGGATGTCATCCGCATAAAGGGAGACACGGTCCTCAAATTCCGGCGTCCATCTAATGCCCCGCAACGACGGCTCCCAACGCAACCAGGCAGCGAGAAACTGTTGCCCAATTTTTAAACAGATCGTTATAAGTGGGCTGTGCCATATTGGCACGACCAGCTATATTTCTGTTCATCACAGATAACACCGCACTAGGGGGGATATTTACAAGAAAATATTAGAGCGCAGTGTTAGTTCAACATTTTGAACGCAGAGATGTGCAGTTTTTACAAAAATGTGTTGCACCCCTGCGTTTTCTTTAGCACTGGTGTTAAATAAGGGGAACAGCCATTACAACGCGGTTTTTACCACGCAGTGCAGTTACATCGCATGCGTTACAACGCATGCGATGTTACAACGCTATGCCATTACAACGCAAGTCTGTACATCGACTTGCGCTAGATGGCGTGCTAACATTACAAATAGTGTACTTTACTATCCCAACACCTTCCCTACTGTTAAGTGGACTGGAGTTGGAATAGTAAATTACACTTTTTTAATGTTAGCACGCCATCTAGCGCAAGTCGATGTAAAGACTTGCGTTGGAATGGCATAGCGTTGTAACATCGCATGCGTTGTAACGCATGCGATGTAACTGCACGCGTGGTAAAAACCCACGTTGTAATGTCATACATCCGTTAAATAAGCAGCCTAGCGCCAGCTTAGGCACCCTTACGCCATGTTGCAAGGGTGCCTGCGCTGCAGGGCCATTTTTTTTGTGGAGGAAGGAACACCTTCCTGCACATAAACAATCTTTAAAGGCGATTTGCTGTTTCTATGTGTGCTGCAGAACGCAGCACACAAAGAAAGATAAAAATACAAGGAGAAATGAATGATTTTTCCTCCTATCGCCATCCTAAGAACAGGTTTTACCTGGTCTTAGATTTTGGCCATGCCTTATCCTTGAAAAAATATGGGGCCATGTAAAAAAAGCAATGGGTGTTGTGGTGGAACACCCCCAGTACCACTGATTGTCCGCCCCTTTGCCGCAACAGACTTTTGCGGTAAGGGGCATATTTTCAATGTGGTGTTAAGCCATGTTAAGTGGCTTTACACCACCTTGTAAATATAGGGTAAAGAGAGCAACGTCACCGGAGAATCAGAAAAAGTGACGCTCCTGTGGCGTTAGGGGCATGTATATATGCCCGTCGGTGCTCTTTAACCCTTTTCTCTTTTGAGATAGGACCTGCTGCTGACCCCCACTCCCAGCTAATTATTCTCCTTAAGATCACTTAGCAGGACTGACTTGGGCAGATATTAAGTTATGGATTACTTTCCCGAAGTTACATCAACTTGCAACTTCATTTTAACCCCTCCAGTGCCCCGCCCTTTCATTAGCGGGCGGGGTTCATGACGAGATAGTCTCGTCATGGGCACAGCGCAGCCGCGCTCCATGACGAGACCATCTCGTCATGGGCACTGAAGGTGTTAACAGCCCTAGCTTTGTGTGTAAACAGGTGTAGTTTGTTGTAGCACTTGCTCATCTGAAGTGTGAGAAATTGGTTAGTTGAGAGGGTTGACATTCCTACTCAAATAATAAACACAATCCTTCTCATTGTGAACCACAAAAGTCACTAAATGAATCTGTGCTTAACCCTATGGTCGTTTGGAACAAAAACGTAGATGCAATTTATAAAGTATTTATGGAATACTCAAACAGTAACAAAGTGAAAACACAACACAAGAAATATCCTAGTCCAATTTAGAAAAATATAGTAAAATTTAAAAAATAAAATGACACCAAAACAATAAAAGCCCAATAAGTCGAAATGGGTTTATGAATTTTTAAAGCTTTAAGTGAAAATAGCACCAAAAAGCATAAATCATCACTAATGAGTATCTGGTTATGGCGTACTCGGTCAAAGTCAAATGTTCAGACTGACTGCAATGGAGCACAATTCGGATACAAGAACCTGAGGGCGCATTTGCAAGTGGAGTTGCCTTGCTCTTCCACCACGCAATGTGGTGCAAGATTGCTGCAAGTCCCAAATGAGATTTATTAAGCCACGCAAGGCTTCATAAATCTGGTGTAACGTAACGCATCACAAATCACTGCGTTGCGTTGCTCTGCCCTGCGAAGACAAATTCCCAGTTTTTCCAAAAGTGGTAGACCTGGGAACGCACCAAAAAGATGCACCTTCTTGGAGGAAGGGTAACAAGGAGAACTATTTTTATTTCTCCTCGTTACTTCCTCTTTCTATGTGTGCTGCATTCTGCAGCACACGTAGAAAGAGGAATATGTCTTTCAGGATTGTTTATGTGCAGGAAGGTGTCCCTTCCTGCACAAAAACAATCCTGCATGAAACGCATGGTGCAAGTGTGCTGTGTTGGCGCTAAGCAGCCCATTGTACTCCAGAGGTGGAGAAAGGACAGGAATGTGCAGTTTGCATTCAATATGGTGCATTCCTGTCCTTTCCCTGTAGTGCAGCACAGTGCAGCAAGGTGACCTGCTGCACTGATTTGCGTTACAAATCAAATAACTATGCCCCCAAGTTTGTCCCAGTGAAGAGATTACCTTTCCAAAGTTCAGGTTCGTGTGTGATGCCGCAGCTGGAGCTTTGTGTTGGTGGGGCCTGTTAGAAGTCGGCTCGGCATCCAGGCCCCATGAGGATCCAACGACAACTTAGAAGCACGAACTGAAGCCATAGCGATTCTTCCTGGAGGTCTATCCTCCTCTTTGTAGAGTGCAGCTTCAGGAATTGGGTACACAGCTCGTTGCCTCCTAAAAAATATTGTTCATCCAGGACCAGTTTGCATACAGATTTCTTTACAAAACCACTCTATATAACGATTCAGGAGCATCATTTGAGCTCCTTGGACGTTATATGCATTGGATCCCACTTTAATCTCATAACGGGACCAGCGTATGAAGTGATTGCCCGGTATTGAGGACACACCTCTCTACCTCATGCGACCAGCCCTACTTGAGAAATATTTGGGAAGTGGCATTCCTGAAGAAGGCAGATCTCTGCCAAAACGCGCATAGAATGATGAATAACTGTCACATCTCTCATAGGTGCATTCCTCGATTGAATATATAAACAGTGCAATCTTGTCATTAAAACTGGGATACTGTATTAACCATTACAAATCAAATGTATAGAATGTTTAAAAGAAGACAATTATATTTGTGATCTGGATGTATGGGTATATGAATGAATGCAGTATGCATGTAGAATGAAATGGTGATTTATCTGTCACGATAATCAAAATACTGTATATTTAATGTAGAGAATATATAATATAATATATATATTTGTATTTTTTGTATATTGAGTGACGGTCTCTTCTCTTGAATATATTTTCATTAAGTATTTTTAAACATGTATTGAAGTTGCCCTAGGAACTTTACAGTATGTATTTCCCTGCCGAGGTGAACTTCTCATTAGTAGCAGGGGGCCTGTAATCTTTGCGGGCCTGTTAGAAGGTCATTGTTGGTGCAAGAAGCAGGCCACCATGGAAGATTTGCTTTAGCAGGAGTGATGGATAGTCATTGTTGGCACAAAGAGCAAGTTGTTGCTGGAGCTTTGAATTGAAAGCAACGCAAACTATCGCAGCTGATGCGAACAGTTGAAGCTGAAGCAAAGAGCAGGTTATTGCTGGAGCTTCACATTGGTGGTCATCATAGGTAGCTGATGTTGACACAAAGAGCAGGTTGTGGCTGGAGCTTTGCATTGGCGGGTATCATGGACAGTCATTTCTTGACATGCAGAGTCCACTAACGATCGTCAGGAGCCCAAAACTTGTGGACGCTGTAGTACAGTTTTCAAGTGGGAGGAGTACAATCTGATGCCAGCCAAGGGTCTAGGACCTGTGGTCACCTTTTGGGGCTCAGGACTCACTCTAGCAGAGGTCTGCAACATTGTTCAGGCAGGTCCAGTTAAATTCTGGTCAGCTGGATAGCTTTAGGGAAGGCCTCTGGAAGCTTGTTGTGTCCCTTTAACTCAAACAAGAAGTAGACCAACTGACCATTAGAGTCACTTGTGGGGATCCTGGGTTCAAGGGAAAGAGGTCTAGACTTCCTTCTTCAGACAGCAGGCCATATTACTGCATCTTCCACAGGTCCAGGAGTATTCTGATGGGTGCTTCTGAGGGTGTCTTACTTATACTAAGTGCCAGCTTTGGGTGGGGAATGATCCCTCTCTCTAACTTTCCCGCTTTTCTGGTTTGACTTTCATCTTTCTAGGGAAACAAAAGGCAAGCGGGTGGGCACAGCTCTCAGTTACCCTTTGAATCTCAGGAAGTACTAAGTACAACCTCTGTGCCCCTCCTACTCAAGAGCAGAACACCCCATCCCACACCCAAGGCCTTTTGTCCCCACATTAGCGTCAATACAGTCATGTGATCTTTAAAACTGACAGAAAGGAGGCAGGTCCTTCTCCCACCACGCCGCCAAGACCTGGAACACCCTCCCCCGCAACCTACGACAAACCGAAGACCTGCTGACCTTCAGGAGACGACTCAAGACCTGACTCTTCGACCAGTAGCAACAGCACCCCCCCCCCCCCCCTCAGCGCCTTGAAACCCTCACGGGTATGTAGTGCGCTTTACAAATGTTTGATTGATTGATTGATTGAAAGGCACATCTGGTTAGGCAAAAAAATGGTAACACTCTAAATGTAGAATTTTCAATTACAATTGAAATGAGTAGAAAATGTATTCCTCTATCTGTTCCACAGTGATGCTATCACTTATTATATGTAATAAGGTAACGCTAGCTTAGACTATTGGAGAGATACCTTGCTACAGTGAAACGTGACTTTAGAAGTTTATCACTGTCAGGATATGGAAAACCAATTACAAGTGTTTTAATTTTAAATACCATGCAGCCTGCCCTGTGAGCATTTATCTTTTGTTTTTTCGTTGCAATTAGTTATTGAGTAAAGGTATGCAACATGAACAACTTATGATATTTAGGCGTAAAAGTACTGAACAATGCTAGACAGTGTGATGCGACATAGTTTACTGAGAAAGGGGAGGGGGGGTTATGGATATATGGAGATAGTTAAAATCTAAGAGAAGCTGATATCCAGGAATAGCCCGGGAATGACCCCGCCCCCCCTCAGTATTGTCCTGTCCTCCAGGAGGCATATGCACTGAGGGGCCAGGGGCCCTCAAGTGGGGGATGCGAGGGGAGGGGTACTGGAGGGCAGTCCCTGGGAAGAGGAGTGGTGGGCAGAGGGTTGCATCTCCAGAGGCTGAGTGTTGCAAACAACAGGGCTGGAGGGTCGCAGGGATCACGGCAAGGGGGAAGAAAGCTCTCCACTGTCGGTTTGAGTGGTTACCATGTCCATTGCTAGGGGAATGGGTGGGTTCTTGGCGAAAGGTGGAATGGACAGAATGGAGGGCAGTGTTGATTACCCTTGAAGAGGGAGGGTCCCCCACCGCCAAGTGTGCCTGCTTGTCCAGAAGAAGGGAGGGAAAGGGATGGGGGAGGTTAGGCGGGGGAGAGGTAGAGAGTTATGAAGAGGAGGAGGGATGTGAAGTGGGAGAAAAGGGCGTAGGAGAGGCTACGGAGAGGGAGACAAAAAGTACACAAGGGTGGGAGGGCACAAGGGAGTGAGGAAAAGCGAAGTGGGGCAGAGCGGGAGTGGGGGGCGTCATGATTGCATGGGTGGTGAAAGGAAAGGGGGGAGAGGTGGCAGCCATCTAGAAATGCAGTGAGGGTCGGTTGTGCGATTACACATATCTTGGCTGTAGACAGTGTCCATGAGAAGGTAGCGGCACTGTGGATTGAAGCGATCCGTAGAGTCCCCACGTCATGGAGGAGAATGACTGAGGGGGTGAGAGGGAGATGTAGTGGCATGAAGGCACCTAGGACCATTCCAATATGTGACCAGAAAGGTTGGATCGAAGGGCACCCGCAGATGATGTGTGCTATGACGCAGCGGGTGTTTGGGCACCGCCAGCAGTTCGCGTGGGGAAGTAGTCCTGTTCTGTTCAGTTTTGTCAATGACCAATGCCAGTCGTGGAGCATTTAAAAAATGAAGAACTTCAGGTGTGCCTCTCTTGTGCCCTTATTCCGGGCTTCCAAGATGTCCATCCTGTATTCCTCCTCGTATGAGGCCTGTAAGCGGGTTTGCAATTTGGCGCAAAGAAAACATAAAAGAGGTTGTGAGAAAAGGTGGCTTGAGAGCATGTTGTACAGTCCTGACATCACTCCCTTATAGCGTCCCCACATGTTCAGATAGGTGGTGAGGACTGTAGGGACCAGGGACAAGGACCCAAGCAGCGCCTCAGACAGTGCTGTAGTTGCATGTAGCACCAGGTTTGTTGTGGGTGGAGACCAAATTCTTCTCTCAGCTGCACAAATGGTTTTAGATCACCAGTAAGCAGGATTTGGTCCAAGGTGCGTATGCCTGATTCTCTCCAATGGGTCCAGCATAGGGTCCGCCCATCAATGTGTATACTATCATTGCCCCACAAAGGTCCCCTGTCTCCTAGAAGGTAATGGGCATGCATCCAGACCTTGTACGTAGCACGTAGCACAGGATGTGCGACTGGCAGGCACAGTCCCCATAAATAAGGGCAAGTCCCTTGCTTCCAGGGAGTAGCAATCGTTCAATATGCACCCATTGCGGTGGGTGAGCATTAATCTTAAGGATGACTTAAAAGTATGAAAAGGATGGTTTCCCTAGGGTAGACCGCGTTGAAGACGGCACAAATTTTTCCGTGGTGACACAGGTCATCTCAGGCAGCGCATTTGCCTCCGAGGTTCTTTGTCATATAATTGTACTTCTTTCCCTCCGTTTATCTGATAAGACTGACCCTGTACCACTTGTATTCTTGCTAGTTGTAATATGCTCACATCATATGGTTCTGTTTGATGGGGGAGAGGTCAAAGATTCCCTCAGAATTTATTCCAGTTGAGGACTTTCCTGGAGCTATGTTATCATAGCAGATATCTCTTGAACACAATGATAGATAGGGTTTTTTCAATGTCTATTGCCTCTGGACTAGCAGAGGTGGTGATGGCCACAAATAATACATAGAGACTCATGGGTGGGTGATGCCGTTAATGGACCTAGCTTTGGGACCTTTTGGGGACAATCCCCTAACTCAGTGGGAAGGGCCCGCTAAGGAGGCACTTTGAAGAGACAGAGGTGATAGGACATGTGGAAAAGTGGAAGCATCGCCTAGCAGTGGAGGCTGTCTAGGGAAGATAATCTATGTAGATACTAATTACGCTAAGGGACAATGAGGCGGCCTGAGGATGTGATTCTCTTCCAACATATCTCACTGACTAGAGTTTCATTGGGCTCTGGTTATGGATTCTTCCTGTTCGAACCAGACAGAGAAGTTGCAGGCCTGCATTGCTCCTATGCATCCTGTAAAATGCCTGTTGTTCATTGCATTGATAAATGTGCACTATGAAATTTCAATAAATATTTATTGCAAAAAAAACGGCGAATACCATATGTGCCAGGGCTGATCCCCTGCTTCTCTCCGTTTAAAATGTTGTCCATTTTAATGTGAATTTATTTGAATTTGACAGTACAAATAAATCACAGTGTTATTAAAAGGAAGGTTTAGGCCTGGCAAAAGGTTTCTTTTCCCAAATCTGAATGGCAGTTTAAAAATGCACTGAAGGCTGTGGTGGCATGCCTGAGACATGTTTTACAAGGCACTTAACACAATGAGTGCTGAAGCCCATTAGTAGCATTTAATTTACAGGCCCAGGGTACATTTAGTACCATATACTTGGGACTTATAAGAAAATTAAATAACCCAATTAGGTGTTCATAAATTCTACCATGTTTTCATCGGGGAGTACATGTACTTTACCACTAACATTAAGAGGAGTAAAATGCACAGAGTCCTAAAATCCAACACAAATTGGTTCAGCAAAGGAAAGCAAAAATCAGGATGGCCCTAGAGCAGTGCATAATTTGAGTCAGTGGTTTCCGGTGCTCAGCAGTGGCACTTAGTTGTCAACGCGGGCACCTATGACAGTCTGCAACATGGTGGCATCTTTGTGAAATTTAAAGATGAAACAAATTACAGTTGTTTATTAATTCAATATACATTAAACAGACTAATTCTTGCCACCCAAGCCATTCTTTTAGCTTTGGGGGCTTGAAATAGTTTGAATAATCACACTTTTAGGAGTGTGCTGGTTAGTGGCTGTGTAGGCACAGTTATTGGCAGTGCTGGCAGGAGCAATCGGTAGTGCATACTGCTGTGGTCTCTTAAAGAGGGCCCTGGCACAAATTAAGCACAGCCCTGCAGACAGGGCCCCAGTCACCACCTAGCCTCACTAAGGCTTCAACTCTGTTTGCAAATCGTTCTATTTGCAGATTGTATTGCTTAACTTCCTATCTACGTGTTGCTCTGTGGGAAAAGTTGGCAGGGTATGCTCAGACGTGAGTCCCTTGCTCACTTTGCCACTGGATTCAAGCAAGCCTGGCTGAAGACGGCTGAAATGCCAGAAACCGGTCCTAGGAAGCTTGTTTCCGGTCCAGGGAAGACATGGCTTGGCAGTTCGGGCTGGACTGTTCCCATGAGGCACAGGGTCAGACTGATTTGCATATGGCCATGTCTGAACTGGGGTGGCAGAGTGGGCTAAAGAACGGTGATGGATTAAACCCAGATCAGTTGACTGGGGGTGAGTGCTTGCAATGTTCAACACTCCGTCCATCATTTCCTTTGGTTTTTGCTTTGTTCGCCATAAGTTGGCAGGGTATGCTCAGACGTGAGTCCCTTGCTCACTTTGCCACTGGATTCAAGCAAGCCTGGCTGAAGACGGCTGAAATGCCAGAAACCGGTCCTAGGAAGCTTGTTTCCGGTCCAGGGAAGACATGGCTTGTCAGGTCGGGCTGGACTGTTCCCATGAGGCACAGGGTCAGACTGATTTGCATATGGCCATGTCTGAACTGAGGTGGCAGAGTGGGCTAAAGAACGGTGATGGTTTAAACCCAGATCAGTTGACTGGGGGTGAGTGCTTGCAATGTTCAACACTCCGTCCATCATTTCCTTTGGTTTTTGCTCTGTGGGAATCGACAGAAATTGTCGTTAGCATGAGCTGAGTCCATTAAGTTGTGGCATTAGCCACGTGATTCTTCCGTCACTGTTGCTTGTCCTTCTATTCTGCTTGAGTCATCAACTGTCGTTAACTCCTTCACTACTGAGCCAGAGCAATGTGTAAGCTCAGAAAGGCCTGTAGCTGCTAGAATGCACCTGTCTTAGAGTGTAACTGTCAGGCTGTTCCAACTGATGTAAAGCAGTTCTGTCTCCCCTCCCACTCTGCTGACTCAGTGATTTCTATCTGTCTATGTTAGTTGATAGCTATATTTGTGAATGCTTCTGCCGTCTATTTGAGTCTCCATGCTTACTGTGCAACAAACTGGGTATATAAGCCCCATGGTTTCTGTATTACATGTACTACCTCCTACAGCGCCTGAGGGTGTTGTATTGATGTAGTCCCACTCATGAGTGATTAATAAACTTGTTATTTGATATTCCAGCTTCCGTGTCAATCTCTATTTTGTTGGTTTATGGACCAGTGGACAGATAAGGGTGAACCCCTGCACCGGTGAGCCCCTACAAAGGCTCATTTCCACAGCTCTTTAGGATGTAAACTACCTTTAAAATGCATTGCATAATTGTTCTTAATTGGGCAGCAAAATCTTCAACCAGGGTCCAAGCTAATCTTGTCTTGAAGGGACAAATTTTTTCCAAAATCATCTTTCAGAAATTCACCATCTCAAGATCACTACACAGGGAGAGAATGGTGTTCAAGAGCTTAAGAGGCCCACTTCCCGTTTTGTCCCATTTTGTCATAACCTTTTGCAAACCATACAAACGTCTGCCCTCTCCCACAATAATTAGATTAACTATCTCGTGAGCTGGTTTCGGTGAATAATGTTTGTTGCTCGCCTGTCCAGTGGTGCAATGCGTCAAATGGACTTTTGGCAAGTGCAGATTGGAAAATATCTTGAAGGGGACACACTGATCAAAATTTCCAAGTTCCACACCTTTTACTGCCAACCACTGGATCATACACTCACTTCTGTCATTAATATTCTTTACAGAAAGCATATTAGAAGTGCCCGGCAAGGAATATCATGGAGGGTACTATTGTCCCTCCCTGTTTGATGCTATTGAAGACTCATTTATTATACTTTTCCTTCTAGAGCTGACCAACCTGCCATCCAGTAATTCTTGCAAGAAGGAAGTTGCTGATGACAGAGAAGTTGCTGGTTTGCTGTTCTTCGTGCTGTTGATTTTTTCTAGGTTTTTTTTCAGTCCTTTATGTTTGCACGTGGCTCACCACACGAAACAGGTCCCACCTTTTGCAAGTCAGACTTATATAAGGATTGAATTGAGAGCAGTGTGGGGATACTGTATTAATTTCTTTGATCGGACTACATTGTCCTGTTGAAGCAGTATTTCGTTTCTGTCCATTTGATAGACCTTAGTGGCTCATTTTTTTATTCTTGTTTCAAAGTATGGAAGCTTAACACTCACCTCCTTGTCTTAAATAAAATAAGGATTCTCCAAAGAAAGTCCACCTAGGAAAATGTTTATTTAATGACATCCCTGACCTGCTGCAGCCCAGAAAGTCACCATAAGTGGAGTGGAATTTTTTTGTGGGCTACTAAAACGACCAACGTGCGTGACACAGACTGACGGCAACAAACGCCTGCAAGTTAATTTTCCAGGATGGGAAAAGGAAAAGAAAATTGAATGCATGTTAGGAAATTTATGACTTACTACTGCAGCCTGCAAGGCATCATAATTTTTGTTTTACACCTTCAGCAGCTCCTCTTTGGAATCTGTAATGAGCCAAGCACAGTAATTACAGAAGTGATTCCAAATGCACCCAGTAATTACTGAGATTTGCTGTTGGTTTTTCAGTAAAAAATGAACTTGATTTACAACCAACAAATCAGCAGTGTGTGGCTGTGGTTAGGAGAAACCTGCTATTACACTGCTTATTAGTTATGGTCAGTGATTTAATGCTTAAGAGCCACAAATTAGAAAGCCATACAATTATTTATTCTCTAATAGATTAGAGCTGTAAATTCCGAACAGACGCTTTATTAAGTATAATCGCACATCAATCAATACTCTCATGCAGCAGCCCATTGTATCCCTCACGTAGACTAGAAATTCAGAGAGGGAGAAGGGGATTGGGTGCCCGGAGCCAATCACAGGTGTTTTTGCTGAATGTCCGGGCTGCTGAGTTTCATGATATATGTACTTTGGAGAGAGCGTGAGGTAGCCATGAACACCAGAGCCGGACTGGAAACCCAAAGCAGCCCTGACAATTTTGTGGGACCAGCCCTCACCCCCGGGGAGGTGGGCTTATGGGTCAAGCAGTGCTGCTTAACAAGGCTCTCCCCAGGCACTGCTACTTTTGTTCTAGGGGGCTAATATTGCAGCATCCCTACAAAACCGGCCCCAGTAACAAAACCGGCCCCCACCACTCCAAAACCAACCCCCACCCTTCCAGCCTCTTGAGCAAACGCCTGATGCCCACTGTGGCCAGTTCGGCCCTGATATAGGGTGACCAGGCGTCCCGGATTTGCCCGGACGGTCCCAGTTTTTCACCTGCTGTCCCTGCAGATGTAAGGAAATGTAGCTTCTGTCCCGGTATTTAGAGGGGCGACTGAAAATTGTGGGAGGTGTCTTTTTATATTTTACAAAGCATGGATAGTTAGCAGTTGTTTCCAGAAAGCAATTTAATTAACAGGCAAGCTACTGGGTTTAAAAATTGCATTTTATGTATGTTCTAACTGCCTGTTCTGCAATTCTCTGCTGTGGAGCGCTGTCATTCTGTGCGCTCACTTGAAGTAAAACTGCAGTCCTTCTTCTATTTTCGTGAAATGTCCCGGTTTTTGGCTTTAAAATTCTGGTCACCTTACCCTGATACACCTCAGAATGTTGCTGCTAGCTGAGCCTTCAGCTCACTGTTGAGTCGCTATATTGAATGTCATAGCAGCAGTAGCATAGCAAGGGTGACATGGGCCCTGGCGCAAGCAAGGAAAATGGCCCCTTTGACTGCTGTTGGGATAGTAAATTACAGCACACAAGGTTAAAAGGGCCCCTCAGCACTCTGGGCCCTGGTGCCACGCACCTGCTGCACGATTGGCTGCTACGCTCCTGCATAGCAGTATATTGAGCAAGCACTGATGAGCGATATGTTAAAGCTCCAGGTTGGTGAAGTTCTCTGTGAAGGCAGCTGCCTAATTCCACAAGCTTTAGGTGGCAGACATTTCTTTGAGTAAATCTATGTAAATCTATATGAGATAAATGTAGCAAGGGTTGGATAACGTAAATGCCTGGTAGCTACACTAGGCCTTTGCACCTGCCTCTTGTACCTGTAAGGTATTTGCATATTAAAAAAAAAACTTTCATAGTTCATTCCTGAGCTATGGAGAGTACATGTTTATATTAGTTGCATGGTACCCGTCTGAATGTGCAAAGTATTAGGTTTTACTGCAATGCAAACTAATGGCCTTATTTTGAGTTTGGCAGTCAGGATACTCCTTCGTAAATGTGACAAAGTACCCTCTCTACAAAACCCTCGACTCTCCAAGCCCATTGCCATGTCAAGAGAAAACTTCCTCCGATGGTCTAATGTAGTAGGTGGCCCTCAAAGAAAGGATATTACACCGTCCATCCTGTTTAGGATGAATGGAGTAATTTATTTCTTTTTTATGTCTGTCAACAGCAGGAGAAACCTGGCTGTGGGGGACAGAAACAAATAATAATAACCCCACAACCATTAAAAAAAAACTCCCAAGGCATCAGAGTCATTAATATATTGCTTTCCTGAAACAAACTCTGGCTTTGCTAGTTTGTTTCTGAAAAATAAAATAATGTAAAAAGTTTGGCAATTTCCTGACAAAATCACCAGCAGCAGTTCACCAAACCTTTTGTACATTTAAAGGAACCACCACAATGGAGGGCGCTTTCAATGTACAGAGATGACCACTGGTCCAGCAGTCATCTCTAAATCTATCAGACGGTAGACCGTGAGGATCCTTGCGGATGGAGGACCATCAGTCAAACTATAAATCAGGCATTAGGTCCATTCATAATACAGTGCCTGGTGTACATATGGGAAGTGCCCACACATGAGCAGCATATAGAGTAAAATGTGATGACACATGTCAAATTTCAGTCACAAGTATGCTCCGAATTTGTTTTATATTTAGAGATTTGTTCAATGTGCGGTATAAAAAAAAAGTGATCGAAAGATGCTTCAATTAATCTCAGCTGAAGAAATCACTTGGGCCTCATTCTAGTCCTTCCTTTTATAACCCATTGCGCCACTGTAGACAGAGATGAGCTATTTGCAAATCCGTCAAAGTCTTGTTCCAATAGGAACAGTACAGTCTAAACTGCTAGGCAACATGCCCTGTAAATTTTCCAGTCTAAACTGCTAGACTACAATCCCATCAGATTGTGCCACAGACAGTCACAGACCTGTTCCATCCCACTTTGGTTTAATCAACGAGGTATTGCTAGAGTCAATATGTACTGTACATGCAGTGCATGACTTGAAACTGTAAGCAGTTTTCACTAGACATGGCCTGAAAGCAGTGCTTAATTTGTAAAATATGAAGTCCAGATGCTCAAATTTTTGTTGCAGGCCACACCTACTTTCCAACTGGCTCCACCCACTTTCCCCATGGGCCCCACCCACTTACTCTATTGGCTCCACCCACATCCTCAACTGGCACTGCTAAAAGTCAGATGTATCTGGTCACCACAGTACTGACAACACTCTACTAACTCTGCACAAGCTGTAAACAAACTGAGCAAATATCGCCTCAAGCTTCGTGTGTATGAACTTTTGACACTTCAAACACAAGAAACCAATTAATGGACTCTGCATATAGCGGGCACAACTCAACATCATGCACCCCAGTGATCTTAAAAACTGCCAGCTCACAGTTTCAAGGTATATTTTACCACATCATTCGATGAATTGGGCCATCCCCCCACTCCTAAATTTTGGGAATCCACACCTGACTAAATTGTTTGATTTACAGAATACACAGCTTGTTAGAAATACAACTTATTCTGAGAGTGAATAAGCAACGTTTTTGGTTATTTATAAATGTGTCATTGAGCAATGTGACCATATTTCCAAGGCAAAGATAATACAAACGGTTCTGTCGGGTAAAGAATATTTCTTAAAGCACTAAACCATCATTGGTTTGTTTGTACGAAGATTAATCAACATTGACACACATAGAGACCATCAACAGTATTCAAAAAAGTTTTATAAATTGCATCATTTATGAATATCTACTTTCAATGGCTGTCAAGGACTAAGGGTGAATAATAAATGTGACAAAGTGGTGAGTCAGTGAGTGAGGTAATTATATTACTGACTTTGCCACAATGCCATCTGACTTGCAGTCTCATGGTGTAGACCCGGCCCTGATAAATAGGTGCCGGTGTTTAGCACCGGAAAGCACCGGCACAAATTAAGCACTGCTTCTTAGTCTTAACTGGCTATTACAAGAGATTCATCAAGGGGTATAGCACCATTGTTGCACTCTTGGCAGAGTTTTTACTCCAAAATATCTTTATTGGCATTTTGTATTGTACATTGTATTGCAAAAGGAACAAAGGACATTTCTTATTACTTTTCCTTTGGACACTTAAAGTACAGCATATGGCGATCATATACAACAGTAGCAAGGTTTGTAGGTGCCTGCCAATGTGAGGATGTAAGGGGTCCACTTAATGGCCAGTGGTTCCCACCCACTTATCTCAATGGGTCCCTAGGTCATATCAGCTTGTGTGTTCCTTGCGACCAGTGTCCGCCATAAGTGGTGTGTCTCTTTCACCCTGAGGTCATTACGATGAGATAGAGAGTGTTGTATTGCCATCCAATGGTTCTGGTTGCAAAAGCATACCAGGTATACAACTAAATAGGTATAACCTAGAAAAACTGAACCAGCGCAGGTGAGTGAACCCAGGACTACAGTAAAAGGCAATTTAAAAGTAGTGAAACTTGTGGAATGCTTTCAGGACGGGACAGGCCTGACCTGCATCCAAGTCGGATGTAGTCATATATTCCATACCATAACACTTGGGCGGGGAGGGGGGGGCAAAAAGGTACTCATACACACCACACACATCTACCGTAGTTTATCCCGTCCCATCCCCATTATTCTCAATGTCTTGTTCTGTGGAGGACCCATTGTTGTCATCTACACTATTGTTTTGGGATGGCTCCGGTGATCCCAAGCAAATAGAGTGTCTTTCCAGAGTTCAGCAATTGGATGTTGGCATAGACCCTTCGACTCTTCCCTACATAATGCTCTACCCTCAGATCTGGCCCATTTAGACACCTCCTTGGTCCAGGTGTTAATCTGTGGCCAAAACTCTTGGCAGAATTGATGTTTAAGTAGCAGCCCAGAGCGGTGATCTGGATGGATGTGTGCCAGAGGGCTTTTGATACACTGAAGGAGGCTATGTCCATAGCACCCGTGCTCAAGGCCCCTGACTTTTCCAAAGAATTCAGTATCCAGATGGACCCCTCATAGCATGGTATAGAGGCCATTGTCTCACAGCTGAATGAAGAGGGCTTGGATCAACGTGTATCCTTCATCAGTACAAGTTTACTTCCCCAGAACAGAGGTGGACTGCAGTAGAGAGAAAAGTCTTTGAAGTGGTCTGGACACTGAAGAAGCTGAGACCATACCTGGTTGGTGCTCATTGTCAAAATGTGAAAGACCACAGACCCCTCACTTGGCTAATGTAGATGAGGAATGAGAATCCAAAACTGTTGAAGTGGTCCATCGCACTGTAGGAAATGGACTTTATGGTGAAACACCGTCCTAGAACAGACCACACCAATGCTGATGGTCTCTCCAGGGTCTTCCGCCTTAGTGAAGACAACTCCCAAGGGGTTGGTTGGTTCTCCCCATCTTTAGCTGGATGGGACACGTCTGGGACTTGACATCCTTGGCCGGTCTTTCCCATAATCTTTTGCCTTCAGACCTCCAGTTTTTGATGACTTTGTTTTTGCTTGCCTCAGGATTCTGCATACTTTATCACAGCTAACCAGTGCTAAAACGCTTGTGCTCTCACCTTAAAACATGTTAGATTGGCAAACACCCAATTGGCATATTTAATTTACTTGTAAGTTTCTAGTAAATAGTCACTACCTGTGTCCAGGACCTGCAAATTAAATGCTTCTAGTAGGCCTACAGGACTGATTGAACCATCCACTCAGGTATCACTTTAAACAAGTCTCACACTACCATTGCAGCCTGAGTGCATGCAGTTTTAAACTGCAATTTCAACCTGGCAAAGTAAACCTTTTGCCATGTCCAAACCTTTCTACGTAATACATATACATAGCCCCTAAGGTATGTCCTGGTTAGCCCAGAAGGCAGAGTGCAATGCATTAAAAAAGTAGGACATGGGGCATGGCCAACCATCATGGCCGTGAGGATGTGACTCCGACCGGCCCCACGCAGAGCCCCTTAATTCTGGCCTTCACGACGCACGGAACTCGATGAAAACATCCCAGGATGCTGGTGGCTGGCCCACTGTGACAAGAGGACACGTTCAGGAGCTCCTTACTGGTGCGGGAGTACCTGTTTTGAGCCATGACCGAGACGGCGAAGCTGAGGAGGGAAATTCAAAATGGCGACGGTGTCCGGCGGCGGTCAATCGCTGAGGCTGGATGCCTCCTTTCAAACCGCAGCCGTGCTCAGATTTAGAGAACAGAGCCTCCCATGCGATTCAGTCCCCAGGGGGCGGACTCAATGGCGCCAGAGTGGAGAATTGGCTGAACCTGGGCCCTGGTGAGGCAAGCAGCATTTCCGGTGCCCCAACAGGCTGTGAGGGAAAACGGCCCACCATGCAGCACTCTGGCCATGTGCGAGCTCACTGGAGAGAAGCGGAGGGTGGGAGGGGGCTGTGGGCTTGCTCTGCACTTATAGCCTGAACTCCAGCCGGGAGTTGCAGTGCTGGAGGGATACCTCTACAGCTGGACAGAACATGCCTGACCCTACCATGGCACCTGAGAGGCCCCAGACACTGTGTGTAATCATAATAGGTGGCTGATTCTGTTCAGAGGTTGATCTGGCCTGAGAGGCTTGAGTTCTGCAGAGGGGAGCGTCTCACCAATTTCAAAGTGCAACTTGGGACTCGGCCAGGAGTCCCCAAGGAGGCAACCACCTGGGTCCAAGAAAACGCTACGGAAGCACCCATGCCAACAGACGTCTTGAGCTCACAGAGAAGGACCCCCCCTCACCCCCAGCTCCAACGACCGGGCCTACAGCACGTATCGAACGGGGCCGCATGGCGTGGGCCAAGGCACACGCCCCTATGCCACTGAAAAAATCTCAGCCCAACAAGGTCTCCAGTTATTTTGGTTCAACCAGGCTTCAAATAGGGGAAGAGGGGGAGGTCCCCGTGGCTGCAGGGATGGCACTCACCAGTAAGGATCTGCTGGCAGTGGCAACCCTAAAGGAGTTCAAGAGGGAACTCTGAGACGACATCAAGGTTGACATTGGTGCCTCATTTGATGCCTTCAGAGCAGAGATGGGAACAAAATTATTTGCATTGCAGGCTGACATGAACTCAGTTGGCACCTGCACCCTAGATGTTGAGGCAAAACGCTAGGAGCTCGAAGGTCGACTCAAGCCCTTGGAAGAAGGAACAGACTGTCTAAACACTCAGCTGAACACCGCCCTGCTAAAATGCGAGGACTTAGAAAATCATTCCCGAAGAGACAATACAAGCGTGAGAGGCCCAGCAGAAGGAAGTGAAGGATCGGACCTAGACTCATTCCTGGTGGGCCTCTTCTCCAGCGTCTTAGGGGACAACACCTCAAGGGTGCGACTGGAGCGAATGCATAGGGTGGGCCCGCAGCAACACGGAGAGAATAGACACCCGAGGGATATTTTGGCAAAATTTAGTTCCTTCAAAACCAAGGAACTGGTCCTCAGGAAAGCCAGAAGCAGCGACTCAGTCACTTTTCAGTGTGCGATGTGCTTACTCTTTCAGGACGTGGCCCAGGCCACAATGGCTCATCGGCAACAGTTCCATCTGATTACAGCTGCCTTAAGGGATTGCCAGATAAAATAGCGGTCGACATACCCCTTCGGGATAGCCTTCTCCCTCGGCAACAAACAACCACACTTCACATTGGTGCAGGGGGCGGCAGCCCTGCTCAGCCTCAAGAAATGACCACAGCAACAGAAGGCAGTGGCAGGGAGAGAACGCGCAGAGCAGCCGATGGAGTGGCACACGCCTGGTCCTTGGCAGATGCCCAGGAGGGGTGGCAAGTCGGCAAAACATTGACAAGAGGTCCTCACCCACATCCCAACGCAATGGGAATCGGTCACCGCTCAGCCGTCGACCAAGTAAAGATTCCAACACAAGAAGGAGGGGACATTGTGACAGAAGCGCCAGGCGCCAAATATCCCAGATCACAGGATCAAAGAGAAGGAAGAGTCTCTCTCTCCGTACATTGAAAGAAGACCTCTCCCCTGTTCTCTCTCCCTGACTCACTCCAACTTGCAAAATGTTGGCTCTGTAGAAACTATTGTCCACATTTGCATGCACACAGGGCTCTGGGAGCAGGAATGGTCTTGCCCTTGAAGTCACCAAACAATGAAGTCCTTCGACCGCTTCAGGACTTCTTAATCAACAGTTACTGTTTTAGTTAATCATTAGTGTTTTTATTGTGGTGCCTAAAATGTGTTGCTTTTGAATGGATCATTGGGGGGGGCGGAACCGTGGTCAGGGGTGCTGGTGGTCAGGTGGAAGCTATAGATTTTGTGTCCCTATGGGGGAAATACACAACTATATTTAAATGGCACTTAATTGTATGTCCTGAAATTTAAGGGGTCTCAACTACCCTAACAAGTGACAACGTTAGTGGAAATTCCTGGGGGACCATCAGGTCCACTTGGTTGCCTTACAAGAAACCCATCTTTAAAAAGGAGAAGCCCACTGCTTGAAACATAAAAATTACCCACTCATTTTTCGCTCATCTAATACTGCGAAGAAGAATGGTGTAGCCCTGCTTTTTTACTCTAGAATTCACCTACAACTCCACTACATCAAAACAGGCGGGGAGGCTCCTGATGGTCAGAGGGGTGCAGACGGGATGACCTTGCACCCTAGCTAAGGTCTATGCTCCCAACGTTGGGCAGTCGGATTTTCTCCTCACATTTCTCTCCACTTTGGAGGGCTTTGCAATAGGGTACATCATTTTAATGGGAGTCTTTCATCTTATTTGAGACCCCGCAATAGATACTACCCACTCGCAGACAGGGGGAGTTTTTCGTAAATCACTATAACGTCTCTGCAACAAATGGGACTGATAGATATCTGGAGGGCCCTCAATCCCTCAATGCGTGATTACTCTTTTTTCTCCCACTCCCACAGATCGTACTCCAGGATTGACTATGTTTTTGCCAGCCAATCACTCCTACAGTCAATCCAGAGTGCTCTTCTACACCCGACAAGCCTCTCCGACCACTCCACGCTAGCAATCTTACTAAATTGGCCGGCTCGATGCTTGATACTTCCCTAATATCCTATGCCGAGATAGGCTCCTCCGGGATTACCTATGGAAGTCCATCTTCTTCACCACCAATGTCCCTGCGGACACCTCTCACTTGAACAAATGGGACGCATTTAAAGCAGTCATACAGGGACAATGCATCGCACTGACCACCTCCCTGAAAAAGCTTCAGGCAGAGGAAAGATTGTCACTGGAGGGGTACCTGCAAGAAGCAGAGAGGTCACACTAAGACTCCCCGTCCATTCATCCTGCGGAAAGTCACAGCACTAAAAGGAAAGCTCACGGCAATATATACTAATAGAGCAGAGAAAAGTATTCTGCGCCTGCAATCCCAGGGATATGGGGGCAAAGACAAAATAGGCCCGCTGTTGGACTGACAGCTCAGATCGAAACAAGAAAAAGAATATGTTAAACAGATAATCGACAGCAAGGGGACCATGCACCTTAGTGAGGAGGGAAAGGCAAAAGCCTACTGTGACTTCTTACACTCACTCTACATGGCAGATCCCCCACTAGAACAAGACCAGTACCTGGACTCACTAGTGCTACCACAAGTCTCTCCGGCCACCAATGACGAGCTTAGTCGACCTATAACCTAGGAAGAGGTACAGCAAACAATAGACGGTCTTAAGCACCTGAAAGGTCCAGATATTGATGGATTGACTGCCTAGTTAAATAGAACGTTTGCGGCAGAGCTAACTTCCCACCTCACAGACCTTTTTAATGCCATAGCAGCGATCAAGCAGGTTTCTCTGTCCATGGGGGAAGCTTTAATCACAATAATCCCCAAGGCAGGGAAAGACCCCAATCATGTGATTCATACAGGCCCATAGCACTGCTGAACTTAGATGCCAAACTACACTCTAAGATTTTGGCCAGCAGACTAGAAGATATCTTACCCACTCTCATTCACACCGACCAATCGGGTTTCATCAAGGGTCACCAGACTCATGACAACCTCCGCAGGGTATTCAACCTAATTGATAAAGTCCAGAGGAAATGTATCCCAGTGGCCCTCCTTTTATTAGACGCAGAGAAAACCTTCAACCAGGTCGACTGGTCCTTCTTATTGGGCACCCTACGCCGCTTTGTGTTTAGTGAGGCCTTCTTGGGAATGGTGAAAGCTAATTATGGGTCCTGAGATCCCATGTACTATTGAATGGAGTAGCCTCAGACTTCTTTAACCTGGCTCGAAGCACCAGACAGGGCCGCCCCTTGTCCCCCATGCTTTTTGCCCTAAGTATTTAACCATTCGCGGCAAGGATAAGATCCAACGCAGGGATTAGTGGCATCAGCTTTGACCCAGATGAAAAAAAATCTCACTCTTCGCGGACGATGTCCTGTTACCTATTACTAACGCCAGTGCTTCCCTGCAGGCTCTACAAGCTGAACTTACTCATTTTGAATGAGTGTCGGGGTTTAAGGTTAATCTATGTAAGTCCTTCTTACTTAACTTGACAATGCCCCCAGAAATGCAGAGGGACATTGAGGGTGCTTCCCCCTTTCGGTGGGCACACAAATAAATGACCTATCTGGGTATTAACATCACCCCCAAATTGGTGGACCTTTACAAAGCTAATTCCCTCCCCCGCAGCAACAACTCAAAGTCGACTTTAAAAAGTGGAGCTCTGCCTACATAGCATGGAGAGGCCTAATAAACACCATTAAAATGAATGCCCTACCCAGGCTTCTTTACCTCTTCAGGGCCTCCCAATCACGATATACAAAGATCTATTCATAGAGCTCTAGAGGATGACCACAACATTTATTTGGAAGGCCAAAGGGCGTGCGTTTCCCAGTGACTCTTGACAAGGCCACATCTGGGGGGGGGGGGTCTTTCCCTCCCCGATTATCTCCTGTATTACAGAGCCGCTCAATTATGGGTCATGGGGGAATGGTCCCTCAAGGCCTCAGACAAACTTTGGCTACATATGGATAGGCAGACTCCATTTTCCCACACACCTCCGACAGATGCTGCTGGGGCTGTGGGCTCATGGTACACTTTTGTCACATTTGGTGGGACTGCCCCTCTATTCAACCCTTCCCGAAGGAGATCCTTTCCCAAATCAAACAAATCTTAGGTTACCCGATTCCTATTTCCCTTGAACAGACACTTTCGGGGATATGTGACCCCAGCCTAAAACATCAAACACAGGGAGACCACTCGAATATATGGCTGTGCCTGGGGGCGGCCAAAATGGCCATAGCAGCTGCCTGGAAAACAGCTGAACCTCCCTCTCTAACCCAATGGCACGCCCGTCTGTGGCGGGACCTAGCCCTGAAACGGATGACCGATGTTATTAAAGACTCCTTTAAGAGTTTTGACTATATCTGGAGTCCCTTGGTGGGATTCCTGTCGGTGGGATTACCACTATTTGCCTGTGGGCCGAGATTGCGAGCCCTCCAACTTTTTATGACATATTAGATGGGGACTGATTAGGGTCCACAGGGTGCCGGGCCCTCCGGGCTCTCTTTTGGCCTCCCCGGGCGCGGCTTCTCCCTCTTGTCCTCAGAGTGGGGAATTCCCTGTGGGCACTGGGCGCTGGGTAGCGCACGCCCTTCACTCCCCTCATCCACATCACGATTATGTGTATATGGCACCACGGAATTGTTTGGTTATTTTAAGTTCTGTTTAATTTGTTAGCTCCTGTTGTAGAGCACAGAAGTAACATGAGACATGTAAATTATGCCAGTAAGACATTATATTTTGGAACTTTCTGCTCCTAGTTAAGACCTCAAGTAATGCTGGGAACTTGTGATCAAATTGTGTATTGTCTTTACATAACTGATGAATTTGGCATATGTATTGAGCTTGGTTGAGTTACAAATGTTGTACATCTTTGTAAAATCAATAATTAGACTTTGACAAAAAAAGTAGGACATATACATTTAAGTTTTACATGTACTGTTAGTTTAAAACTCCTAAACACATTTTTCACTACTACGAGGCCTACCACGCCCATATCGGAGTTGCCTTATTACATTTACTAAGTATCATTTCCAAATGGGAACAGGTCCCCAGCTCGTGTTAGGTGTCTCTGGAATTTCATTGAAAAATCCAAACTAATGGTGAATTCAGATTTTAAATTACAGATTTTAAAATGCCACTTTTATAAAGGTGGCATTTTACTCCCTCAGCCATTTGATGCTTTCAGCCTGTCTTTAGGTCACATAACTGAGTGTATTTAACAGTTGGGTTTAGTGTGTTTCTCCTGGACAGCCACACAATGATGAGGAACTTTCTCCCTCTCCTCTCAGTTCTTCATAGGAAAACAACGTTTCAAGCTTTGATAACGTCTAGGCTTGACTACGCCAATGTTCTGTATCTCGGCCTCCCTTACTTTCTACTTGGTCACTTGCAGGTGGTGATGTCATCAGTGATGTCATCAGTGATGTCATTTGAGATGTCATCAGTGATGTCACTGACCATGTCATGAATGATGTAATATGTGACATCATCAGCAGTGGATTGGGGGCGCGCGAGATGTAGTTAGTACAACTAACTATATCGGAGGAATTTCAATGGTTTTGTTCGAGTGAAATGTCCAGCTAGCTATAACACCCCTAAAACCTATTGTTTTTTCAGTGAATTTCTAAGGTTTTTTAAATGCTAATTCTTAACTATATCAGGCCTGAAACCTATGGTTTTTTCAGTGAATATATACATAGTTGAAACATTCCAACATAGAGATGTTTCCACTACAACGTTTCAGCTTCCGCCTTCCTCAGGTAGTACAAGATGGTTTGCTCTGTGGCTGCAAAGATGACATATATATATATGTCGCCAGTAGGTAGTTATAGTTAGGACCTATTATCCACAGGAAATCCGCAACATTCTATTTGGAATAACTTTGGTGCCGGTTGACGAATCTTTGCGAAATTTTCAAAACTTGTAGGCGCTCCGGTCTGCTCCTATCCTGAAAGTCTCGGGTGATTCGTCAAGCAGGGGCCGAGAAAAAAGGGGGTTCCCAAAACGTGTTTTCCCCATGCAATTTTCCATAGGAACATTTAATCGCAGCTACAGCCCGAACTGCTAAACGGAATTACACCAAATTTGGCAAAAAGGTAGCTCTTGGTTCAGAGTCATGCCTTTTGGTTAAATGGTGTAAATCCGTTCAGTAGTTCCTGAGAAAATCAAACGTAAAATCACATATATATCATGAGATCTGATTGGCTGTCAGCACTTCATCCAAGAAGTGTTGGCAGCCATCTTGGGACCAATATACATGATAGCACCTCATTAAAAGGCATTGCAGTTAATAGAAGGTTTTAAGACTTTAGTTACATTATAAATCATTTGTTGATGGTACCATACTCATATTAGGAATTGTGGTGTGTTCTAAGGTGATTTTACCATGTGAAAAAGCCTTCTGCTGGGATATCATGATTCATGTTTGAGAGAAAACTATTTTCTCATGATTTTCCCACAGAGGTTTGGAAGGTGATCTATAAGCTAAACTGAGAGCATATTTTCTGTAAATTCACATTATCTTTCTCAGTCACGTGAGAATGAATTCTGACATTCTCAGTAAAACATGTACATTCAACAAGAGCAGAGACTGTCAGTTGATTACTTTGTGTTCTACTGCAGCTTCCCAGAGTGTTCAAAAGAATAACTAGAGCGCTAACAGTCCTACTTATGACAAACGTATTGCACACATGAAGCCATCTTGATTGGAATGAAGTGGTAAATCTTAAAACATTTAATTTAAAAAGGAACAAAATGAGGGGGTTCATTTTGCGATAGAAAGTATGATTAGTGCTGCAGGAAGAAAAATTAGGGCACATTTTGAGTGACTTCTCAAATCGTCTTCTATTTCATTAAAAAATTCTGACATGCAGACTGAAATATGCACTTTCAATACCAGCAGCAGACTTCCCTGGTGAGCAGTAGCTTTACTACAGTGATCTAATGAGCAACTAGGGTGCTAACATTCTGAATTTATGGCAAATGTGTTACACATCTGAATGCCTTCTTGATGGAATCAAAGTAAAAAAGTGAAAGTATTTCCTACTGAGGAGACTGTAGTAAATGAGGAAATTAGGAAACTTCATAACAAAGTCTCCCAAGATGGAAACCAGAGACAAAAGAGCCCAAATGTAGCACACATATCACCCAGATGTAGCCCAAGTATAGCCCAATGACAGAATGTCGCAGAGTGTTCTAAAGAACAACTAGAGCGCTAACAGTCTTACTTATGACAAGAGTATGGCACACCTGAAGCCACCTTGATTGGAATAAAGTGGTAACCCTTAAAACATTTAATTTTCAAAGGAACAAAATGAGGGGGTTCATTTTGCCATAGAAATTATGATTAGTGCTGCAGAAAGAAAAATTGGGGCACATTTTGACTTCTCAAATCCTCTTCTATTTCATTAAAAAATTCTGACATGTAGACTGAAACATGCACTTTGAATACCAGCAGCAGACTTCCCTGGTGAGCAGTATCTTTACTACAGTGATCTAATGAGCAACTACGACTGGACAGAGTTGGAAAGAGGGGTGGAGGTTTGGCCATTGCAACTCGCTCTCCGTATCATGTAACAATTCTGGATAGGGTTTCCTCCTCTTCTCTTGAGCTATTGACCTTCCGAGTGCAACAAGCTCACACTATTGAGCTGACAGGAGCTCTAGTATATCATCCTCCTAACAGTGAAAAAAAGAGCTTTTGCACTGATCTCTCTGAAAAGTTGGCCCCTTTCATATTGCAGTCAACTAAATTCTTATTGGTTGGCGACTTCAATTATCATTTGGAAGTTCCTTCAAATAGGGATTCGGCAAGTCTGCTCGCAAGTATGGAATCTTTAGAGCTTATCTCTAGAGTGACCAGCCCTACCCACCGTGCTGGCCACACTTTGGATACTATCTTCTCCAATATGTTGGATTTGAGAGTAGATACCCCGATGGATGTGGACTGGACAGACCATTTCGCACTTTGCTTCAGCTGAAATGCACTGGCGCTTCCTAAACGATTTAAGCATCGCATGGAACCTCGTAGAGCATGGAAAAGAGTGACGGACGCCTCCTTTAGCCATAATTACTCTCCCCCATCTTTTGGTGAGACTGATTGTGACGCCGCTTTAGAGAGAGTTGAGACCGCTATTATGGAGGCTCTTGATGTGATTGCACCACTGAAACTGATGCAAATCGCGCCAAGAATATCTCCTGCGTTATGGTATACTGCAGCTTTAAAAAAGGAGATGACCAGCATCAGAGCCCTAGAAAGAAGATGGAGAAAATCTAAAGCAGCAGCCGATAGAGACAGTTATCATGCAGCTCACAGAATCTATCTAAACAACTGTAACAAGGCTAGGAGAGCTCATTTAGGTACGCGGATTATGGAGGCTAAGGACTCCTCGCAGGAGCTTTTCAAGATTTTGAGAGAATTTACCTGTCCACGGAATAATGACGTGCTCCTTGCAGCCACACAGTATTTCTGTAACGCTTTAGCGACACACTTTATCGACCAAATTGACATGATTTATCGTACTTTTAAGGGGAGTAACAATTTAAACAATAGCCAGGTCTTTAGACCAGCACTATGTTCATCTGGTCTAGATGTTTTTCCTATCATTACAGTTGCTCAGGTTGGGGCTCTGTTGGCTAAAACCAAGTCGGGATCCCCTTTGGATCCTCTGCCACCTAGGATTATGAAGGAACTGTCTCCTATCCTTGCAGAATCCTTGGCTGCCATCTGTAATATGTAGTTAGCGACAGCCACCTTCCTGAAAAAATTGAAGGTATCTCGTGTCAAGCCACTACTCAAGAAAGTATCAGCTGACCCTACTGAGGTTCTTAACTATAGACCTATTTCTCTTCTTCCTTGTTGGTCTAAAGTTATGGAATCTATTATAAACTGTCATCTGTCCAACTACTTAGAAGAGAATAAGCTATTAGATTCTACTCAGTCAGGGTTTCGTACTTCTCATAGCACTGAGGCTGCCCTGCTTGAAGTCACGGATTCTATCAGGCTGCTGCTCGATGAGGCTTCTCCGGTTATGCTGGTGTTGCTGGACCTGTAGACAGCTTTCGACACCATCTCCCACTCTATACTGTTAAGTAGATTGCGGGAGATGGGAGTCGGCGGCTTAGCTCTTAGGTGGTTTCAGAGCTATTTATCTGATAGATTTCAATCTATCCATTTGGGGTCTTGCGTGTCATTTTCAGTACGGGTGGATAAGGGGGTGCCACAGGGCTCTACTTTGAGCCCCACATTATTCAATCTATATGTGGCCCCCAGCGTCAGTCATCAGGAATTGTGGCTTTGAGGCCATCGCTTACGCCGATGACACGCATTTGATCATAAACATTGGAAATGATCCCGTCGCTACGAAAGTTAAGTTCGCAGCTTGTATGATTAACATCGCCGACTGGATGAGGAGTCATTTCTTACAACTGAATTCCTCTAAGACCGAGATTCTCCTGTTCGGCAAAGCTGCGGACCTCTGGACCCCTGACTGGTGGCCACCACAACTGGGTCCAGCCCCTATCCCTAGAAGTTGTGCGATGAACTTAGGGATCATCTTAGATAACCAGCTCTCAATGGAGACTCAAGTTAAAACTCTGGCTTCCTCTTGTTTTGGTACCATGCGGATGTTGAGGAAGATCTTCCCTTGGATCCCGCTGAGTGCTAGAAAAACCCTCATCCAGGCATTGTTAATGAGCCGCCTGGATTATGGAAACTCTCTACTGGTCGGAATCAGGGGGGATCTCTTTTCCAGATTGCAGGTGGTGCAAAATACAGCTGCTCGCCTTGCTCTTGATAAGCCTGCGCGAACTCCTTCTCTGCCGCTTTTGCACCAACTACATTGGCTGCCAGTTAGAAAACGGGCCACATTTAAAATGCTGTGCGTGGTCTTTAGGTCCTTACATGGACTTAGACCGGCCTATCTTATGGATAAACTCAAATGGTATCAGCCCACAAGGCAGCTCAGATCTATTAATCGCAAAACATTGTGTGAACATAAAATTAGGAAAGTAAGGATAGGGGGTCGTGCTTTTTCCCACCTGCCCCCAAGTTATGGAATAGCCTCCCTGAATCAATCCGCGAATGTTCAAACTTGGCATTATTTAAAAAAATGCTTAAAACATGGCTCTTCTAATTGTTTCTTTCCTTCTCTCTGATCGCTGATCTCTTCTGCCAGCGCCGAGAGATCCCCTGGGGGATCATTCGTCAGCGATATAAGTGATCAAATAATAATAATAATAATAACTAGAGTGCTAACATTCAGAATTTATGGCAAATGTGTGACACATCTGAATGCCTTCTTGATGGAACCAAAGTAAAAAACTGAAAGTATTTCCTAATGAGGAGACTGCAGTAAATGAGGAAATTAGGAAACTTCATAGCAAATAAGTCTCCCAAGATGGCCACCAGAGACAAAAGAGCCCAAATGTATCACAAATATCACCCAGATGTAGCCCAAGTATAGCCCAATGACAGAATGTCCCAAAGTGTTCTTAAGAACAACTAGAGCGCTTACTGTCTTACTTATGACAAAAGTATGGCACACCTGAAGCCATCTTGATTGGAATAAACTGGTAACACTTAAAACATTTAATTTGCAAAGGAACACAATGAGGGGGTTCATTTTGCCATAGAAATTATGATTAGTGCTGAAGAAAGAAAAATTAGGGCACATTTTGAGTGACTTTTCAAATCCTCTTCTATGTCATAAAAAAAATCTGACATGTAGACTGAAACATGCACTTTGAATACCAGCAGCAGACTTCCCAGATGAGCAGTAGCTTTACTACAGTGATCTAATGAGCAACTAGAGTGCTAACATTCAGAATTTATGGCAAATGTGTGACACATCTGAATGCCTTCTTGATGGGACCAAAGTAAAAAACTGAAAGTATTTCCTACTGAGGAGACTGCAGTAAATGAGGAAATTAGGAAACTTCATACCAAATAAGTCTCCCAAGATGGCCACCAGAGATAAAAGAGCCCAAATGCAGCACAAATATCACCCAGATGTAGCCCACATGTAGCCCAATGACAGAAGTGTGCAAAACACTTTTTATTTTTTGTGTTTTCGCAGTTTCATATAGTGCAGACTTGTCAGGTATTGGAGTGCTTTACATGAGCATTGGTGTTACATTACACAAGAACAAATTCATTTTGGTTGTAGACATGGGGAGATTAAGTGATTTGACCAGAATCACCGAATGTCGAGCTAAAGCAGAAACTCCAACCTGGTTCCCCAGTTGCAAAGTCTGCAGCTCTGGAAGTAACACCACATCCTCTCCCCTATGTGCAACATTTAATCAAGTGGTCAACTGGATAAAAAAACATAAAGATAACGAATAATTTAAAAGTGCTATGTCCCTATTTGAAAACTCAGAAAATATGTCCTCATTTTAGTTTTTTAGAGCACTAACCATAATTTTGATGCAAATAAGACTCTCTCATATATGTAATTTCTAAAGGAAATGCTCTTGGTATTACAGTTTTGATTACATCAAGATGACGTCAGGCGTTTCTCACTTTTGTAATAAATATAGAATGTTAGCAATCTAGTTGTTCATTAGGATACTGTTGAGAGGCAGAGGCCAGGGGCATGGACTCTGAGAATTGAAGGCAGGTAGGAGGGTGCAGAGGCAACAATTTGACCACACTGGGCAGGCAGGAAGGGCAGTGGCAGCACCACAGACTATGGAGGGCAGTGGAAAGGGGGGTAGGGGCAATAAACCAACATTACAGGACTGGCAAAAAAGGCAGTGGCAATATAATAGACCATTGTGGGCAGAAGGAAGAGGCAGTGGTAGTACAACCATACATGCCAACAGACCCGATTCAGCCAGGAAACGTCAAATATTTTTAAGCTCAAAAGAGCTTTATTTGATCTGTCTCCTGTCTACAATCTCCTCTTTTTCAATGTAACTCAAAGGGGAAAATCAATACCCCAGTTTTTTTTCAAAATCTCCCTCCTACCAAGTTCAAAATGTTCGCAAGTATGGTACATTGGACCATGGAAGGCAGGAGGAATTGGGGTAGGGACATGGACTCGGATAACAGAGGACAGGAAGGACATGGAGAGGTGCACCAAACTGACCCTTCAGGGCAGGCATCGGAGTTTGCAGTAGCACAATACACCACACAGGGCATGCAGGACGGGAGTGCAGCACAGCAGTCCATAGAAAGCAATAGGGAGGGGACAGGACCGTGCACATGGACAACAGAGAACAGAGGGGAAAGAGGCAATGGTAGCTAGCTGACCATAATGAACAGACAGGAAAGAAAGCTGCAGCATAACAGACCATAAAAGGGCAGGAGGGACGGATCAGGGGCAGTACAATGGAGGAGGAGCAGTTGCAGCACAAAAGACCAGGGAGGGCAGAAGGGTGTGGCAGTAAAATGGACCATGGAGGACAGAAGGAAGGGGATAGGGGAATGGAATGTGGACAGGCAGGGTGGAGGTGGCAGGGACAGGTTACAGTCATCTGACAATGCTAGGCAGGTGGGAGGGGTGTGGCAGTTCAACAGAACACTCAGAGTAGATAGGAGTGGCAGGTCCATGAAACATGGTGGGCAAAAAGGATGGAGCAGGGGCATGCACAAAGACATCGGAGGGCAGGGGGAAGGAGAATAGGGGCAGCAAGCTAAGCACAGAGGCTAAGCAGGAGGTCAATGATGGGGCATAGATTTGGGCAATGGAGGGCAGGAGGAGTGGACTGGTACATCATGCTAAATGGAGGGCAGTGGCAGCACATCAGACCATGCATGGCAGGAGGGAGGAGGCTAGTCCAGAGGATAGGGAGGAGGTGGATGGGGTAGCAAGCTAACTGTTCAGAGAAGGCGGGTATTAGGAACTTTATTGTTTTTAAAATGTGTGTCTGTGCTAACTACTTAAAATATGAACAAGTATGCAGCATAATCTCACTTTTATTCAGGAAGAAGAGGACGTTTGTGACTGTGACTCCAGGCTCACTTGGCAGAAACACCACCTGACCTTCCACCCCCCATCGCAAAATGTAATGCCCATGAAAAGGGTAGATGAACGCAGTGTTATATAGAATATAGTCCTGAGAGCACGAATGAAAATGAAAACTAGATATAGTGTATGGTATAAAGTATGCACCAAAAAGTGTGATATAAGATGAACCGTGGCGTGAAATATAATATGATATACATTGTGCGCAATGACAGATTCATTGGAGAACGCGGGATAGCACAGGCACTAGCGCGTGCTATGCGATATGCACCTTTGAGTGTAATATGCATAGGGCAGTGTTGTGTAACCTAACTAGTCTCTAATGTTGTAATAAAAAATATGTGCTGGGGAGTGTAACGTTGCATATGCACTGTGACAAAGATATGGATCCCAGATTGTAATATGTACGGCATAGCGCTGTGCGTTATAACATAGGCATTGAGGAAGGCACGTTAGATGGGGCAATATAACCCGTGTGAAGGCAAGTGTGGCATGACATTTTCATGGGGTGGTGTTACAGTGCACATGAGCTAGAGAGTGTCATAGCATATGCACTAGCTGGTGGAATACAACACAGAGGTGTGTGGCACTCGGCAGGCACTGGTTGGTGTAACACAGCATTGGGCTCAGCCAGGAGCGCGCTGTGACTCTCAAGTGAGGTTTGTCTCCTTTCCAGAGAGCAAAATAAAAAGTATTACACATCCGGCGGTGGATGTGTGTTTTATTAACCGTGAGGGGGTTTCCTGCATAGTTTTTGTCGAATTTTTGTCGAATCCCCTTTGAATGGCTTGGTGTGCGTGTGTATTAAATGTGCCCGTCAATAGCTACCCATGTTTGTATAAATAAACGACAAGGGTGTCTACTTGGAGAGTACCCACCGGCGGGGGCGCCGGGATTAGGAACGGTAGTGCGTCAGACACGTCAGAGCTTCACTAGTGGTGTAAATACATTCCACGTGGATTCATTGTATGCATAGTCTCCTTTGAATGAATAGCACGCAAATTGTCATGGTGATAGGTACGTACGGTTTGTCCAGCATGTCCTAGGTGTTTCTATACATATATTAAAAAAAAAAAAATGCCGGCCCCGGGGGATGGGGTCCCCGGTTCCATAAATGGCCTGAGGAGGGGGGCAACGCAGCCCCCCTCCTAAATATTTTTTTTTGTTTTAAAAAGGCCATGCCCCGGGGGTTGGGGTCCCCGGGGGCGATTAAGGCGTCGGGAGAGGGGCCACGCGGCCCCCTTCCAAAAATGTTTTCTCTAAAAAAAGAAATAGGGGGCAGGCCCTGGGGGATGGGGTCCCCAGGGCCAATAAATTAGAAAAAGAAGGGGGGCCACACAGCCCCCCTTATAACAAAATAAAATAAATAAAAGACCGGCAATCGCATCTCCTGGTGCGCTGCTGGTTGGGGATGAAGTCCCCTTGGCTGCTGAGGGTCCTTGTGTTTAAACAACTGCTCCTGTTACTCCAGTAAGTCCCACACAATGGGATTGCTGGGAGGTGTTCAGAGGCTATGCCCCCTTTCTTCACCACTTTGCAACCATGCCTCTCAGTGCACTGCTGGTGGGTGGTTGAAGTCTCCTTGGCTGCTGACGGTCTTTGGGGGCCAAATAGACCTCCTGTTACCTCCAGTAATTCCCATACAGTGGGATTGTTGAGAGGTGTTTGGAGGATATGCCCCCTTTTTCCACCACTGTGTAATTGTGCCTCCTAGAATGCTGCTGGTTCAGAGATGAAGTCCCCTCGCCAAAGTGGACTTCTTTACCCAAACAGTAGAGTACAAGGAGGCGCCTTGTAGAATGATGGAGAAAAGGGGCGTGGCTTCCAGCAACCTCTTAGCAATCTGGCTATGTGAGACTCACTGGACTCAACAGGAGAGGTGCATAGCCACCAAAAAGCTCACAGCTTACCGCTGGGGCAAATACCCCTCCTGCTACCTCCAGTAAGTCCCACACAGCAGGATTGATAAAAGGTCTTCAGAGGCCATGCCCGCTTTGTCCACCACTCTGCAAACACGCCTACTGGCGCGCCTCTGGTTGGGGGATGGAGTCCACTTTAGTCCTGAGGCAGTGATTATGTGGATGATGTCATCTGTGATGTCACTGACCATGTCATGAGTGATGTAATATGTGAGGTTATAAGCAGTGCATTGCGGGGGCGTGTGTTATAGTTGGCTCAGCTAACTGTAACTGCTCCATTTCACTGGTTTTTTATAAGTGAAATCCGAGCCTAACTATAACATCCCTGTAACCTTTGTTTTTTTCAGTGAATTTCTAAGTTTTTTTAAATGCAAATTTAGAGAGACTTAACCAAACACTACAAAAGAGAACTTAACAGTATTATTAAAACAAGGCTGTATGGCACAAGGGAGGACATTTTGAGCTTAGTAGCACATAACCTAGTGTCTGGCATGTTCCACCTGCTTCCAAAGACACACAAACAGAACAACCCTGGGTGCACAATCTTCTCTGAATCTGGTACACTTACATCTCTGCTGGGTCAAAATCATCCTGAAGCCATTTGTAGGAATGACTCCAACGTACAACCCAGACATCATTAATCTACTAAACAAATTTAACGCCGTTGGCACTGTTTCACCAGGAACATTACTGGCAGCAATGGATGTGAAATCACTATTCACAATATTCCACACAAGGACGGGGCAACAGCAACAACAATTAGTTCGGATCTCAGACCCTGTTGCTGATACTGCAGCCAAATGCATACACAAGTATATAACATTACTGAATTTGTACTGCAAGTCCACATTTCAGTGCCAAAGTGCAAAAAAGTCCCACCTGACCTCTATTAATTCAGTATTAGCTCTAAGTGCCCAATTTCTCAACCTACTACAGAGACAACAACATGTGATTAAATGTATATATTTTATTTTATTTTTTTGTCATTTTTATCGTGCTGGTGGTGATCCAGTGGCGTATCAACAACAGATACTCTACTATCAAATACTCACCTGGGCCCATAAACACACACAGTTTAAATAAACCGCTGGACTGGTTTTATAATGTTTAAGATTAGTCTAAAATACCTTTACTAACCCTTCACCGATCAAAAAGTTCTTTCCTCTGGGCGACGGACCATTAGTTGAACTAATTGATGGTGATAATTAACATACATCTAACTTTTCTATGCTTTAAGATAAAATAACCACAGACGGGAACATTTTAATCTAAATTAAATGCATGTGAACCGCTTCAAAATACGTTTCAGTCACCATCACTCATTAGGAGAGAAAACTCAATCAATTAAACACCAAACATATACTTCAGACTTATGCAATGATCAATGCTCAAAAAGGGGAAGGACAGAGAGAAAAGAACATCTGCAAATACACAAAATTATAGTTACCAAGAATGGTGTGAAGACCAACCCCCTGGCCAAAGGGTTGGTAAGGGTCCCCTGGGATAGTCCTGGCTACAAAGACTTCAAGACAGGATAGGTGACCTCTCTAATACCAACGATTGCGCCGCACCCCTCTCTGACACTCTCTTCCTCCTTGAGATTCTTCTGCGATCCTCTGATCTAACCCAATTAAATTAGGATAGAGAATTCTGCTTCAAGCTCTGCATTCGATTCTTCATCAGCATCTCACAGCATCTCTCTCAGCATCAGCATCTCCCGCTACACCGACAGCATCTCCGTCTCATCATCTGTCGTGCTCTTGTGCTAAATAACTAAAGCTATCTTAATTAAACCTTCCGTTCTTCATGTTTCACCCACTAAAGTTTCAATATCGTAAAAATACGAAATCTAATTGGTCAGGCAAGGGGGATGATCATCACACCATGCTTACATGCCATTTAATTCAGTTAAACCATTGCTCGCAAACCCATCCCCTTAATTTTATTCAAAATGTTATTTCCATCCACTACATGTATACATTTTCAAACATTTATGACACTATGATGAATAGAACATCTCTTTGCTGAACTATGTACCATGCGTTCCAAGGCTATGGCACTCAGATTGGCTTCCGTTCAAGTGTTCCATCATTGACCTTCATGGCTTCTTTCGAATAGACATGCGCAGTCTTCCTCTGATTCAGCTTACTTCAGTTATACATGAGAGGCCCAAATGCACACTAGTAATAAAGTCAAAAAGACAAATGTTCCTTTCACAAATAAATGGTTTCACTGTATACCACCCATCTCTATTCTATTCCCCTTTACTTATTAATACTTTCCTGCATTAGCATTAGTAGAATAGCTTGTTTTCTTTTCAGTAAAGCAGATGCCATGCATGTGAGTCTTTAAGACTCCATTTTAGCGCCTTCTGCTCATGCGCAAGAATGCCCCTTCAAGCGTTAGCTCATCATACTATGTAGATGTAGTTGTCGCATGAGCAGTAAAGATTCTCTGTTTAAAGCGGTTTTAGTCCTTTGTTCATGTTATTCACGTTATTAAACACATAAGCAAGCTTCACTAACCCGCGTGTTAATGTGGTGCGCATTAGTTTTACACAAAATACTTTTAGTAACTTGTTAGTGAGTTAAAGGAGCGGATCGCTTCCGAGCAAATTCTTTTCTACGAGTCCTTGCTCCATCAATCCCCTCTCTGATGGCATTTTTGAGCCATCACAAAATTACCCATCCCTAACCAGATGCCAACTTTCAGTATTTCTCATCATCTTTTTGTATGTCCTCCCTTTCATTTCCTTCATCTGTATCTCATCGTATTCCCTCTTTCTTTTCTTTCCTTTCCCATTAACTTCATATTTTCTTCCCTTTCCTTTGTTTCGGCAACATTTACACCAAATCATTTTTGTTAAAACTATATCGTTATTCCAACTATTATTTGACCTAAAATACATTTCCCTAAATCAGAAAACCAAGTCCCTATTAAAGAAATAATTTTTGTTAGTCTTTCCCGTACACTGTCAACCTCCAGTGGTTTCAAATCTTTATGAAGTTTGTAATAGTCTTAATATACCCTCTGATTTCCTTACTTTTAACAGGTATGTAAGTACAAGAATGTTGCACTTTCAACATTCTACAGACTCCGCCTTCTTTTGCTAATAAAATATCAAGCGTAAGTTGATTTTGTAATACCATAGACCTAATTGCAACCATTTCTGTATTTATCATCAAGAAACCCCCAGCAGTATCAGTCGAGAGACGATCAACTACTGTTGACAATTTACAAATTCTATGTGAATTCAGAATGACTCCCACTGAAGGTATCAATGCACCAAATATACCACCTACTATTTCTGAAAAACTAGCTCTCTTTCTTTGTGTTAGTCCATTAGTGTTTTGATTGTTTCCAGTGATTCTTTTTACATGATATCTTTTCGGAAATACTATCCCAAAATAGCAGCTTCCATACCACTGTGCAGGTAACTTATAGTAAGCATTATTCCCACACATGTAGTGAACCCCAGGAAATAATGGATCAGTCCCCCTTTCAATCCCCAACCTCCCAAAATTAGGAAGTTATGTTCACATTCACTGGAACCAATAAATATGTTATTATAATCTGTCTTTAACCTATTAAGGCAGGTTTCCCCTTTCTTTACAAAATCTAGGGACATCGCAGCATGAGCTTCGCCAGCTGTATAAATTCCCTATTTCTCAGCCCATAGAGGTACAAGGGTTTTCTGTTCAGCAGCTTTCTTTCTAAAATCCTGTCTCCTTTCTTCAACTAAATTAAAAAACACTTTCTCTTCTTCACGTAATATACATGTTAAGTTATTCTTGTGTGCCTTTACTAAGGGGCACATGCATCAAAGTAGGCTTTTGCGAGTCCTTAATTGCGATTATTAAGGAATCGCAATTAGGGACTCTCAAAAGCCTATGCATGTAGAAATCGCTATTAAAATAGCGATTTCTAAACATTCCTTAATTGCGACTCGCAAATTGCAAGTCGCAATTAAGGAATGGCTTCCCATTCATTCCTGTGGGCCTACAGGCCCATGGTAATGAATGGGAAATTGCACGCGCAATTTGCGAGTACCAATAGGTACTCGCAAATTGCGCATGCAATTTCAAGGGTGCAAAGGTGTCAAAATGATACCCTGTTGCACCCCTGAAATTGTGATGTGCACCCATGTTGCGCACACACATGCCCCAAGGGCATGTGTGTGTGTAACCTGAAACCTTGAAAAATGCACTTTAGTGCATTTTTCAAGGTTTTTGCAAAATACAGACCAGAGTAATTTCTCTGTATTTTGCAGCCCCAAATAGTGAATTCGCTATATCTAAGGGGTACATGCATTGCATTTAAGGAATCGCAAATTGCAATTCCTTACATGCAATCGCAATTTAAGAAATCGCAATAAATTGCGATTTCTTACATTGCGAGTGCCTTACACTTTGATGCATCGCAAAAGGCTTTTTTGCGGGTGCAAACGGCCGATTTTTGCAAATCGCACCGTTTGCGCTCGCAAAAAACGTTGCTGCATGTGCCTGTATATCTATTGATTTCATTGTTAGGAAAAATTCACCCATAAACTGTGCATCTTGACTGCTAAGTAATGGATTCCTATTCTTTCGAAAAGGGAGTTCTGGGAATAGTACATCTAAGTTTGCATAATAATACTGAAGTTTTCCGGTTCTATAAAACAGACTTGCTAGTACACTACATGATATACCATATGTTAGATGTAAATGGTGATATGTAACTCCTTCCGACACTGACGCTGGTAATTTCATACAAACATAACAATCACTAATCTCCATTGTATCTATATACTAAAATAACAATTTTGTGAAAACATTTAAAGACGTATCATTATCTAACACTGTGTGATGTAAATCTGTCTCATCTGCGGCTTCTAATTCTACTCTATCTCCTTTTATGGTAGCTGTTTTCTCATTAGTATCTGTATCATTCTTCTTATTTGTTATCATGAAATGAGGAACCGCTACTGTTAGAAATAGCCATACTGAGATCACTAACAAAATTCTACATATGCAACCTCTACAGCATCTTCATTTTAAACTTAGTTTTGGTTGCTCAGTGACTTTGTTTTTCATCATTTTAATCTAAGAAGATTTCTCTTCTTTTTCTTTCTTCACCTGGAAATTCAGACTCTTGTTTTTTTAAGGTGGTCTAACTTTTCTTTCATCAATCTGTGTAGCATCTACTTCTTCTTCTGATCCCTTACTCAAATCTAAATTTTCAAATTCTTCTAATATTACATAGGTCCACTCAGGGCCCTTGTATTTGGTATTCAACATTTTCAGTCTTGGGCCTCTTTGAGTGTTTCTCACAATCGACTATTTTGACTGTGTTTGACTGGTAACCTCATTCACTTGCTTTAGTCTTTCTTCTGTTTTTCTTAGTTTCTCAATATTTTCACTCCACCTGTCTAGTGTTCACCTTCTCTGACCCTTTTAATCTGAACTGCACTTTCACCCTCTTCGTCTCTTTCTAAAGTTCTTTTATTTTCAGAGTGTCTAGGCACAATCCGTTCTTCTTCTTCTGAATCACTCTCTACCTGTTCCTGTTCAGGTCTTATTTCATCCGCCTGAACCTGTTCTTCTTCCTCTATCTGGTCCTGTTCGGGTCTTATTTCAAATTGATTTTCTTCTTTTGCCCAAACTTGTTCTTCTCCTCCTAACTGGTCTTGTTCCGGTCTTACTACAATTTGTTCTTCTGCTGCCTGAACATGTTCTTCTTTTCCTGTCTGTCCCTGCTCAGGTCTTTGAATGGTTCTGTTTGCCTGAGTATGTTCTCCTTTCCCTGTCTGGTCCTGCTCAGGGTTTCGAGTAGCTCTGTTCACTTCTTCCTGAGCCTGCTCTTATATACCTATCTGATCCTCACTACTTTCCTGTCTCTCTAATCTGGTTCTTCTTCTTGTCTGTATAACAACTTCAGGTATGTCAATCACTGGTATCCATTCCCTCTGACTTGTGCTCGGCTGTTCTTCATCTATCACCTCAGAATCTATCACTCTAAATTCTTCGACTTCCCAACCTTCAGCTGTCTCAACTGGTTCATTCAATTGCTGTTCTTCTTCAGTGGGGCCTGGACCTCTTTTGGTATGGCTTACATGAATCCAATTGGGTAAACCTGCACTCTTCACTGCTGTAGTAGTGACCAGTATGACTTGACGTGATTTATACCACCTGGGTGCTAAGCACGACTTTCTGGCGTGTTTCTTCACTACCACCCAGTCTCCAGGATTCAAATCATGCGCCTGTGTTGGCTGCCTGGCAATTGTGTCTTTTCCAACCTGGTGAGAGACGGAACGCACTAGCTCAGCCAATCCTTTGCAATAGTCCAATACCAGATCATCAGTTATATTCATCAATTTATGGCCAGGAATAAATGCTTGTCTCTTTGCCCTTCCCATGAGTATTTCATGTGGACTCAATCTTGTTTTTCTGTCAGGAATACTTCGGAGTCCCATCAACACAAGAGGCAATGCATCAGGCCATTTCAGTGATGTGGATGCACACACTTTCCCTAAACTTGACGTGATTGTGCCATTTAATTGCTCAACCACTCCAGAAGCTTCTGGGCGGTATGCACAGTGCAGTTTTATTGAACGCTTCACAGATTAAACAAATTATTTCATTATTAAAATTAGGTCCTCTATCTGATTCCAAAGTGACTGGAAAACCAAAACGAGCTATAAACTCCCTCAATAGTAATTTAGCAACTGTAAGGCTGTCATTTCTTCTTGCGGGGTATGCCTCTACCCATCTGGAGAACAGGCACACTATGACAAGGGCATACTTCAGTCCGTTGCTCGGAGGCAACTCTATGAAGTCAAGCTGTAGTCTTGTGAATGGTCCTGTCTGTCCAATTTTCCCCAACTGACAACTGTCTTTGTGCCTGGAGTTTGCTGCTGATAAATTAAGCATATTTGGCAAAGGCTCTCTGAGACTACCCTAAACTTTGGATTGTACCAATTCTGCCTGAATAGTCTGATCATTGCATCCCTACAAACATGTGTGTCCCCATGATACATTCTTACCATTTGAGAGTAGGCAGTCTGGCATGACATGTCTGCCATCAATGTATACCCATACATCATCTTCTGTCCTCCATTCACAGCCTGATTTCAACTATATTTCTTTTTCATTTGCCTCAACATCATCCTGCAACTGTCTAACCTCATTCCATGCTTCTAAAGCTGAGAAAAACATAAGTTGGCAGCTGATTTTACTTGTTTCAATTTTTTTGTTAAGTGCCATGTTATTTCTTGCACAATATTGAGCAATTTGGTCAGCATATCTGTTACCAGCCACCACATAGTCATTTCCTGACTGGTGAGCAGCACACTTGACCACTGCTATTTCTTTTGGCGATTGTATTGCTTCTAACAATTCTTTCACATTTTTACCATTTATTTCTGATAGGAGATCCTGAAGAAGTCAGAAATCCCCTCTGCATACAGAGCTGGCCAAAGTCGTGCACATCCCCGAAACCATAATAACTATCCGTAAATATGGTTATTCTCCAATTTTTCCAAATTTTGCATGCCTTTGTTTAGGCCACCAATTCGGCTACTTGTGCAGACTTGACTCCCGGTAAACAGGATGCTTCAATAACCCCTGATACTTTACATACAATGTACGCTGCATTGAGTCCTCCTCCCTCTGTTCTCAGGCATGAGCCATCTACAAATAGTTCATGATCTGGCTCTTTCAGGGGCTCTTTTTTTAAATCGGGATAGGGCTTGGTAGTGGTACACATCTCAGTCACATCCAAACAATTATGATCCACTTCATCTTTTACTTCTTCACAACATGGGTCTGGCAATAATGTGGCAGGATTCATCATTGTGCATCTTATTACTGTCACAATTTCTGCTCCCAGAATCACTCTTTCATGCTTAGTCATCCGACTAGGGGTAAGGTGCTGTGTTCGAGGTCTTGTTAAAAGAATCTCGAATGAATGTGGGACATAAACTTTGACTGGATGTCCCATCACAATCGATTCACTTTGTTCCAGACTCATACAAGTAGCAGCTACTGCTTTTAAGCAGCCAGGTAAAGCTGAAGCTACTGGATCCAAAGTAGCAGAAAAATATGCTACTGGACGTCGGCTTAATCCATGTCTTTGAGTCAAAACTGAATGTGCACAACTTTCTCTCTCACAACAGAACAGTGCAAATTATTTTGTATAATCAGTCATGCCTAAAGCAGGGGCCTGACACAGACAATTTTGCAATTTCAGAAACGCTTCCACGCACTCATCATTCCAGACAATCGGATCCTTTGCTCTTTTTCTAGTTAACTGAATCAACGGTTTTGCCAGTAAGGAAAATCCTATAATCCACTGCCTACAGTACCCAACTACTCTGAGAAACATTCTCATCTCCTTTTGTGTCTGAGGTAACTGCATTTGCTTGATTATCTTTATTCTCTCTGGGGTCACTTTTCTCACTCCTCTTTCTATTTTGTGGCCTAAATATTTAACTTCTAGCTGACAATACTGCAATTTTTCTGGAGCCACCTTGTGTCATCCTTCGGCCAAATGGTTCAGTAGTGCAATTGTGTCAGTGACACAATCTTGTCGTGATTTTGATGCCACTAGTAGATCATCAATGTATTGTACCGGGACTGAATTTCTGGGCATGACTAATTTCTCTAGACACTTTTTCAGGATTTGATTAAAAATCGAGGGACTCTCTGCATACCCTTGAGGAACTCAGCACCATGCCAAGACACGGACTTCGAACTTAACTGCGAATAAATATTGGCTGTCTGGGTGCAAAGGAATAGAAAAGAAGGCTTGGCATAAATCAATTACTGTAAACCAGCCTGCATTCCAGGGTATCTGATAAAGGATCACTGCTGGATTTGGCACTACTGGACAACAAGGCACAATTTTGTTAATCTTTCTCAAATCCTGTACTATCCTGTATTTTCCGCTAGGCTTTTTGAGTCCTGTTATTGGCGAATCACAAGGACTACTCATTATTTCTTTTAAAATCCCTTATTTAATCATTCGGTCCATTTCTGGAGCAACTGCTGCTTTCACTTCTGGACTTGTTTTGTATCGTCGTGTGTTTGGATAAACTGCACCTTCCTTCACCGTCACTTTCACTGGATCTACATTTGCCCTCAGCCCAATATCTTTTCCTGTAAAATCCCACACTTCTGGGTTTACTGTTGTTCTCAACTCTTCTGGTAGTTCACTTTCGGTCATCAATGAAAACATCTCATCTACCTCAGTACCTTGCTTAGCTAGCATCATTTTATATACAACGTCTTCATCAGGGGTTTGAAAAGCGACACCATCTGGTGTGCAATAGATTGTGCAGTTCATTTTGCACAGTAGATCCCTTCCCAACAGATTTACTGGACTGGAAACGCAAACTATGAACCGGTGCATGCCTTTAAAATTTCCAATATGTACTTCCATTGGCTTTGTGATTGGGGTTATAATCTAATGATTTGATACTCCTACAACTTGGATGGATTCTCCCAAGAGCGGTAGGTATGGGATGTCTGCTGTTCTCACAGTATACCGGGTAGCACCAGTATCCAATAGAAAAGTGATATCACTACCTTTCAATTTCCCATCAATAAATGGACCTGACTGATCTACCGGCAAGGATGCGCCAAGCACGCACTCCTCTTCCTCCCCCCTCAGGCACCGCCATTGCAAATAGTCTATCTCGTCATCATTATTCTGTAAAAGATATTGTGAAACTACAGAATATTTCTTACCACTTTCTCTGTGAAATCCAGTGTTCGCACTGTATTTTTGTTGGTTCACAAAGTTTGGCATAGGAGCTGGTGGCACCTAATACTATGGAGTAACTACCTGCTGCGGCTGATTCATAATCACTTCATTCTGCATCTGTGGATTTAAATTTTGGTTTGGCCCATTATTATTCTGAATACTCTTACACTCGTTCTTCCAATGTCCAAGCTTTCCGAACGCATGACAAGGAAACTTCTTCGCTTCCTCTCTATTCATTCGTCCTTTTACTTTACCACCATTCACCACTTGATCATTCTGATTCTGCTCTTTCACCTGACTATCAATCTGGGTATTTAATTTATTTTCCTGCTGTTCTGCCAATTTCAATTGTGCCTGCATCATTTTCTCTTTTAACTTTCTACGCCTTGCCTCAATATCATCTCTGCAATACTTTGCATATTTCTTAATCTCAACTATCGACTTACTCTGCCAGCACAATATGTGCTGTTGAATCATCTGACTAATCTCTGGTTTCAAACCATACACAAACCGATACACATAATTTCCCATATCCTTATCACCAATGTTCTCAAAGCCACAATACTGCTTAAACACCTGTAGCAGCCGCTCAAAATATGCATGTACAGACTCATTTGGCTCTTGAGTTGTTCTATCTATCGTTACCCATACTGCTTCTTTAGGAGGGAGTTTCCCTTTCAGAAAAGTAATCACTTGGTGATATTTCTTCATCACCTCATCTGAGGGTGCTCCTGTTTTCGAGTCTCTAGCATACTCCTCACTTAGCCAATCAACTGTGATCTTACATTCTGTCCGTAAGTCAGCAGGTACCATTATATCAAACAGACCGTCCAGGATTCTGGACAACATAAAATAAGACGCTAACTCTTTCGTTAAACATAAATCAATAATCAATATTTATCACCAAACTAGTCAATAATAACCATCCTCTGCTACCAGAAAACTGATCCAGCTGTGCACCAACAACAGATACTCTACTACCAAATACTCACCTGGGCCCATAAACACACACAGTTTAAGTAAACCGCTGGACGGGTTTTATACGTTTCTTTACAATGTTTAGGATTATTCTAAAATACCTCTAATACCCCTTCACGGATCAAAAGGTTCTTTCCTCTGGTCGATGGACCATTAGTTGAACTATTTGATGGTAATAATTAACATAATTCTAACTTTTCTATACTTTAAAGTAAAATAACCACAGACTCGGGAACATTTTAAATCTTTATCTAAATTAAATGCGTGTGAACTGCTTCAAAAATATAGTACAGTCACCATCACCCATTAGGAGAGAAACCTCAATCAATGAAACACCAAACATATACTTCAGATATATGCAATGATCAATGCTCAGAAAGGGAGAGGACATAGAGAAGAGAACATCTGCAAATACATGTAATTATAGTTACCAAGGATGGTGTGAAGACCAACCCCCTGGCCAAAGGGCTAGTAAGGGTCCCCTGGGATAGGTCAGGCGACAAAGACTTCAGGACAGGATTCAGGACAGGATAGATGAACTCTCTAATACTGACGATTGCGCTGCACCCCTCTCTGACACTCTCTTCCTCCTCGAGATTCTTCCACGATCTTCTGATCTAACCCAATTAAATTAGGATAGAGAGTTCTGCTTCAAGCTCTGCATTCGATTCTTCATCAGCATCTCACAGCATCTCTCTCAGCATCAGCATCTCCCGCTACACCAACAGCATCTCCGTCTCATCATCTCTTGTGCTCTTGTGCTAACTAAATAAATAAAGCAATCTTATTTATACCTTCCGTTCTTCATGTTCCACCCACTAAAGTTTCAATATCGTAAAAATGTACGAAATCTAATTGGTCGGGCAAGGGGGATGATCATCACACCATGCTTACATGCCAATTAATTCAGTTAAACCATTGTTCGCAAACCCATCCCCTTAATTTTTATTCAAAATTGTATTCCCATCCACTACATGCATCCATTTTGAAACATCAATGACACTATGATGAATAGAACATCTCTTTGCTGAACTCTGTACCATCCGTTCCCAGGCTATGGCACTCAGATTGGTTTCCGTTCAAGTGTTCCGTCATTGACCTTCATGGCTTCTTTCAAATAGACATGCGCAGTCTTTCTCTGATTCAGCTTACTTCAGTTATACATGAGAGGCCCAAATGCGCACTGGTAATAAAGTCAAAAATACAAATGTTACTTTCACAAATAAATGGTTTCACTGTGTTCACCCATCTCTATTGTATTCACCTTTACTTATTAATACTTTCCCGCATTAGCGTTAGTAGAATAGTTTGTTTTCCTTTCAGCAAAGAAGATGCCATGCACGTAAGTCTTTAAGACTCCATTTTAGTGCCTTCTGCTCATGCGCAAGAATTTCCCTCCAAGCATAAGCTCGTCATACTACGTAGATATAGTTGACGCATGCACAGCAAAGATTCCCTGTTTAAAGTGGTTTTAGTCCTTCGTTCATAATATTCACGTTAATAAACACATAAACAAGCTTTACTAACCCGCGTGTTTGTGAGGTGTGCATTAGTTTTACACAAAATACTTTTAGTAACTTGTTAGTGACTTAAAGGAGCGAATCGCTTCCGAGCAAGTCTCTTTTCTACGTGTCCTTGCTCGATCAGTGGTACTTCTACCACAGATCAAAAACGTTTTTTTTCCATATATTTTTTCAGAGTTACATATGTACAAAAACCAAAACACATAACATCATGCATATATACACTTTTTACATTGTACATACAGTCAACGCACGTATCGGTGGAAAAAGATTGTATTCAAACCACCTTCATCAGGGCCACACAATTGACACCATATCCTATGGTGAAAACCATATGTGGAAATCAACATTTCTTATCTGTTAATATCTTATGCTGAGTAGGTCTCCTACTCCTCGCATACGGTCAAAAGCTCCTGTGGCAGATATTTTTATCCACCCACAGTTATACGGGTCTAGAATGAAATCCTGAATTTGATTACTTGTGATGTAGAGAAATGTATAACATCTGCCGTCTGTATAAACCAACAGTTCCATGAAATGTTCACAACAATTTTTAGAAAGTAGGGGTATGTCCCTCTAAATGGTTCTACTTGAATTAATTTGGGGAGATATTGTGTACCACCCTAGTATAGCTACCACCGCTTTGCGAGCTTGTCAGACTGGTTTCATTCTATACCCTTATAACTGTTGTGGGATAAAAATACCTGCCAGCACACATATTAAGAGCAAAAGACGAGGACTAATTATTACTTTCTCCTCGTATCACCATCCTAAGACCAGCTTTTACCTCGCCTTAGATTTGGGCACTAACATCCTTGTAAATATTGGGCAGCGTAAAAAATTAATGGGTTTTGAGGTGGAGTGCCCACTGCAACACCCATTGCCCGCCCCTTTGGCACAGCAGACTGCTGCGAAAAAGGGGCGTATTTACAAGATGCCGTTGAGCCACTTTAATTGGCATAGCGGCACCTTGTAAATATGGGGTATGGAGCAACACCACCGGAGCGTCAGAAAAAGTGACGCTCGGTTGACTTTAGGGGCTTGTAAATGTGCCCTACCTTTTGGCAGGCAAATCATTATTCTTATGCGAGAGTACAAGTTGCGTTAAGAATACTGTGACTCTTATGACGTTAAAAGAGTCAACTTCAGCATCAAAATAACACGTGGTATGCAAAACTACACTTTTTAAATGAAAGTCTTGTTTAAAAAGGTGTCATTAGTGTAACAACAAAGGGGCAGATTTATGTTCCCTGGCGCATCCCTGCAAATCAGCAGGGATGCGCCAGGGAAGATGCGTCACGCAAGTTTGCCCTTGCACCACCGCAGATGCGCTGCATTTACAATGCGGTGCATTGTGGCGCAAGGACAAGCAGATGCGTGACGCATCTGTCGGCATAAGGTTGGCGCATTGCTGGAGTTGCGTCGCAACCGCGACGCAGCTCCAGCAAGGCTCGAGGTGCCCCTATCCCTAACATGCTGCGTCAATCCTTACGCCTGCTTCAAGCAGGCGCAGGGATTTGACGCAGCATGCCGGAAAAGTGACTGAGTGAAATCTTGTAGATTTCACTCAGCCACTTTTCGGAGGCGTTACTGCGCCGGAACGCCCTCCCCTGTGCAGGTACGCCCACATGTGGCGCAAGCTTTACAACGTGACGCATCTCCCTAGATGCGTCACGTTGTAAATCTGCTGCAGCATGGCGCTGGCTTTGCGCCGCCGCTGCGTCACAAAAGTGACTCAACGGCGGCGCAAAAGTGACGCACAGGGCTTATAAATCTGCCCCATAGTTTTCACTGACTGAGGTAGGCAAAACGTATCACTAGTACGAGCATATTTTCCACAGGTCATAATGCAATGCAAACAAGACAATCCCAGAAACTACTGTAAAAGTAAACATTAGCACCACCAGCAAAGAGACCAGTAGGCAACACATATGGAAGGAGGAAAGGACTGGGAAGAGAAAGTGATGAAGAGGCAACGGCTTCTTGTTACTGTCCTTTTTAATTCTCGTTCATAAAATCTGAACTGGTTGTAATAAGTTTGCCAGGGTGTGCCTGTAGTAGAGTGTAAGAAGCAGAAAATCTCACCCTCTTCCGAGGACGTGTTTTGTTTATTCAGTCGTATCTTTAACGCCGGCGCTGACGAGTGAGATTCCATACAATGTTTGGATGCCAGCTTTGCTTATTGGTAAACCAACAAGCAGGGTTTGTTTACTTATCGGTGGTGTGTAATTCAATTACACAGCAAGGGAAACATTTGAAGGTCTGGATTTTAGTCTCCGTGCGAGCAGTTGTGGATTATACTTGGGTTACCTGTTTACTTGTTGCTTGTTTAATTAATCAGAGACGCTGTAATTGATTTGTCAATGGGATTGAATGTTTCTGCCCAGCAAACTCTCAGTGTACAGTGAATCACTTTAATCACGTGTTTGTGCGGCACGGAAGTTTTTAATACTATAACTTTACTTCGGCAAACCCTTACTTCCATTTACCTTTATATCATAAAATGTAAAAAATACTTCATATATACCTTTTAAAGAGAAATCAACACTTTTTAAAGTATTTTTAAAGTCTGCAAATGGTAGTAAAGCCATTGCCGTGCCAAAAGCGCGTTTGTGCCACACCATGTTTAAGCAATAGTGTGGAAAAGGATACATTTTTTGAAGGTGAAAGTGTAGGGTAGTAAATGTGTCAAAGTTAAGTGGTGGCAGGTGCTACTGTGCACACATTGCTTTTTGGAAGATAAACACCCTGGTAACCCTAACACCATCCTGTGAGCATGTTCACTAAACCCCGGAGAAGTTTGAATTACGCTGGGGTAATCAAAGTAATTTCAATAAATCCGCATTACTCTTTGAAAAGGAATTACCAATAATTAAGGGGCATATGTATCAAACGATTTTGTATTCGCAAACGCTGCGATTCGCAAAAAAACAGCGTTTGCGAATACAAAATCGCAAAATGAGATGTATGAGCCATTTTAGCATCGCATTATTAAGGAATCGCGAATTTTGCGATTTCTTAATTTTGCGTAAGCATTTAAGGAATCACAAATTGCGATTCCTTAAATGCTATGTAGCACGCACCCAAGTTGTGCGATTTCTCCTTAAGAAATCGCAAATTACCACAAACTTCAAGTTGGTGGTAATTTGCGATTTCTTTGAAAAATGCACTTTTTGGCATTTTTCAAAGTGTCATGTGGCGCATACATGCCTTTAGGGCATGTATGTGTGCCATATGCGCACACATGCTAATTTCAGGGGTGCATCAGGGTGTCATCATGACACCCTTGCACCTTTGAAATTATTCTCAATTTGCGATTACCAAATTGCAATTCGCAATTTGAGAATGACTTCCCATTCATTGCTATGGACCTCCTGGCCCATAGGAATGAATGGGAAGGTATTCCTTAATTGCGATTTCGCAATTTGCTAATCGCAATTAAGGAATATTAAGAATTCGCAAAATATGTGCGAATTTTTAAATACATCCCGTTTTGCAATTCTCAAATAGCGATTCTCAAAAAATCGCTATTTGAGATTCGCAAATGGAGATTTGGATACATATGCCCCAAAGTGATTACACCCACTCGGGTAATTAAGAGTAATTTGGAGGAAGAAATCCTGCGCAAGACCACATTTGGTCAGCTGCTGTTATTTTTCTATTGCATTTAACACCAGCTTCTTGGTGCAAAATGCATTCTTGCGTCTTTTTTCGAAGCAAGGGTGCATTTTGTTCTAAGAGAGTAGTTCTAAATGCTGGGAGAAAGTTGTGGTGAAATCCTACCTCACATTTAGCCAGTGTAAGTGGCTGCTTGCATTGCTATTCATGCTCTGTTGCATTTAGCGCTATTTCTTAGCCCAAAATGCCTCCTTGCATCCATTTTGGATGAGAGGGGCCATTTTTGCGCAAAGAAAATAATGCTAAATGCAGAATTACTCCTCTTGCTTAATTCTGCCTAATCTTGTGGACTTTTTAGGTTATTACATGTGATTACGCTGCACCGAATTACGAAAGTTAATGCCACCTCTAAAGTTTGCTTGAATGTGCGCAGAATAGGGTTGTATTCCAACTGCCCACACACTTTTCATTGCAAGCAAAAAAGTAGACACCTCCAACATTGTAGTATGCCGCTTGCTGCAACGAGTCTACAACATACCTTCTTTTTATGTGATACTGTTAGGTAAAGCACCATCTGTAAGAACAATTAAAAATGAAATAGCAGAACTCTTGAGGCAGCGTTCTACACTTCTGAGCGAGATGTAATAATAATCAAATTATCAGTTAATTAAATATGCAATACATCTTTGAAGTCTGTAGGGATAATTCTTTTGTATAACAAGCTAGAGTATTATAACTATTATTGTGCCGCTGTTCAGAGAGCTTAACCCTGTACCTGTTAGATGAGAAATATGATTGAAACTGGAGCTCTATCGTTTGTATGCAGCTTTGATATAATTAGTCTCCAGGTAAAAATGGCACACAGAATCTTGAATAATCTGAGATTATTACAGCCATGAGCTATGCTTCCACGATGGTCGTTATGTTGTAGGTAGACCTAAAATGGGGATCATCTTGAAAGTATTGAAAATAATGTCCTGCTATTTTTAAAATATCGTTTGTTATACTTCCAAGGTGGCTGCTAAATTGCGTGTTCCAACCCAAGATGGCTAGCCACCAACAGGGTTTTGCCAATGTTGGCGCAATTTTGAAAGCACCCGCAGAGGCAAGGTTAATAGTGCAGTGGCGGCCGGCATGGCTTGTGGGTGGGGAGGCAGGCACGGGGGGCTTGAGGGGGGTACGGGTGAATGGTGTCGTGGGTGGTGTCACAAAGGGGGACAAAAAAATAAATAAAAACCATAAACTTACCTTGAGGCCTGTCTTCCATCACTGCTCCTGCTCTCCTGTCTCCAACTACAGGAACAGGAAGCAGGCAGCCAGGCTCCCTCCCCTAAGCCAGTGACAACGCTGCAATGCAGCATTGTGATTTGTCTGAGCGCCGTGTCACGGGCTGGAGGGGTGGGCATGTTCTCCGTGCAGGCTGTAATGCAGCTGCATGGAGAACAGGAAGTGCACATGACTGGTTTGGATGGCCGACCAATCAGTCATTACGCAACTAGGAGTGGGCAAAACACTCCTCCCATGCCCTGCTCCGTGAGCAGAGCTTCCACACCTATCCGCCTGCCCGCAAAGCTGCAGGACACTTCACAAAGCATCAATTGATAATAACTTAAAGTTATTATCATTTTATGTTTCTCTTCTTCACACTTCCTAAAAGCAGTGGGGCGACGCTCCTCCACCATAGCGGAGGAGCTGCCCCTGTAATTGTGATGGGAAGTGGGTGGGGGGAGAAGGATAGTTGAGGAGTTAGAGAAAGGTGGCGATCAGACAGAGATAGTGATTGGGAGAAAGGCAGGGGCAGGGAGAGAGAGACAGGGGATTAGTGAGAAAGGGAATGACAGAGTGATGTAGCATTGCTTGGTGTGATCAAGGGATAACGAAAGATGGCAGGTGAAAGTAGAGAAAGAGAGAGGCAGCATGGTGGGACAGTGAAGGAAAGAGCACCAGAGCTCAGTTCATCGAGAGAGAGAGAGAGAGAGAGAGAGAGAGAGAGGCGCGCAGGATATGTTCTCTTATGGAGTGCTTAAGCACGCATGTTAGACAAAAAATAGTTCCCTGGCATCCGCAGTTTATGGATACACTCCACCAATCAAAAACAAGGGCAAATACTAAATGCTCCAGAGGTTGAAAAACACAAGAATATAGAGCAAAACCATTGAATCTGGAGCAGCAAAGGTAATAGGCAAAGAGACCATCCGATCATAAGCAAACATGAAGTCCACCCTCAAAATTACAATGCTTTTTTCTAGAATATGACATGGCAAATTTCACTATGTTCAACATGGCTTTCTTTGGATGTGGCCAGCAACAATTCTGGGCTCGAAACCAATTGTTCACTGCTCTGACGTAATAACAATAAAGCACTGAGAAACTGAGCTGTGAACTCAGTGCATGGGCATGTGTTCACCTGCCACTTCTCTCCCAGGTCTCCACTGACATGGCAGAGGCAGTGAAAGGTGTGAATGATTGCCTGCTTACCTGCACTCCCATCTTCCCTTGCTTTATCAGATTTATTCAAACAAGAGGAATGAACAAAACTGTGGTAAATCTCTGGAGCCAACAACAACTGTTTTTCCATGTTATCTATTTAAGATTCAAGAGACTCCTAAATTCAGAACAATGCAGACTTTTAACATCTTCCTTTGATCCAGACATGAGCGTGTTCCTATTGGAGCTGTTACAATTTTCACTGTATCATAGATGTTTTCAGTGGAAAGAGCATTTCTATCTACAGAAAACCGGAACGTCCATGGGATTTCCCGGGGCACCTGCATACGCTAATACCTTTATGGCACATTTTGAACACTTACACATTCTTCATCATCCCACATGGCAAGAGCATATGATTCTTTTCTTAAGATACATTGACGATATTCTCGTCATTTGGAAAGGCTCACGACATACATTGGAATCTTGTATCCAGGATCTCAATTCTTGTAACCCAAGGATTCAGGTCACTTCTGACATTCAAGACAATAAAATTCCCTTCTTAGACATAGAAATTGTCAAAACACCTTTGGGCCTACAAACATCAGTTTACAAAAAACCCGCTGATGTTAAAAACGCGCTACATTTCAATAGCACATTCATATTCTCTTAAAAAACACTTACCAGTCTCACAGTTCATCAGAATTAAAAGGATTACATCTGATAACATCCAATGTACTAAACTCATAGAAGAACAAAAACTGAGATACTTAGCACGAGGAAACCCTGAGGATGTACTCTTTGAAGCCGAGAAGACAGTTGCCTGTAAAAAACGTGAGGATCTTTTACTTCCATCACGGAAAGAAATGGCTCAACGAGAAGTCTTTGTGTTAAAATATTCTACACAAGCTTCCCAAATTAAGAAAATCATCCATAAACGCTGGGAGATCATAACACAAGAAATCGACTTCAAAGACTTATACCGAGGGCCTTCCCTATTCGCACACACAAGATCCAAAAACATCAGAGAAATACTAAAACCGCAACACCTTTCCATCAGACAAACCTTTAAAGGAATGAATAAATGCCATAATTGTGGACAATGTGTAACGTCATTCTTGGAAACACTTTTTCTCATCCTCACTCGGGTGAAAAAATAACATTGAGACACTCCTCAGATTGTAACACAGAGGGAGTTATTTATGCGATTCGTTGTCCCTGTGGGCTAGTCTATGTAGGTAGGACTTCCAGAAAAATTAAGATTGGAATAGTGGAACACAAAAGCACGATACGCAACAAAAATCTTAAATCATGCTTAGCCACACAATGGAATAACACTTCGCATACCATACCCCAACTACGTTTCACCATCTTAGAAAAAATTTCATCCAACCCAGGCACAGATTTGAACACTAGCCTAGCACGCAAAGAAACTTTCTGGATAAAAAGCTTGGCACCTTGATACCAGGCAGTTTAAATGATCATGTGGAGCTTTTATGTTTCCTATAAATGTCGCATTTTATCCACATAGCGGGATAAACACAATCCACACACCAATTGGATGCTATTGGCAGCTTAAAAGTATCAGCCTTGAAGAAGTTCTTTTCTTAAGAACGAAACGCGTTGGCTGATTTCTCGTTTTATGGGAAAAAAAATATATTAGAATAAAAGGAACTTTAAGGACTTACTATCAAGTTTGGACTCTTTACTGGTGCACCTTCCTCTTTTGTCAAAAAAGATTTCTCATCTGGATTTCAGTGGAGTCCTTCTGCGGCGGACTTTGGAAGAATTGTGCACAGGACTCTTATTTGTTGTATATACAAGGATTGAGGTGCTGAACCAGTGGTCAGCCATGGTTGTGCTTTTTGTTAAAGGTGTGAATGATTGCCTGGTTACCTGCACTCCCATCTTCCCTTGCTTTATCAGATTTATTCAAACAAGAGGAATGAACAAAACTGTGGTAAATCTCTGGAGCCAACAACAACTGTTTTTCGATGTTATCTATTTAAGATTAAAAAAACTCCTAAATTCAGAACAATGCAGACTTGCTTTCTAACGGAAACCATCGTTGCTCAAGGGCCATAATCAAACACTTTTGGACATGGACAGCAACTTCTATTTTCTTTGGTTCTTCATGTATCTGTGTATTGTCAGTTCTTCATGCACTCTGAAGTAACGAGGTGTCACATTTGTTATATAAAACCCATATTAAATCAAATTTAAGAGGTGTGGCAATGCTGAAAGGAAGCTATGCGAGTGTGGCAGAAGGCCAAATGTGCTTTTCTTTTTGTCTGGAAGAGGAGTGACAAAGAATTTTGGAAGAGATTGGGAAAACTCCCATACTTCATTAAACAAGCTGAGTTAACAAAGGGAGTTCAGGGAAGCAGGCGGTGCATGGGGGTGACAGTAGGCAGATACATTTTCCTTTTACTGATGAGGGGGCCTTTGACCATGATCAACATCATTTAATTGCTGTAAAGCGCTACCAACCCACTTTTTACATCAAAGCACATACACAGTCCGAAAAGGTGATAGTGACGCAAGACTAAAAATGACTGGACTTCATTTGCTTCCTGAATGTTAGTAAGGGCCTGATGTATCAAAGAGATTCACCTATTCTGTGCTTAATCAATCATTCATAGCATTTGTAAATCACACTACATACCCACGAGGGTCTCAAGGCGTTAGGGGGAGGGGGGAGCTGCTACTGTTGGGAAGAGCCAGGTCTTGAGAAGTCTTCTGAAGGTCAGAAGGTCTTCGGTCTGCCGTAGGCGGATAGGGAGGGTGTTCCATGTCGTGGCGGTGAGGTGGGAGAATGATCTGCCGCTGGCGGTCACTCTTCAGATGCGGGGGACGGTGGCGAGGGCGCAGTCTGCGGAGGGGAATGTGTTTATACATAAATGTCTAGGTTCCCCCAATGCTCAATTTATGCCTAATTTCTGTAAGAAGTTTCCCACCAGCCACCAACAAAATCCAGAAGATCATCCTCAATCATTGGCACACACCACAAAACATCCATCCCTTCTTGCATTTAAGAGAGGACAAATGTGAGGGACCTCGTAGTTATAGTACACAAAGATCATTGCCATATATATTACTACAGCCTGCAGCTTACCACCACTGACGTGGCACTATAAATGTGACAAGTGCCAAGTACACAAATTCACTTAGGATATGAAGAAATTCCAAGAAAGGGAGCTCACACAAACTCTGAGCTTCCAATTGCAATATTTAGAATGTATTATATATGATCCAATGCTCATACTCACTAGTTATACATTCCAAATTGTGAAACCCAGGTCATGCCAGAATAGAAGCAAGATATGGTGTGCTTTATCGAAATTCAACCCTAGTAGAGTCCAGATTTCACAACAAATGAAGCAATTTACATTGAATTCTATATTTATTAAGACTTTTCGTTACTTTTGTGTCATACAAGGTGATGAAGGGCAAGACAAAGGCTTATTTGGGATTTAGAAAGCCACACAAGACTTGATTAGCGTGGCATTGAATGCCTTTATAAAGAAAGGTAACACAAAACAGCGGCTTGTGGTAGGCGTCTCATGGGTGGAGCAAGGGTGTTCCCGTGCATCAGAACATGCATTTTACACAATTCCAGATTTACTTTGATTGAAATCAGTACAGGTACCGTAGAGATACGTAACACAGAGAAATATGTTTATTTCTCATTGCTACGTCCTCTTTTTTATGTGTGATGTATTCTGCATCTGGCATAGAAAGAGGAAAATTTATTTTCTCTGGATTTTTTTGTGCAGCAGGGAATTCTGTACAGCAGGTACCCATGCAGCATGGCGCCAGGGTGCCTAAGTTGTCGCTAGACAGCCACAACTGTGCCATCACTGGAAGAGAATTAAAGAGCACCATATCTTTGTAAATATGGTGGTCTTTAGCTTTCTCCTAATCACGCAACACATCACTGCTACTTGCCTTGCTGCACTGCGATGCGTAGTACATCTACCTCTTAATGTCAGTTTATTGACCGAGTCAAATTTACACTAAAGGCAGTACGCTTATCAACTAGTGTTCCAATAAGGAATTCCGTTGGCTAGATCACCTTCACATCACAGCTGATGGTTTAAATGAAATGTCTGAAATTTGCAATTTGATGACCCAACTCTAAACCACTTTTAGGGATACCTCTAAGTGTTCTGCCATTGCAAGGTTGTAACCTAATCTTTTACCAAGTGCGCTGTTAGACCTGGCATCATTGGCGTGGGTCTCCCTTCCTCTTTTCGCTTCCTATCTTTTATGTTGGCTGGATTTAGATGCTCTGGGCGCTGTCCAACTGCTAATCAGTGCCACAGCGCGAATGCTCCCCGTGTAAATATGACTGTATGAATTAGGATAACCATAATGTCTAGGTCTGTGTAGCATGTTCTAATAGCTAGTTACCCTCCATTTCACTGTTACTATTGTGAAGCTATCCGTTCTCATAGGCCAGAATGGGCAGGTTGAGGATTACCTTCTATAATCCTAGCTGACCCCCAGAACCTGATAGGAACTTCGAGTTTGATATGTTTATGCTCAGGACATTGAGATACACCTTTTAGTAAGAAACATTTATATATCCCATGTTCGAAAATGCCTCTTCTGGAAACGCAGTATTTTCTTGCCTGAGCTTTCCTGTAGACTTTGCTAGTATGTGTATTGGCCGTCTGGTTTTGGAGCAGCAGGGCCAGCTGGGTCAGACCTGGCTGGGGAGAGAGATTGGTATTCAGATCATGGGGAGGGGTGACTCTTTGATCTGAGCAAGGCCGTGCCTGGCAAGGTGAATGATGGCTCCACCCTTCCCCCCACTGGGCGTCTGATAGCAGACCCCCGCATTTAGAAAGGGCAGGATGTCGCCTCATAAACCAAGTGCTCCCCGACCCCACCGAACTGGTTCTGACTGGATTTAGTGATTTGTGGCTTTAGAGAACAAAGACTCTTAGGTATAAAATGCAGCGCTGGAACCTTATCCAAGTGTGTTTATTCTGGATGTCATGACAAAACTCTGTCCGGGTGGACAGAGGAAAGGACTTTTGAAACTTTCACCAAGCTTGCTGAAGAAACTGCCTGAATCGAGAGCACCTCCTGCCGAAGTCTCAGGGACATTAGACTTCACCCCGTCAGCCGTCAGAATTCCTGTGCGAGTAATTCTGCCTGCAGGTGAAGTCTCCGTCGAGCAATCCGGAGCCTCTAGTTCTACTGTGGGGAACGCGGATTGGGAATCTTCACTGAATCTCTGTGGGGCGCTGCAGCTAAGAGAGAGCTGCCGCCGCTGAGAGCCCGCCTGAATTTAAACCTCCAGAACCTTCGCTGGATCTGTGTGGGCTGCCGCAGCTAAGAGGGAACTGCCGCCGCTGAGAGCCCACCTGAATTTGAACCTCCGGAACCTTCGCTGAAACTGTGTGGGCCACTGCAGCTAAGAGAGAGCTGTCGCCGCTGAGAGCCCGCCTGATTTTAAACCTTCGGAACCCTCGCTGAATCTGTATGGTCCGCTGCAGCTAAGAGAGAGCTGCTGCCGCTGAGTGCCCGCACCTTTGCCAATGTTGCATCATCGTCATTCGTCCTGTGGGCCGCCGCAGCTAAGAGAGAGCTGCTGCTGCTGAGTGCCCGCACCTTTGCCAACTTTGCATCATTGTGATTCGTACTGTGGGCCGCCGCAGCTAAGAGAGAGCTGCTGCCGCTGAGTGCCCGCACCTTTGCCAACTTCGCATCATCGTGATTCGTGCTGTGGGCCGCTGCAGCTAAGAGAGAGCTGCTGCCGCTGAGTGCCCGCACCTTTGCCAATGTTGCATCATCGTGATTCGTCCTGTGGGCCGCCGCAGCTAAGAAAGAGCTGCTGCCACTGAGTGCCCGCACCTTTGCCAACTTTGCATCATCGTGATTCGTCCTGTGGGCCGCAACAGCTAAGAGAGAGCTGCTGCCGCTGAGTGCCCACACTCTTGCCAACTTTGCATCATTGGGATCTGTCCTGTGGGTTGCCGCAGCTAAGAGAGAGCTGCTGCTGCTGAGCGCCCGCACCTTTGCCAAAGTTGCCTCATCGTGATTTGTCCTTTGGGCCATCGCAGCTAAGGGAGAGCTGCCGCCGCTGTGTGCCCGCATCTTGTTCACCATAGTCGAGGATTGTCGCTATCGTCTCGTGGGCCGCCACAGCTAAGATAGAGCTGCTGCCGTTGTGGGCCCACCACGGAGCTGCAAAACGAGAGTCATCGCCACCACTAGCCCGGGCCACCGCAGCCGCGTGCTGCTGCCGCTGAGAACTCGTCTGTCCCTGAGTGCCCGTATCATTGTGGGTGCACGCTGTGGACCCCTGAAGTCAAGACTTGTGGTCGCTGGGAGTCCGCTTGTCACCGTCTCCGCTTCTTCGAGAAGCTGCGTGCTGTGTCCCCTTTCAACGGCAGGTATCTGGTGCGCAATGGGTCGCGTAGGCGCCGGCCCTGAACTCAGTCAGTGTCACGTTCTGGTGAATACGTTATTGCCTTTTTGAGTCTCTACTGGTTTCGTGCATTGTAGCTTGTTAAAATGCTTTGAGAGTCTTGAGTTAAACCTTAGATAAAGATATTATTTTTCTATACCTAATTGAGTTGTGTCCTTTTGTGCTGTTATTACTGCCTTATTGTGCATGGTCATAAATGCTTCACACACTGCCTCTGAGATAGACCTAACTGTTTGTGCTACGTTACCACAGGGTTAAGCAGGGGTTGTCAAAGGGGGTAGCCCACTTGCCCTGACTTAGGAAGAAGGGTCCCTATTTGGACATTGGCGCCAGCCATTGCCAACTTGATACCCCCCTTTCTAACAAGCGCCCTTCTAGACTCACTTTGAGGGACATCATATAGACTACATCTATCCATGTTGAGAGCAGGTTCTACACGCCCAGTGGATCCCATCTCAAAGTAAAATTGGAAGTGGCCTCCTTGTGCAACTGACATTGTACCCCATTTTTGTCTTGAGGCAGAACCCCTTCCAGATGGCCATGCATCCCGGGGGTTGTAGCCTTTTACTTTTGATATCCCAGGGCCCGATCTACTATGGACTCTGAGCAACTGGGCCAAGAACCTTGTCTGCCCTTGACTCTCAGGTTTAGCATGGTCCGACAGGGTCAAGACTCCGAGGGAGGGTAGTGATAGGTTAGTAAACATGGGCTCACAACTCAGCATGCGTGCAGCAGTAGCAATATTTTACTGTCCAGTCGAAATACTCCCTTATATAACAAAAGAGAAGTATTTTATTTTTACCTCTATCCACACAAGATATTCACAAACAATACAGAGCCCTCCCATGAGGTTAGGGCTCAAGAGTTTCTTTGGTGGTTCCCTGTCCCACTCACTCCTCATAATAATTGTGGTTATTCCCCCTTCATGATTGGTAACATCCTGGGTATGCTTCACTACTAGTCTGAGTCTCAAGAGTCCACTACGACTCTAGTTTTAAGTCAATAGTGTTTCAGTGCTAATGGAGCTCGATGGTGCTCTAAAGTTGTAGGGGTGCATCGTAATCATAGATAGTCCACACCCGCATATATTCTGGTGTTGTATTAATTTTGATTATTAGAAATGTGTCGTAATAATAAAAAGTGAATAAATAGAAACGTATTTCGTGTTATGCAAGAGAAATGAAATGGTGTTTATATTTGAAACTGTAACCTTTAGTATATTGCAATTGCCTAATGAAAAGTCTATGTGTAATGTAATGCAGTTTGATTTAAATGTTCACCATGATGAAGATTGCACATGGAGATGACGAATTGCGTTTAAAATGTAATAATTGTAGATGTTTGCAAAGCAAAGCGCTATTTACATGTGTGTAAATCCTGATGTGTAAAGGCCTAAATGAAATTTTCACGTTGTATATCTGAAAGGCCTATTTGTTTATTCTTATGTTGGCCTTATTGTGTTGGCCAGGAAATGTAATTTCCCTGGTAAGCTCTCACATTTAGAGGTGGTCAGCGAATTTCATGTGTATGCAAGGATGTTCTGTTCTCACGTTTCAGTTGCAGGTGGAAGAAGCTGCCTTTGTTAGTTAGAACTAACGCCTTTTGTTTTAGGAGTTATGCATGGAGGAGAAGAAGGTCAATAATTGGGAGCCGGTGTTCTTTCTCAGAGGCCTGGGAAGCAACGTCACCAGACTACACTTGGAAAATGTGAGGAAGACGGTGGAAAACTACCTAGGAGAGGTGACTTAGTATGAGGTGATTTGTGGGCGTGTTTTACATCTTTGCATTTTGTATTAGGGAAAGTGCCCCGAGGGAGGAGAGGCAGAGAGTGTCAGAGAGGTGGAAGGAGACAGGTTGAGTTGGGAGAAGGGGTGAGGAGATCGTTCTGGAAAGAGCATCTTAGAATGAGCTCTGTAGCTTTGGCCACCTGATTTACTTTGTGAATGTACTTCTTAGGAAGTCTTCACGAGCTGACACCTTTAACTGACTTTGCTTGGGGAAATGTTAAGTAGGGATGTCACCTTAGAGATGGAGTAGGGATAGTCTAATGCTTTCCACTTTTCAGTCACAGATGAAGTCTGACTTAAATATTGGAGCAGTTTTTGCTTGCGTCTTATTTTTGGAGCTTTTTAGTCTCCCCATGATTCATCGGATTAGGCTCATTCGTAGATATGGTTTTGTATTAGTTCCCATGTATTTTACATCCTCGTCTTCAGGTGCTCGTATATTCAGTTGTTTTTGGCTTTGTGATAGACCCTTAAACTAGATTTCGGAGTCTGTAACCTTTTGAGCTACAGTTATTATTGACTGTTAAATTGACTAAAAGGAGTTGTCTCTCCCCTTTACACTTCTCAGCAGGCAATAAAGACCCATCGGCCTCGGGTTCCTAGTTAAATTTTGGTAATGGAACCCGACCCTATCAGTGCCATTGCACTAAATTAGCAGCAATTTTTCCCAGAGCCGTCAGCCTGAACCTAGTCTTATAGCACTGGCAGGTGTGAAGCGTTCAGAGTTCTGGAGCATGCCCCGGCCATTGGTGCTCACAGAATATGTAGACAAGTTCAGGTAAGTCGGCTTAATGCTGCCCAGGGAGCTACACACAGGGGGTGCAGATTCTCTCACTCATGGTCACGCTCCGAAGTAACCAGAGACTTTCTGCAGTTTCTCATGTTGGGGGTGGCTATGACAATCCTGTCTTGGATCCTCTTCTTCAGAAAGGTGCACTGGTGCTCCCATGGTCTCCTCACTTCTTCTGTGGCGGAGGACCCCATAACAGACATTGGTGCTCCTGGTAATCCCCTCCAACATACAGGATCACCACAAATCTATCCATTGGCTGCGGCTGGATCAGCACGGTGAAGTTCTCCACAGTGGCCCCTCCTGGCAGACAGGGTAGCTGCCACGCTACTGAACAAGGCCTCGTCCCTTACCGCTTGGTAGTTTTTTTCTATGATGGCCCCTACGGGCATACATGGTCACCATCACACTACAGCGCAAGGCTTCAGCCATTACCACATAGCTGCATTTTCCACAGAAGCCCCTCCTGGCATGCAGGGTTGCCTCCTCGCTACTACACATGGGCACCGGCTCGATCATTGCTGCACAATGCACAACCAATTTCAAAGGGGCTCTCTCCTGGCATTCGGGTGTCGCTGACTCTGTCCTGCACACAGGCAATGGCCTGATCAGGGCAGCAGCCATTTCCTCACACCTCACACAGGGAGTCCCCTCAACAGGCTCCCCACTGTACCTCGTTCCCTACAATGCTCTTCTCTTCCTCACAAGTCACACTGGTCTTGCCAAGAAGGCGGGCGCTGGTGCTCCATGCTCCAGCTCATGTGGTCCTGGATATCCTGGCTGATGTCCCCTCTTACAGCAGGGAGACTAGCAGGCCTTGGACACCAGTCATTGTCACAGGCAGAAGTATTGCAGAGCTTCCACTCCTCACACAGTCTGTTTAGCTGCTTGGCAGATGGCGATTTTTGGGGATCTAAAATTCCCTCTCATAGTCCTTTTCCTGGCACCAAATCTGATTTAGGGTTTGAATTTCTAAACGTTTATGGCAGGGTTCTGAAGTGTCCACTTCTCTGCTCCCTCTTCCCCTTGAAAAGCAGTCTGTCCCAGCAGAAGTGTCTCTAAAACTGATAGTCCCAGAAATTAGGCCATGAGAGTGACTAAAGCTCTCACCTGCATGTCAGCTATAGTGATATGTGCATCAAAAAGTTAGTCCAGGGCTCCCAGACCTACTCTTTATGATTCTCTTATCAGCCCCATCTCCTTCCTGGGATGTGCCCAGGCACCCTCCTTATGACCTCTCACTGAATCAAAGAGCGTCCTTTAAAGTGCAAGGGGGGCCTGATCCTTCCCTTCCCAGTATATGTTCCACCCTGCGTACAGGAATGCAGTAATACACACATCTGTCTTGGGGATGTCTCTACCTCCTCTCCTTGTTTCACAATGCAGGCCTGGGTCTCTCAAAATGGAACCCTGGGCCCTCCCTATATATTTTGTACCATTCACAAGCACACATACACCCAGTGCATGTATACATCATATATGCACTGCAGAGTACTCTGTCCTTCATGTACTGTATCACCTAGAGGCACACATACAGTTAGCATATGCATTTAACATGCATGCACTGCATCCTTAATATATTGTACCACTCACTGGTTATGCCTACATTCACCACATGCACTTAACCTACATGCACTGCACATCACTACATCCTTCAGGTACTGTACCACTCACAGGCACACATATATCCAGCAAATGCATCCACCATGCACACACTGCTCAGAACTACATTATCCCTGTATTTTATCCTTCCAGGGTGCACATACACCCAGCTCAGATACACCACCTTAGTGATGCACAGTACTTCTCACCAATCTGATGTAGGCTAAAGGTGAGTTAAGCACACAGGGGTGGAACATTAAAAGTGAGTCAGTCTGTCGGCCTCACTCAAGTGACAGGTTAGAAAGGACCTGTTCACTTCTACTGATCACTACACTGTATGCCTTCCACTACTGCAGTCATGCTGCTTAACTCGTGGTCAAGGCAGTAGCCTTCCACCACTATGAGGGTAGCTCTTTGGCACCCCTCCCAGTACAAGAATACCACACCAGGTCTATGTCATGGGACACACACATAATCCATGTTTGCCTATGACCACAAAAATCAGCATTACGGATCCTGACATCATTTCAGTTGGGCACTCAGGAGTGGACATCTATTACCATGTAAAGGACTTTTCTGTCCCAACATCTGGTGTGTCTCCATTTCATCATAATTCTTTGTTATGTTTCTTTTATAAACATGCTATGGTCTTCCCAAATATTAAAATTGTGCATATGAATAGGGGTGGGCGGAATTTGCGAAATCCACTTTCGCAAATTATCGCGAAAATGTCTAAAATTATCGCAAACAAGCGGAGATATCGCGAAGATGCGGAATTTTTTTTCCCGCATGTTCGCGAGATTTTCTGCATGGTTGCGGGTCGCCAACTTTCCCATGTGGTTGCTCGCGGGCGCGGCCATTTTGTTTTGAGTTGTCTCGCGGTGCATGATCGCGAGAAGAAAGACGTGATCGCACGACGCATGACGTCACTGCGGGCGCGAACTGTCGCGAGACAGCGCAAATGGCTAAAAACAATCCAACATCTCATGGAGAACGCGACCGGATCAAGAAAATTTGTCGGCGAACACAGGGATTCAGGTAAGGCGATCGCGCGCACGCGAGAATGTATTATTTTACAGCGCGAGCAAGAAACAAATTATCGCCAAGCTGCGGAAAGCGGTAATTTTGAAATTTTCGCGCTCTCCGCTGAACGCAAAAATGTCAAATTATCGCAATTTCCGCGAACGGAACGAAATTTTCGCCCAGGCCTACATATGAACGTATGATGCCTAAAAGTATAGCATGCTTTTTTATTATGAAGGAACTTGGCCAAATGAATTTAAGTGCTCTACATAAACACTGAATTACATTAAACATTTTTTAAGGCACATGAATAGTAGGCAATTGGCCCAGAACTATAGGATGTTACAACGAGACGAGGACTCAAAGTCTTCAGTCTGGTTTCCCAGCACCAAGGTCATCCACTCTAGCCATATGGCCACATCTCCACCCATTACAATTAAACAAAGATTCATGTAAACACATTGAATAATTTATAATTTGGGATGAGCATAGTCAATGTATCTTCATGTGTGTTGGCGTAATATTATGCACATTGTATTGTATTCACAATTTTTTTTTAAAAACCTGTGCATGGGTCCTTTATTAAAGCGCTGTCTCTTCACGTTTGTTGACAGAAATATTTTGGACAGTGGATTGTATTCACTATGTTTAAAAATACACTGTGTATGACGAAACTATGTAATTCTTTGTCTGTTAGTTATGGGCACATTAAAGTGTATCTACACCTAGATGCACTTTGTCTCTTTCACTTAAATTTGTAGGGCCCGATTCACAAAAGTAATCTGAGACAAAATCCTAACTTTACGACTTTCAGTATTCACAAAAGGTATTTAGGAGTAGTAAAGTTTGGATTTTGTCTTAAGTTTGTCTTAAGTTTTGGTCTTAAGACAAAATCCTAACTTAAGTTTATTTTAAGTTTATCATAAGTTAGGATTTTGTCTTAAGACCGAAATTTAAGACAAACTTAAGACAAAATTCTCTAAATGCCTTTTGTGAATACCGAAAGTCGTGAAGTTAGGATTTTACTTTTGTGAATCTGGCCCGTAATTCTTATTTCTGCTGATGTGTGCATGTCATTGTCTTGCTGTGTACTCCCACCCATTTTCTATGTCAAATAGGATGCTTCACTTCTCCTCTACCACGTCTGTTTTCCCAGCACTGCTGCCATTGCCCACACCAGGACTGTTCTTAATTGCTACTTATGAGGACTCATGGCCTACATAAGTTTAGTGAGTAAAGCTTTTTATACTTTTACTCTCAAACTCACTTATTATTTGGATGGGTATTTTGCCTGAAAGGGCGAACCCTGGGCTAAAATAACCAGCCAAAACCATTACTGAAAAATATGCACAATTAGGCTTCTTCCAGTTTTCAATTTTTAAGATTTATTTAAAAGTCAAATTAAGCATTACAGAAAGTAAAATGTTGGCCAGTTCATTAATAAATGCAATAATGTAATCTGTCTTTAAGATGTTAAGTAGCCACAGCACATTAGTAAAAAATCAAAACATAAAAGGACCACACAGCATCTACTAATATAGTTGCTATTTATAACAACTGGTAAATAAGGATACCAGGGAGTTTGTTATTTATCGTTTGTGATAAATAGCACCAATAATGAGTTTCTGGGGAATAACAAGCGGATTTTAGTGTTTTAATGTGCCAACATTTTCAGGATACAGTAAATACAGTATACCCCAACCCCCTTAGATTTTGGCAGGTTTGGCCTGCCAAAGTCTAACAAATGTTGAGTTATTCGATGCTTTAAATAAAACCAAAATCATAATTCCGACCCATGCCTACACAGAGGCTTGCTTACACGTGGGTCGGAATTACCTGAGACACTAGTACTCAGGACCAAATGAAGGAAAATAATGGAACTATACACAAGGGACGTTTTACTCACATTCATAATGACAACATAGCAACAGAGATCTCAGCAAATAACTTGTAATGTGGCAAAACACTTTGCTTCATCAAAGGAAGTCAACGAAAAAATGTTGATAGACATGACTGGAGTTGAAGTTCAATATTATTCTGCATGGCAAATGAAACAAATACTTGTGCACAACATTTAAACTTGCGCTTTTTAAAATGTGGCCTAGTGCAGCCTGGTTATGCTAATTGAACCAAACCTATGTTAAACATTTTTTTTCTAATGAAAATCTATTTCTCACTCAGGCAACAACTCTGTTATTGTGAAACCTCTAAATTGTTCTTTGTCATTACTGAACCTCAGAACCTTTACCATTCATTTGCCATTCCGAATAAAATATTTTGGTTCTCTAGTCCCACTGATTTCTGCAGAACACCTGATATGTGATTTTTATCCAGCTGAGCTGCATTTTGCTTGTACCACTTACACATGATGCATGTCTTTACCAACTTGGGCACTTTCCTTTCTCCTGGAGGTGTTGTAAACACACATCGCAGATCCACTGACCAATTGTGAGCCCACGACCACCCTTTCTTTTGTACGAACACTTATAGAAAGGCCGTGGTTCAGACATTTCAATGTTATTTACCTGTGTTTTTAGGGTATCAGGCAGATGAGCCCGCTCATTTTCTTTTGTCCTGATGAGACCGTTGATCTGTTAGGCGCTAGGGTTGAAATGTCAACAATTAATACCCAATTTCACTGAATCCAGATGGAGATTTGCAATATCAGTTGAGCAAATAATTATTTTTTGTATATTACAGTAATATGACAAAACAAAGTAAAATAAGAATTCCAACATAATCAGTCAGTCACTACTGTACTCTGCCCTTTTACATGCTAAAGGCAAGTGTAGAAGATTCTCATATATTGATCTTCTTTCTTATACATTGTGCATACTGTGTACACGAAACACAATAGGCATGCATGCCCCTTCCTGCACAAAAACAATCCTGCATGAAACACAGGCACCCTTGCACCATGGTTGATCTGCGTTGATGCTAGGCAGCCCATTGTGAGTCAGCGCAGGGGAAAGGAGAGGAATGCTATATGTTGCCTTTATGCGGTGCATTTCTGCACTTTTACAGCAATGCACCACAGCATAGCAGGGTGACTTGCTGCTCTGCACCACATTTTCCTAAATGTGACCCACTATTTTACAAATCACATTCCTTTTATTAGGCCAACCAAACTAAAATGTGCTCCTCACGAGTGCCCTTCAGTTAAACTAGATTGGCAGGAAAAATGCCTTGGCTCCTTCTCCTGGTGTGAAATGTTGGATGAGGAGAAGTTTTCAGAAAATGATGAATGGGGCCCCTAATGTTGAAATTAGCACGAACACCTTGTTCACTCTGAGATGTGATGCTGTCACTGATGATGTTAAGTAGGTGTTTCGGGGCCTACTGGCTCCCTTCTCTTTATATAATTTCCGATTGAAGATGGAAGATGATAATGAACATTAATTAGCTAAATGAAAAGTAGCAATAAGTGATCTGCAAGATTTTCCTGCAGGTTTAATGAGGTCATTAATCATTGTGGGAGACAAAGCGCCTGTTAACTCCAGCACCACCTGAAGGGAATGACATCTACATATTGCTGGTGAGGTCTGACACCTTTACAATTGAGTCAGAAATGTAAAGTATTTTGAGACATAATCTTTACGGTAAAAGCAAGTATTCATCATCATCATCTTTAGTCAGTTTGTCCAAACCATCAAAGCATACATACATCGAAACCCAATTATTTAAATAGTCTTACACAGATTCCTGATAAAATAGGATACAAATATAAAATCCACTATAAATCAATTCCATTAAAACCCCCAACAATAATATTCTCTCTTCAGAGAAAAGTTCATTGTGCAAATAACTAGTCATAATAAAAATTAGCTCAGACAGGCAACAATATTGCCAAACACATGTTAGCATACATAATGAGGGAAAGCATCTCAATCAGCTTCGGTTACAGTCTTCTGGCGCCTAAACCAAACATTCAATAAAAAGCGACTTAAGGAAACAGGCGTTGTCAAAGCCAATAGGTCTCGCCAATGGATGAGCAGTTGGCTTTTGTAATAGGGAGGGAGAATTAATCAATGATAAGTGTGCGCACCCTTAACATAGTCCCTGACACAGAATGGAGCTAATTTGTATGTGTGTGCATGTGTGTGTGTGTGTGCTCCTTGTAAAAGGGAAAACTGAATGAGACTAATAGATCAATGGATGAAATGGGATGACTGAAACAATTATAAAGTTTAGTAACATCAGCATGTCTCTGTTAATACCACTCCTAGAGAGAAGTATTTCGCTTAAGTAGCAGTGGCCTGATACAACTGTGTTCATTTACAATGCACCATTTGACTGTTGTAGTGGAGCAAGAATGAGTCACAGTCTCCAAGTTTAAAAATCTATCTCCGATTGCAGACGGTGATAAGAAGGATAGCACTGTGCAGCAGCCGCGGTCGGTAGTAGAAGTAACTGCAAGGCGGTGACGTGGGGAGGGGAAGGGGCAGGGTGGGGGGTAGTAAACTATGGATTACGGAGGTTTACAGGTAAGTTAACATATACATTAATAAAACGAATTTCGTTGCGTGCACTGCACCGACCGCGGCTGCTGTGCAGTTGGATGAACCTCAATCACCACAATATGGTATGTAGGAAAGAAGTAACACTGATAAGTGACAGCACTCCACTGGAGGAGACAATAAACCAGTTCCGGTCTTTAGTTTTTTAGATGGTTTCGTTCTACAGTTCATGTTAGGATGATGAAGTGCCTTCAAGTCCCAGGCTCAAATTGATCGGTTATATGATATGGTCACGTGCACGGTTAAAATTACTAAAGAGGAGGCCTTAGGATGGAAAACTTGTTGCAAATGCTTACTTTACATACATTTCAATCGTACGAGATACAGAAATTAATTTCCACAATAGGTGAAAAATCCTCAGGTTATGCGCACAATACTTCTAATGTTTTCACAAAAGTCAGCGTGTGCATGCACAGGGCATGCTTTGCAGGGGTGTCACTGAGAAGCGATATGAACGACAAACTGTGCACTAAATAAATGAAGAACTCAAGTTAATCAGGTCCGAAGTCTGAACCGCTTACCCATTTCAGCATTTGTGTAATGTGAGTTGACATGTTCATTCTATTAAATAATTAGGGCTACAAGTCCCAGGGTGCAAAGCAAAAACCAGGACTGAGTGATACTCATGCGTGGAGCTAGAAAACCTGACAAATCTACAAACACTATAAACAACATTCACCATAAGACCATGATATATTCACAAGTTCAACAATCTGATGAGGAGGAGTCACCAAGCAGCATGACGAGGCGAGACATCCAGAAAGGCAAGCGTGGCAGTTTACGCTGCGAATTCTCAACAATAGCTCCTGACACCACCAGTAATCATTCCTTAAGCTAAAGCAGTAAACACAAAAGGGTCCTCTCCATTCACACCCACAGATTTGCATCTTCACGTAGCTACGACAGTCATGATATGTCCATGATGGTGGAACATGAAAGCGTGTGTGTAGTTAAAAGTTAGGCATGTGGCCTCCTGAAGCAGACGTCCTTCTGAAACATGAAGCGTGGCGCCCATGAAGCGGGGCGCCTTGCTGATCAAATAAAAAGCGCACAGCCTCCAAAATGTCTGGCCTGGCTGATGTGAGGGACAGGCCAGGGGGATTTGTCAGCAGTGAGGACTCTGACGGGGAGATACTTTGTAACAAAACCAATATTTCCCATGGGCAAGTCTGAGTCAGACAGAGGTAGCACATAGATTCATGTACGAGAAACATTAACTAAGTGAGTTGGAACACCAAATGACTTGTTCATTTGGAAAGTCAACCGAAAATATCACACACATTTGCTTTGACTGCCAACGGACACCAAAAGTGTTCAAAAGCTTTTCCTAGTGTTCTGCAGGACCAGATTTTCTCAGGTACACATAGAAAGAATAAGAGGAAAACTTGCCCTCTGAAAAACATACTTTAACAATGTCACATTCACCTTGCACTTATATTGTTTTTTGTCATTTCATGCCAAGGTCGAATAGGCCGAACGATAGTAGTAAGTCAGGATACCTCTGCTCATCATGCGTGTCCCCAAAAGTGACAGGTGCCACGCCCCATCGCTGCGTCCTTAAAAGTGACAGGTGCCACGCCCCCTCACTGTGTCCTTAAAAGTGACAGGTGCCACGCCCCCTCTCTGTGTCCTTAAAAGTGACAGGTGCCACGCCCTCTCGCTGTGTCCTTAAAAGTGACAGGTGCCACGCCCCCTCGAAGTGTCCTTAAAAGTGACAGGTGCCACGCCCCCTCGAAGTGTCCTTAAAAGTAACAGGTGCCACGCACTCATGATGGATGTAGGTGCCCATTTGACCCAAGGTGCGGGCTGCCATAGGACGGGCTGCTTTTGGAGACATCAGCGAACCAGAGCCCTATGACGGCTGTATGCCCTTGTTGTGGTGTAGAGGGGTACGCCCCCTTTTAGAGGCTGTTTAAGATACATATAAGGCCTCCTTAAGAGCTTGTACAGCAAGCAGACGCCTGAATACGAAAAGGTGCCCATAGCAAAATGAAGAGATACAGCCCGCTTGTGAAATGGCCAGTGTTGGGTGGCTCCCAGCCCACTATCAATAGATATTACTGCAGCTTAACACCCCTGGTAATGGACGAGAATACTCAACAAGAAACACCTAAGGATATGGGTTGCGACTTTACTGATTTTGGCAATGACCTTTGTCGGCGCGTGGAAGAACTCCGTCTCAAGGATTCCGTATGCCGGATGTCCCCGATTAAGGTCAACAGCAGAGAAAATGAGGGCTCGTGTAGTGGCAACGTGTATGCTGGCCTCAGTTTCGTGGACATGGAGGAAAATGAAGAATCGATAGTTCCACCTAACACATCCGTCGATGAAGACATGGGCTTTCAGGAGGATACGGCTCCTGAGAAGGTCATTGTGCAACAGCCCTGTACAAGCGTCTAAGGTAATGGGGCATCGCAGAACATTAGCGACTCTCAAGATTTCAGAGCCACCACAGAGGGCGGTGAAAATGCTGAGGTTAGTAAAAATGTTATGAGCAGGCAGAGACCTAATGATGTATTTTATTTCTTCAACTAAACTAATGACATGTCAATCTTTCTTCTTTTTGACTCCTAGAGAGCAATCCCAGCTGGATGCACCTACTTCATAATGCGCTATGGTGAAGAAGCTGTAGCACCTTCTAACACACCCGTCTATGAAGACATGGGCCTTCAGGAGGATACGGCTCCTGAGAAGGTCGTTGTGCAACAGCCGGGTACAAGCGTCTAAGGTGATGGGGCATAGCAGGACATTAGCGACTCTTAAGATTTCAGAGCCGCCGCAGAGGGCGGTAATAATGCAGAGGTTAGTAAAAATGTTATGAGCAGGCAGAGACGTAATGATGTATTTTATTTCTTCAACTAAACTAATGACATGTCAATCTTTCTTCTTTTTGATTTCAAGAGAGCAATCCCAGCTGGATGTACCTACTTCATAATGCGCTATGGTGAAGAAGCTGTAGCACCTCCTAACACACCCGTCTATGAAGACATGGGCCTTCAGGAGGATACGGCTCCTGAGAAGGTCATTGTGCAACAGCCGGGTACAAGCGTCTAAGGTGATGGGGCATCGCAGGACATTAGCGACTCTCAAGATTTCAGAGCCGCCGCAGAGGGCGGTGAACATGCGGAGGTTAGTAAAAATGTTATGCGCAGGCAGTTACATAATGATGTATTTTATTTCTTCAATTAACAGACTGTCAATCTTTCTTTTTTTGAACCCTAGAGTGCAGCCCCAAAAAGGCCTGCGGCAGAGAGGCGGCCTGCAAAAGCGAGCAATGTAATTGTCAATTGTCTGCGGTGTTCAAAACAGGCTGAAAGTTCCACATGCCAAAACAGTGATGGGTGCGACACGTGTGTATGTGGCTCTAAGAACGGCGCGTGTGAAAAGGAAGATCCAGGATTGTCCTACAATGCCAGGCAGAGTGTTAAGGGTTTCGCCATGGTGGTGGTACTAATCTGTGTCAATTACAGCCTTTGTCAGCCATCAAATGAATGATCCTCAGCAGGCGGCGCACGATTGTTTGTGCGAATCATACAGAACAAGAACAATACAATATATGTGTAGTTTGTTAGACCCGTACAAGGTGTATAAACTGATAAGGGTGGTGTACGGGCTGTACACTGAAAATAAATATGTCCACCCTGACATGGTGAGATTCTTGTCAGCGGCACTCAATGAGATCCGATACGCCCATGACCCGAGCTTAACATGTATGCAGGGGCTGTGCACAGCTTTTGGTAGAAAGATGATAGAAAGACTCGTAGAAAGGCGTATGTGTAATCTATATAAATAAATAAAAAAATAGGGTCTTTGACCCCCCAAAGACTATTTCAAATAAGGTCTTATTAACGTTACATGATGAGTAGTAGAATGTTACACCGCAAGGTGGCTATGTGTTAATCCGTCCTTACGACGCTTATTGTGAAAATGTAAAGTACCTTCTGTTTATGTTTTGTTAAAATTTTCTATAAAAGGTCCCAAGTGTCATTCATTGCCTGGGGTGTAACGGATGATAACATGCCAGGGGCCGGGTCAAGAAAACTTTATTATGATACAAGGGGAGTTGGCAGCTTGGGAAGCGCTGAAGCTCTGTATAGAAGAGCTGTAGATGAAAACGAACCTGTAAGCAGAGACCGGGTGAACACCTGGGTATCAGGAGAGGAGGCGTATTCACTCCATAAACCCGCCAGAAGACGATTTAATAGGCGCCCTACAATCGTTAATGCGCAAATAGATTATCAATTGCAGACGGAAATCATTAGCCTTCAAGATATAGCAAAGCATAACAGCGACGCTCGTTATATATTAACCGCCATAGACGTCTTGTCCAAGTACGCCTACGCAGAAGCGCTACTTTAACAAGACATTTCAGAAATGATTAAAGCACCATGGGGTTCAACATTTTGTAACACACACAGAGGTAAAAGCAGCGGTTGTAGAGCGGTTTAACAGAACGTTAAAGTCTAAGATGTGAAGGTATTTTACGGCCCACAACACCTAAAGATACGTTGATGTTCTAGAGGCTTTCTTAGATGTATATAATGGCAGTTATCACAGGACCATCAAAACTGCGCCCGTAGACATAACTCCTAGTAATTTTTTATCTGTTTGAAGAACGGTGTACGGGCATAATTTCGCTACAAAGGTGAAGAAGCCTATTTTTTAAAAAGGTGATCATGTAAGGATTTCAAAATTGAAAGGGGTCTTTACGAAGGGCTACCAACAGACTTTTAGTGACAAAATATTTATAGTTGAAAGTGTGAAGCTTAAAGAAGGGCTGTATATTTACAGGCTAAAGGACTACGATGGGGAAGCGGTGTTGGGGGTCTTTTACAAGGAAGAGTTACAAAGGATACCTGACGATCCGCACAGGGTGTATAGGGTTGAAAAGATTCTGAAAAGGAAAGGTAGAGGTGCTAATAGCCAAGCATATGTCAAATGGTGGGGCTGGCCGGAAAAATCTAACAGTTGGGTATTGGCCAGTTCCCTGAAGGGTGTGTGAGCTGAGGAGCGTCTAAAAGCTGCTGATAAGACGGAGACAACGCCCTTTTATATCACCCTGCTGTCCAACGCTTCTAAGGGCATGTTTCCCGACAACCAGATTTCTAATTATACTGTGAAATTGGCTAAGCCTGTGGACCTGAAAGGGGATTGGGAGGTAGCCCGAACCAAAATCCAATACCCTAGAACCTTGAATACATTTACACAGAGCAAGGCAAAGTTTTACATAAAGCGTGAGCAAGACCCTGTGAGCATGCACAAGAGCATCCCATACGGCTACTACCCAACCGTTTCAAGTGTTGTCGATGCCATCAACAAATCCATAGGCAGCATCGAAACATATACGAATACTCATCTGTTGCTAGATAACGTCAGAAGGAAGGTGTTTCTTAAAGCCCTTAATCGCACCACGACGTTTAACTGCTCCGGTAAATTAAGAAGAGTTTTAGGCACAGTACAGAATGCGAGAAGTTCGATCGAACAGGATCACACGTGCCCTGATATTAATGGGGGATTCTGGGCGATATTGTAGAGGCCCAGAGGATCAGCGATAGTTACTCGCCGCTGTTAAGGTGGGTCTATGTACAGGGCGAAAATAATACGATGTTCAATATTCAATTCAACAAATCCGACTACGTCGCAGTCTCTAAAAAACGTTTTGACACTATTTCAATTATGATCTTCGATGATCAGTCTGTCCCGGTGTTAAGCTTCATTTAAGGCCGAGACGGGACAGAGGCTATTAAGCAGGCATCATGGTGGTTGTGAAAATATACGGGGACCCTTCTATGTACAGGGACTATTACAGAAACCAGGCTGGATAGGCCCTCCGTACTTTCAAGGGTCACCGGTTATGTACGGGGCCGGTCTAGCAGGTTTCTTCCGCAGTCTGTTTAGAAGAGCTATGCCCTTCTTGAGAAGAGGTTATGAAATTGCAAAGCCGCATGTTAAAGCAGCGGCTACGAACATTGCCCAGGACGTTGTAGGGTCTGTTACTTCGGGGGTTGCCGAACGCATAAACTAACAGCCGTAAGAAGGCGCTGGCTTGGTGTACAGGCCTCATGCGAGTGTTAAAAGGAAGCGCCGTGCTTCGAGATGCAGAGGACCACCTGCCCCCTATAAAAAAGGAGTTCTTCAAAGCGCGCTCAGAAAAGAAAAACCCCAAGACGGAAGAGAGCTTCGAAGAAGAAGAGAACCACCTCTAAAGTAAATATTTGTTAAAGCTGCACAAACTAAAGCATGGCCTTTGTACATTGTGCATCCGGCGAGTGTGCCGAATCCAAGTTAGACTTGTTTACTCTAAAGCCCACGCAGACAAGCATCAAAAACAGCTTCTTCATGAACCTTTAGCCGCTTTGACGCCTCTGGCCCCTATAGAGTTTTATGTATCAGGGTCCACGGATATGTATTTGGATCTCAACATCACGCTACTCCATCTTATGTGTAAAATCGTAAAAGCGAATGGTTCCGACATAGCAGCAGACGCTAAAGTAGCTACGATCGCTTACCCCATAGCAACCTTGTTTAATCAGGTGCACATCACCCTGGGCGATCGTCTCATCACACAGAGCAATAACATGTATGCCTACAGAGCCTATTGCGAGAGCATTCTAAATTACAGTAGCAACGCCCTCGACATGCAGCTTTCAGCGGACCTCTTCTACAAGGACACATATGGACACTTTGAAGCCAAGGTGACTCATTGTGTCTCATCAGTGGGGATGCGGACCAGTACAAGCTGGACATACTGTCAGTGAGTCTATTTGTAAAGAGGGTGAAAGTGTACCCGAGCGTCAGACTAGCTCACACTGACGCTTTGCAAATATCAAACGCCAAGTACGCGGTGGAAAGAGTAGCTCTGAAGGTATTCAGCATCCCTGCCGGTACCCGATTAACTCAACAACATAATATTTTTATGGGACAACTCCCCAAGCTTATCATCATCGGATTTGTGGACAATAGAGCTTTTAGCTGCGTCTACGCCTCAAATCCCTTTAATTTTAAGCACTACAATATCAACTACGTTGCGCTGGTCCACGAGGGCACCGTGATTCCTGCAAAACCCTGCACACCCAGTTTTATAACCTCCAACTACATCCGGGAATATCAGGGGCTGGTTTCGATAACCGAGAAGCATCTACGGGACTGCGGGGTAGCAGTAACAAGAGAAGGCTATGGGGCCGGATTCACGCTGTTCGCATTCGACCTGACTCATGACATGGAAGATGGCGATCACTACAACCTGGTCAAAAACGGCAATCTAAAAGCTGAAATACGATTTAAATCCGCTACCTGCGAATGTGAACATGGTCGTATTCTAAGTATTTCACAGCATCATTCAGATCAACCACGCCAGACAGACTTTGTTTGACTATCTTTAAAACGTTTGTGCAATGGACACTGTGCAGACACAGGACTTCTTACGCAGGCATAGATACGCTAGGAAATACTTTTTAGGTGTTTTCCCTAGCGATGGGCTACCAGCTGAAATAGAGCCGGAAAGACCACGCACCCTAGTCTTTAACACCGATCCTCATTACTAGGGTGGAACACACTGGGTGGCCGTGTTTCTAGATAGTAATAAGGTTACTGTGTTTGAGAGTATAGCAGAGTTCCTCCAACACAGTATCTATACACATCCCATATTCAAGTTTGTGAAAAAAGCTGCAGCGAGGGTTGAGTATAACAAGCTAAGGATTCGTTAGCCATCACATGCGGTGAACACTGTTTTATTTTATCAGTAAAATGTCGGAGGGGGTGGCGTTTGGAAATTTCTTAAATCTATAGTCGAGTGACCTTGTTAACAATGACAGTCAAGTTGTGAAATATGTAAAAGAAAACACAAGGGCATCGGTCAGACCTGTGAAAACAGAATATAGCGTTTGTCAAAATTGTAAGGGCCTGTAACGCGTGTATGTTTAATGATGAACGTTTAAAATAAAGGCACTTTTAAAACACGCATTCAGACTCTGTATTTCTATGCTGCCACATACACCATAATTAAAAATGTTTTAAAAGACGAGTGAGACGGGATGAAAAGTTATAAAAGTGTTTATTACAAACAGTTATGGAGGTTGTGCATTACAAAGACATACATTACTAAAGAAATATATGAAAAATAATCAGACACGGTTATACACGTAATAGGCACAGTTATTCAAAAAGTCTGTAGAAACATTAAGAATTAATCCACGTATGGGATTTGGACAATGGCCTTTTTCTCTCTACAGCCGGCGCAGGTGGGTTGCTCTAGGAGGGGAATAGTCGTGGGGCGTCACAGGCGGCTGGCGATGGAGGGAGTGGTGTCTTTAAACTTTCAAGCATACGGCGGTGATCGTTATTACCCATGAGTGTGGAAGGGATGTTGAGTTCAGCGGCGGCTCGTGGAAACTGATCCCAACCTCTAGGAGCATTTTGATGCGTTAGGGTCTTGGGATGCGTGAGACCTTTGACTAGATTGTACATGTGTGAACCAACAACCGGCTGCCCCTTGTAGAGAAATTGGCCTCGCTCATTCCATGCTGTTATGTCTTTAGAAGTGGCAAGTTTACTCATCAACATTTGCGCTGCCCCCCTGTGCCTCTGACTGATATTTTTTAGGAGGTCGTCAACAAAGATATCCGAGGGCGGGGTCTGGGCCGGTTGCGGCTGTTGGGAATGCGTAGCAGGCGCAGGCGTTGCTGGCTGTTCAGAGTCCTGAGCATATAAAGGTAGCTTATTTTTTTCAGTATCCCACTGCTTGTAGTAGCTTAGAAATGTTTTAAGGGTGATGGTGTAAAGGGTAGCTTTGTCGTACGGGTTTAGATCCGTATGGTTCAAAATGTCTTTAATTTCAGCACCCAGTCGTAGAGTCTCATTTTATCGTATATCCCAGGTCTTGTCCGCAGAACATTCCAGTTGCTCCAGCTGTTGTCTAGGAACCAAATACATCTTTGCGGCATGCTCCATCATCGGCCCGAGAGAAGGCTTGTAATTAAGGGTATAGCTATGCCCAGCAATGAGCCTATAAAACCCTCAGACTGTTTCACCAGTTTCTTCTTGGTAATGAGTGAGGCCCTTTTATTACTGAGCTTCTTGATAAGATGTTGCTTCTTCTTCAACACCTGTAACTGACTCTTTGATATAGGGACGTTACCTTTTAGGGTGTTTAGGGCTATTTCTGAAATGGGCGCAACTAAATCGTCAGAAGCAACGCAGAGGAGGGACTTTCTGTGCTGGGGACTGGCTGTAACCAACATTTTTAGGAGGGCCAAATTGCGGCGTAGGCGGTCAGACATGGTCAACACCTGGGATTATAAGGGTCGGACTACAAATGTGTCTCTTTGGGGGGTAAGCGACTGGGAGATCAGGGGGACAAATATCAGCCTTCAGTCGGTAGTCTTCTAGAGTGTTATTTTTTAAGTCGACCAGCAGGTAGCCGTGGGGTTTTACTGTAGCGTCGTTAAAGGCCTCCGTGAAGAAGTGTGTGTTTCCTGGGTACATCTGTTTAGCTATGACGGCTATTTGCTGTATGTCACGGGGATTTTTAAATAAAACAAGGTATGAGGCGTTGTGTGCTATAGAGTGACTGTTCTTACCCTTGTAAAACAGGTTCTGCACAATGTAGCATATGCTTAGATTGCGTTGGTGTGAATATTGAGTAAAAGCTCTCTCTAACTCAGGATGGCCACCACCTTCACGCATAAGGTCATCGACAATTACCATGTTTACAAGGGTCGGTGGCAGCAGCTCATCGTCATTGAGATTATCAGGTATACCTTCTATAAATCTGATATGAGGGAAGCTGCAGGACAGATCAGTATAAAGATCTTGCCAGCACGAATAAAGCCATACAATGTTATTAGGTGTTTGGGATAAAGCACCAGCAGCATTTTCTAAGAGCTTTTTTATAAAGTAGCTTTTACCGCAGTTTGAGGGCCCTGCTAACACGCAGGAGAATGGTTGCTGTAATCTGGTGTCCATAGTGTGGTGGTGACCTCTCTAATGCGCCTAATAACCATACAGCAGTGTTTTATAGTCTGTAGTCAGGACCCTTTTGTCAAAAACAACGCGTAAGGTTTTATGTAGGGGCTGGGTTGTAATTTCCCACTTCATTTTGGATCTGAATATGCATGGTTAGTTAACAGCAATGATTTTATCATTTTCACGATCATCCGATGCAGAGTATTTGTGCACCAGATCCTTCAGACTGTCAAAATTGATTGTTAGGGTGTTACTGACGTTTAAAGTTATACCTTTGACCTTCATGCATACTTTGTTGGTGTTTGTTTTGTAGGAGTAGGTCTTAGGTCTGGATGAGGTCAATTCTATTATATGTTCATCCTTATCGAGTTCGCTGGTCAAATTACCTAGATAATCCCCAAGAGGAGGATCTTCATCCCCCGGTTTACTCAGAAAATCACAGAGTCGGGTGTCATGATACAGGCATCGATCCTGGAGTTTATCCATAACACCGTAAAGCTCTAGACGGGCATGAGCAGTCATTAAGCAGGCTATGAAGATGTTTATGTTGTTACACGTTGTGGGGTACTCTTTTGTGTATTTCCAAAACACAGCTGCGGCCTCGTCATTGATAAACTCGAAGCTGGACACCTCATAACAAGCATGGTATACCCTTTGAATTTGGATTGAATGAATGTGTTTAGGAAATCACCAATGCACGTTCACCCCTCAAACTCCCAGCAGTCATCAGAGGTTAGATGGTGTGTGTAAATATAGTTAGGTTGGTGTACCCCCGTCTCTTGTGTGCACTCTTTAGCAAACACTATGTAGTCTTCAGTTTTTGTCTGGGGTATGCCTTTAACCATTTAACACCGGTGTACAATTCCTACCCTACATGGAGTCTGACACCTTGGGCATTTCATGCCTCTGCATTTGTGATCTGTCGCCACATAACAGCCGCACTCTCGGCAATCCATTTTAGGGATGCATTTAACAGCTTTGTGGTGTATGCTCAAGCAGTCTTGCGAGCGACAACACATCTTACAGTTGTGGCACCTCACCTTCTGGGCGATGTATACGAAGCAACCATCCCTCTGACACATCATACAGTGTATTTCACACTGATGATGTGCCTTAGTGTTGTATATATGGTCGCAATGTGTGCACACATACTTGACTCACAGAAAACATTTAAGGTTCAAGATACTGTAAAAGTGATTTTCGTGGTGAAGGACATATACGGTCTTGTTTTTCACACGTTCCCCGGTTGTATAGTACTTTCAAGAACCGTTGTGATAAAGAACTTTCACCGTAACGGGGAAATAGTTCTCAAAAAGACCTATGTCGCCAAAGCCGACCATGCGGTCTGGAGGTATTTCAAGAACCCCATGGGCTTCAGCCACTCTAGACATGATGGCCGCGTCGGTGGTGGTGCGCCCCATCAGCAACCCCACGATGCTGGCCGCCAGACAGGTGTTGGCTGTTCCATTGTTAAAGTTGAGCAGCCAACGTTTTTTCTTACCAATTATCTTGCTGTATAGGACACTCTTTAAAGGCCAGGAAACACCGCCCTCACCACCCCGTACAATGAGGGCTATGACTGTGAAAGTGCCATAGGCAACTAGTTCAGCCATACTCATTCAACGACGTCAAACACATCGAGGGACCTTTGTTTGGTGAACAAAGGACTGTCAAAACCCTGCCCCTGGAAGCGTAATTGGAGAAAATCATTAGGACCCACATTCCATAACAACCTTTCTATCTGTGTTTGCACAGCCTGATGTATGGCTAAAACCCCATGTGTGGAGGACCTTATCTGTTGAAGGTTAATAAACCTAAACTCCTCGTAGTATTCTGTAGCGTTAAATCTCTCTACAGTACGAATGTAACGCTCTCTAAAAACACGGTCTCTGAATCCTCATCATGAGGAATTTGACTTGATGGGGAGCTTGCTGCTGTATCATTTTGGAGATTCTGGTTTAGCAAGGTCTCTGGGGGTCTTTTAAGCTACCTTGTAGCGCATATTCTGACTTTTTTTAGTTTACTTATTAAAAGACTGCGCTGCTTAGCGCTATTAGCCCACTTTTGTTTTTTACGGGACCATGCTTTTCTAGGTAGCCTACCCCATCCTATTTGAACAGTATGGTTTGTGCCAGTGGGCGACGTGCTCATAGAGGCCTCTGCTACAGACCCATCCCGCGGACCTTCTGGGTGTTCCTGGTGGTGGAGTGTTGGCGCTCTACCCCTCGAGGTCTTCAATTGCACTCCCCTCGGGATGTTCTCTCCTGAACTTATGTAATGCTGGGTGCATGGTACAGGTGTATGTCATTCAGGCGCTGTTTTTGAAACTGTATGACTTTGTTTGAGGGGTTCCATGTACTTTTTACGCTTGAGCAAGCGTAAGAAGCGCAGGGACTTTGTCAGTACCGTGTGATCCTTACTGCTATATTTTGATTTGTGCGTACTATTATTAATAACCAGGGCATGTTGATTCTTTAGGGGATGGCATAGGCCTAGTCACGCAGGGATACTCCAAATGTCGGACACTGTTGCTTGACACATTTGGAGGATCACCCTTTTACACTGGTCAATCATTTGCAGTATCTTCCCCTGAGCCTCTAGCCCGACCCTGTCGGCGCTACCACACATCCCCAATGTTAAGGTGGCGATGTTCGCTTGGCGTTTTAGATTTCTGACCATCAGCTGTATGTCTTTCACATGGGCCCCTAGTACCTCTTTTGGGTTTACAGAATTATATTGCGGCGGATTAAGGATGAATACAATGCCTGGTTGTACAATGACCTGTAACACCCCTGGACCTTCTCTCCCACCGTCCGCCACAACACCATTCTGTAATGGAGGGCCTGGGGGGATCATAGAAACAGGGTCCCAGTGCGAACACCCCGGGTCGTCCTTGGAAGGGTCCCCACTAAAGACGCCCTCCAAGCCCTGATTTGACCAGTCGTCCCAGCCCTTACTGTTATCATCGTATATTGCTGGGGGTGATGTGGGTTTTACACTGGATGCATGGGTTGATTGGTCGTACGCTCCCAGAGGGGTGATAGGGGACATAAGGCATACGGAGCGTAAATGGCTGTCGAAATATTTGAGGACCCTATCTGCTCAGGAATTGTCGGGGTTGTGGTCGGGTGAATGTCTAACAGCTGTATGCAAATCCCCATTGTACATGTTAGAAGGATCCTTGTGCTGGTCTATCAAGTTTGTCTACCAACCCTGTCAACGCCTTGAGACACCCACTGCTGCCGGCATAAGGTGCTCCTGAGGGTTGAGCATTTTCAGACTCTGAGTTCCTAAGCCCATCAGGCATGATTATAGCAGGTTTTGGGGGTTGGTCTACGGGGAGCCCCTCTACCGGTGCCATTAGCTTATTTGAAACTATAGAGGGCTTCAGGGTATGGGAAGGGCCCTGCGGTGTAATGGGCTTGATTAAGGATCTGCTTTTGTTTCTACTTGTAACGCCGGTACCCCTTGCTTTTTCTTAAGATATTTTCTTGAGAGGCGATTCACTTTAGGGAGTTGGGGCTGTACCAGATCTTCTGCAACCGCCGTCACAGCCGCTGGCCCATTAGAGATCAGGGATGTAGAGGGCTCATTCACAGGTCTCACAACATTTTTCATCCAGAGGCGTAGTTTGGGGTTCAAGGACCACAGGTTTGTTCTTGAGGTTTAAAGGCTTTGTTTGGGACTCCGGGACCACCTGTTTCTTCTTAAGGTTTAAAGGACAGGGTTGGGGTTCTGGATCCCTCGGCTTCTTGTTAAGGGTGGATTTGTTTGAGAGGGGATTCCCTTTTGAGGCATGGAGAGGGTTCAGATATGCAGCATTGCTTTTACACCGAACAGGCATTACAGTGTCTGGGATTGTAAGCATGTCTCCGTTGTTGTCCCCCTCCCTGTGCAGAATAGACATTCCTGTAGGCATGTTCATCATGTTGGAGGAGGGATTGATTTGACATTTCACGGCGGTGCCGTCGCTGTTGTATGTGGGTGTAGTATGAACAGAGCTTGCCCTGTCGTACACGCCTACTCACACATTTTGCTGCAGACAAGGTGTTCTGGACTGTCTTTGTGATGTCCCTAAACTGTGTCATCGACCTCAGCCTTACACTTGTCTTCTCCGGTGTTCTTTTGAGCGGCTCCTAGAATGTAACATAAAAAAAAATATATATATATATATATTAGACAGAATAAGGAACCTGTAAAAGCTGTTTACACTACCCACAGACACCCCAACAGAATAATTTCTACACATCCCGCCTTTATACAACCAGTACTACATGGCAGTGGCCCCCTTCTGCTTGCAAGAACAAAACCCAGAGAGTTATTTTTTTTCGCGCCCTTTTATAAAACATACCTGTTAGAGGTCTTTTCCCAGCTCCTTTCTTTGGCACACGGCCCTCTTTAGATGCTGAAGATTTCCTTTTCAATGGCCTTTCTTTTGTTCACGGTGCAGCCTCTTGCACAGCTGCCGCGGCCGTGCATGACTCCAAGGGCCCTAAAAAGGAAAAATTATCACATTTGCAGTATAAACTCAGCCATAGCAGTCCCTTCTGAGGGGCCCTCCTACAGTACGTCCCTGTGGTTTTTGGTCTAACAAAGCCTAAGTCTTAGACAGTTTAAAGAACCCTGGCATTTTTGATTTGCCTGAAAGAACCGCGTTATCCTGCACTCTGCGACGCGCTTTAAGCCCCCAGGTACTGCTCTAGATCGTCAAAATCTAGTTGTAGATAGGCATCATAATCTATAAACGCATACATACATGAGAATACCATTAGAAGAGCCGAGCTTCTGAGACACTGGTGTACTAGTGTACAAAAACTACTCAGAACTATACACCTCTAAAAACATATACCTGACTGAATGGTGAGCATTTCTACGTCGGTGATGGTTATTACCGGAATGTCCTGTGTTTAGGGTTAGATCAAAAAAGGTGGTTTTAAAACTACACCTCATAAACACGGCATTACAGTTTTTACATACACCTTAGAAAATGCCAATCATAAATTCAATATTGAAAAGAACCTTGCCTTGACGTTTTATGTTGAATAAGAACCCCTCATTCCTACACCCAAGCACCAACGCATGTACAACATTAACCTACGCGCATATCATTACAATGAACTATGCCTTCTGTTCTTTGGCGGTACAAAAGGGGGTGGTGATGGAGGGAGCATCAGAACCAATCAAAAGCTCACACCCAGTCAACAGATCTGGGTTTGATCCATCACCGTTCTTTAGCCCACTCTGCCACCCCAGTTCAGACATGGCCATATGCAAATCAGCCTGACCCTGTGCCTCATGGGAACAGTCGAGCCCAAATTGCCAAGCCATGCCTTCCCTGGACCGGAAACAAGCTTCCTAGGACCGGTTTCTGGCATTTCAGCTGTTTTCAGCCAGGCTTGCTTGAAACCAGTGGCAAAGTGAGCAAGTGACTCACGTCTGAGCATACCCTGCCAACTTATGGCGAACAAAGCGGTACAAAAGGGGGTGGTGATGGAGGGAGCATCAGAACCAATCAAAAGCTCACACCCAGTCAACAGATCTGGGTTTGATCCATCACCGTTCTTTAGCCCACTCTGCCACCCCAGTTCAGACATGGCCATATGCAAATCAGCCTGACCCTGTGCCTCATGGGAACAGTCGAGCCCGAATTGCCAAGCCATGTCTTCCCTGGACCGGAAACAAGCTTCCTAGGACCGGTTTCTGGCATTTCAGCCATTTTCAGCCAGGCTTGCTTGAAACCAGTGTCAAAGTGAGCTAGGGACTAACATCTGAGCATACCCTGCCAACTTATGGCGAACAAAGCGGTACAAAAGGGGGTGGTGATGGAGGGAGCATCAGAACCAATCAAAAGCTCACACCCAGTCAACAGATCTGGGTTTGATCCATCACCGTTCTTTAGCCCACTCTGCCACCCCAGTTCAGACATGGCCATATGCAAATCAGCCTGACCCTGTGCCTCATGGGAACAGTCGAGCCCGAATTGCCAAGCCATGCCTTCCCTGGACCGGAAACAAGCTTCCTAGGACCAGTTTCTGGCATTTCAGCCGTCTTCAGCCAGGCTTGCTTGAAACCAGTGGCAAAGTGAGCAAGGGACTCATGTCTGAGCATACCCTGCCAACTTATGGCGAACAAAGCGGTACAAAAGGGGGTGGTGATGGAGGGAGCATCAGAACCAATCAAAAGCTCACACCCAGTCAACAGATCTGGGTTTGATCCATCACCGTTCTTTAGCCCACTCTGCCACCCCAGTTCAGACATGGCCATATGCAAATCAGCCTGACCCTGTGCCTCATGGGAACAGTCGAGCCCGAATTGCCAATCCATGCCTTCCCTGGACCGGAAAAAAGCTTCCTAGGACCGGTTTCTGGCATTTCAGCCATCTTCAGCCAGGCTTGCTTGAAACCAGTGGCAAAGTGAGCAAGGGACTCACGTCTGAGCATACCCTGCCAACTTATGGCGAACAAAGCGGTAAAAAAGGGGGTGGTGATGGAGGGAGCATCAGAACGAATCAAAAGCTCACACCCAGTCAACAGATCTGGGTTTGATCCATCACCGTTCTTTAGCCCACTCTGCCACCCCAGTTCAGACATGGCCATATGCAAATCAGCCTGACCCTGTGCCTCATGGGACACTCGAGCCCGAATTGCCAAGCCATGCCTTCCCTGGACCGGAAACAAGCTTCCTAGGACCGGTTTCTGGCATTTCAGCCGTCTTCAGCCAGGCTTGCTTGAAACCAGTGGCAAAGTGAGCAAGGGACTCACGTCTGAGCATACCCTGCCAACTTATGGCGAACAAAGCGGTAAAAAAGGGGGTGGTGATGGAGGGAGCATCAGAACCAATCAAAAGCTCACACCCAGTCAACAGATCTGGGTTTGATCCATCACCGTTCTTTAGCCCACTCTGCCACCCCAGTTCAGACATGGCCATATGCAAATCAGCCTGACCCTGTGCCTCATGGGAACAGTCGAGCCCGAATAGCCAAGCCATGTCTTCCCTGGACCGGAAACAAGCTTCCTAGGACCGGTTTCTGGCATTTCAGCCATTTTCAGCCAGGCTTGCTTGAAACCAGTGTCAAAGTGAGCTAGGGACTAACATCTGAGCATACCCTGCCAACTTATGGCGAACAAAGCGGTACAAAAGGGGGTGGTGATGGAGGGAGCATCAGAACCAATCAAAAGCTCACACCCAGTCAACAGATCTGGGTTTGATCCATCACCGTTCTTTAGCCCACTCTGCCACCCCAGTTCAGACATGGCCATATGCAAATCAGCCTGACCCTGTGCCTCATGGGAACAGTCGAGCCCGAATTGCCAAGCCATGCCTTCCCTGGACCGGAAACAAACTTCCTAGGACCAGTTTCTGGCATTTCAGCCGTCTTCAGCCAGGCTTGCTTGAAACCAGTAGCAAAGTGAGCAAGGGACTCATGTCTGAGCATACCCTGCCAACTTATGGCGAACAAAGCGGTACAAAAGGGGGTGGTGATGGAGGGAGCATCAGAACCAATCAAAAGCTCACACCCAGTCAACAGATCTGGGTTTGATCCATCACCGTTCTTTAGCCCACTCTGCCACCCCAGTTCAGACATGGCCATATGCAAATCAGCCTGACCCTGTGCCTCATGGGAACAGTCGAGCCCGAATTGCCAATCCATGCCTTCCCTGGACCGGAAAAAAGCTTCCTAGGACCGGTTTCTGGCATTTCAGCCGTCTTCAGCCAGGCTTGCTTGAAACCAGTGGCAAAGTGAGCAAGGGACTCACGTCTGAGCATACCCTGCCAACTTATGGCGAACAAAGCGGTAAAAAAGGGGGTGGTGATGGAGGGAGCATCAGAACGAATCAAAAGCTCACACCCAGTCAACAGATCTGGGTTTGATCCATCACCGTTCTTTAGCCCACTCTGCCACCCCAGTTCAGACATGGCCATATGCAAATCAGCCTGACCCTGTGCCTCATGGGAACACTCGAGCCCGAATTGCCAAGCCATGCCTTCCCTGGACCGGAAACAAGCTTCCTAGGACCGGTTTCTGGCATTTCAGCCGTCTTCAGCCAGGCTTGCTTGAAACCAGTGGCAAAGTGAGCAAGGGACTCACGTCTGAGCATACCCTGCCAACTTATGGCGAACAAAGCGGTAAAAAAGGGGGTGGTGATGGAGGGAGCATCAGAACCAATCAAAAGCTCACACCCAGTCAACAGATCTGGGTTTGATCCATCACCGTTCTTTAGCCCACTCTGCCACCCCAGTTCAGACATGGCCATATGCAAATCAGCCTGACCCTGTGCCTCATGGGAACAGTCGAGCCCGAATAGCCAAGCCATGTCTTCCCTGGACCGGAAACAAGCTTCCTAGGACCGGTTTCTGGCATTTCAGCCATTTTCAGCCAGGCTTGCTTGAAACCAGTGTCAAAGTGAGCTAGGGACTAACGTCTGAGCATACCCTGCCAACTTATGGCGAACAAAGCGGTACAAAAGGGGGTGGTGATGGAGGGAGCATCAGAACCAATCAAAAGCTCACACCCAGTCAACAGATCTGGGTTTGATCCATCACCGTTCTTTAGCCCACTCTGCCACCCCAGTTCAGACATGGCCATATGCAAATCAGCCTGACCCTGTGCCTCATGGGAACAGTCGAGCCCGAATTGCCAAGCCATGCCTTCCCTGGACCGGAAACAAGCTTCCTAGGACCGGTTTCTGGCATTTCAGCCGTCTTCAGCCAGGCTTGCTTGAAACCAGTGGCAAAGTGAGCAAGGGACTCATGTCTGAGCATACCCTGCCAACTTATGGCGAACAAAGCGGTACAAAAGGGGGTGGTGATGGAGGGAGCATCAGAACCAATCAAAAGCTCACACCCAGTCAACAGATCTGGGTTTGATCCATCACCGTTCTTTAGCCCACTCTGCCACCCCAGTTCAGACATGGCCATATGCAAATCAGCCTGACCCTGTGCCTCATGGGAACAGTCGAGCCCGAATTGCCAATCCATGCCTTCCCTGGACCGGAAAAAAGCTTCCTAGGACCGGTTTCTGGCATTTCAGCCGTCTTCAGCCAGGCTTGCTTGAAACCAGTGGCAAAGTGAGCAAGGGACTCACGTCTGAGCATACCCTGCCAACTTATGGCGAACAAAGCGGTAAAAAAGGGGGTGGTGATGGAGGGAGCATCAGAACGAATCAAAAGCTCACACCCAGTCAACAGATCTGGGTTTGATCCATCACCGTTCTTTAGCCCACTCTGCCACCCCAGTTCAGACATGGCCATATGCAAATCAGCCTGACCCTGTGCCTCATGGGAACACTCGAGCCCGAATTGCCAAGCCATGCCTTCCCTGGACCGGAAACAAGCTTCCTAGGACCGGTTTCTGGCATTTCAGCCGTCTTCAGCCAGGCTTGCTTGAAACCAGTGGCAAAGTGAGCAAGGGACTCACGTCTGAGCATACCCTGCCAACTTATGGCGAACAAAGCGGTAAAAAAGGGGGTGGTGATGGAGGGAGCATCAGAACGAATCAAAAGCTCACACCCAGTCAACACATCTGGGTTTGATCCATCACCGTTCTTTAGCCCACTCTGCCACCCCAGTTCAGACATGGCCATATGCAAATCAGCCTGACCCTGTGCCTCATGGGAACACTCGAGCCCGAATTGCAAAGCCATGCCTTCCCTGGACCGGAAACAAGCTTCCTAGGACCGGTTCCTGGCATTTCAGCCGTCTTCAGCCAGGCTTGCTTGAAACCAGTGGCAAAGTGAGCAAGGGACTCACGTCTGAGCATACCCTGCCAACTTATGGCGAACAAAGCGGTACAAAAGGGGGTGGTGATGGAGGGAGCATCAGAACCAATCAAAAGCTCACACCCAGTCAACAGATCTGGGTTTGATCCATCACCGTACTTTAGCCCACTCTGCCACCCCAGTTCAGACATGGCCATATGCAAATCAGCCTGACCCTGTGCCTCATGGGAACAGTCGAGCCCGAATTGCCAAGCCATGCCTTCCCTGGACCGGAAACAAGCTTCCTAGGACCGGTTTCTGGCATTTCAGCCGTCTTCAGCCAGGCTTGCTTGAAACCAGTGGCAAAGTGAGCAAGGGACTCACGTCTGAGCATACCCTGCCAACTTATGGCGAACAAAGCGGTACAAAAGGGGGTGGTGATGGAGGGAGCATCAGAACCAATCAAAAGCTCACACCCAGTCAACAGATCTGGGTTTGATCCATCACCGTTCTTTAGCCCACTCTGCCACCCCAGTTCAGACATGGCCATATGCAAATCAGCCTGACCCTGTGCCTCATGGGAACAGTCGAGCCCGAATTGCCAAGCCATGCCTTCCCTGAACCGGAAACAAGCTTCCTAGGACCGGTTTCTGGCATTTCAGCCGTCTTCAGCCAGGCTTGCTTGAAACCAGTGGCAAAGTGAGTAAGGGACTCATGTCTGAGCATACCCTGCCAACTTATTGCGAACAAAGCGGTACAAAAGGGGGTGGTGATGGAGGGAGCATCAGAACCAATCAAAAGCTCACACCCAGTCAACAGATCTGGGTTTGATCCATCACCGTTCTTTAGCCCACTCTGCCACCCCAGTTCAGACATGGCCATATGCAAATCAGCCTGACCCTGTGCCTCATGGGAACAGTCGAGCCCGAATTGCCAAGCCATGCCTTCTCTGGACCGGAAACAAGCTTCCTAGGACCGGTTTCTGGCATTTCAGCCGTCTTCAGCCAGGCTTGCTTGAAACCAGTGGCAAAGTGAGCAAGGGACTCACGTCTGAGCATACCCTGCCAACTTATGGCGAACAAAGCGGTAAAAAAGGGGGTGGTGATGGAGGGAGCATCAGAACCAATAAAAAGCTCACACCCAGTCAACAGATCTGGGTTTGATCCATCACCGTTCTTTAGCCCACTCTGCCACCCCAGTTCAGACATGGCCATATGCAAATCAGCCTGACCTTGTGCCTCATGGGAACAGTCGAGCCCGAATTGCCAAGCCATGCCTTCCCTGGACCGGAAACAAGCTTCCTAGGATCGGTTTCTGGCATTTCAGCCGTCTTCAGCCAGGCTTGCTTGAAACCAGTGGCAAAGTGAGCAAGGGACTCACGTCTGAGCATACCCTGCCAACTTATGGCGAACAAAGCGGTACAAAAGGGGGTGGTGATGGAGGGAGCATCAGAACCAATCAAAAGCTCACACCCAGTCAACAGATCTGGGTTTGATCCATCACCGTTCTTTAGCCCACTCTGCCACCCCAGTTCAGACATGGCCATATGCAAATCAGCCTGACCCTGTGCCTCATGGGAACAGTCGAGCCCGAATTGCCAAGCCATGCCTTCCCTGGACCGGAAACAAGCTTCCTAGGACCGGTTTCTGGCATTTCAGCCGTCTTCAGCCAGGCTTGCTTGAAATAAGTGGCAAAGTGAGCAAGAGACTCACGTCTGAGCATACCCTGCCAACTTATGGCGAACAAAGCGGTACAAAAGGGGGTGGTGATGGAGGGAGCATCAGAACCAATCAAAAGCTCACACCCAGTCAACAGATCTGGGTTTGATCCATCACCGTTCTTTAGCCCACTCTGCCACCCCAGTTCAGACATGGCCATATGCAAATCAGCCTGACCCTGTGCCTCATGGGAACAGTCGAGCTTAAATTGCCAAGCCATGCCTTCCCTGGACTGGAAACAAGCTTCCTAGGACCTGTTTCTGGCATTTCAGCCGTCTTCAGCCAGGCTTGCTTGAAACCAGTGGCAAAGTGAGCAAGGGACTCACGTCTGAGCATATCCTGCCAACTTATGGCGAACAAAGCGGTACAAAAGGGGGTGGTGATGGAGGGAGCATCAGAACCAATCAAAAGCTCACACCCAGTCAACAGATCTGGGTTTGATCCATCACCGTTCTTTAGCCCACTCTGCCACCCCAGTTCAGACATGGCCATATGCAAATCAGCCTGACCCTGTGCCTCATGGGAACAGTCGAGCCCGAATTGCCAAGCCATGCCTTCCCTGGACTGGAAACAAGCTTCCTAGGACCGGTTTCTGGCATTTCAGCCGTCTTCAGCCAGGCTTGCTTGAAACCAGTGGCAAAGTGAGCAAGGGACTCACGTCTGAGCATACCCTGCCAACTTATGGCGAACAAAGCGGTACAAAAGGGGGTGGTGATGGAGGGAGCATCAGAACCAATCAAAAGCTCACACCCAGTCAACAAATCTGGGTTTGATCCATCACCGTTCTTTAGCCCACTCTGCCACCCCAGTTCAGACATGGCCATATGCAAATCAGCCTGACCCTGTGCCTCATGGGAACAGTCGAGCCCGAATTGCCAAGCCATGCCTTCCCTGGACCGGAAACAAGCTTCCTAGGACCGGTTTCTGACATGTCAGCCGTCTTCAGCCAGGCTTGCTTGAAACCAGTGGCAAAGTGAGCAAGGGACTCACGTCTGAGCATACCCTGCCAACTTATGGCGAACAAAGCGATACAAAAGGGGGTGGTGATGGAGGGAGCATCAGAACCAATCAAAAGCTCACACCCAGTCAACAGATCTGGGTTTGATCCATCACCGATCTTTAGCCCACTCTGCCACCCCAGTTCAGGCATGGCCATATGCAAATCAGCCTGACCCTGTGCCTCATAGGAACAGTCGAGCCCGAATTGCCAAGCCATGCCTTCCCTGGACCGGAAACAAGCTTCCTAGGACCGGTTTCTGGCATTTCAGCCGTCTTCAGCCAGGCTTGCTTGAAACCAGTGGCAAAGTGAGCAAGAGAATCATGTCTGAGCATACCCTGCCAACTTATGGCGAACAAAGCGGTACAAAAGGGGGTGGTGATGGAGGGAGTATCAGAACCAATCAAAAGCTCACACCCAGTCAACAGATCTGGGTTTGATCCATCACCGTTCTTTAGCCCACTCTGCCACCCCAGTTCAGACATGGCCATATGCAAATCAGCCTGACCCTGTGCCTCATGGGAACAGTCGAGCCCGAATTGCCAAGCCATGCCTTCCCTGGACCGGAAACAAGCTTCCTAGGACCGGTTTCTGTCATTTCAGCCGTCTTCAGCCAGGCTTGCTTGAAACCAGTGGCAAAGTGAGCAAGGGACTCACGTCTGAACATACCCTGCCAACTTATGGCGAACAAAGTGGTACAAAAGGGGGTGGTGATGGAGGGAGCATCAGAACCAATCAAAAGCTCACACCCAGTCAACAGATCTGGGTTTGATCCATCACCGTTCTTTAGCCCACTCTGCCACCCCAGTTCAGACATGGCCATATGCAAATCAGCCTGAACCTGTGCCTCATGGGAACAGTCGAGCTTAAATTGCCAAGCCATGCCTTCCCTGGACTGGAAACAAGCTTCCTAGGACCTGTTTCTGGCATTTCAGCCGTCTTCAGCCAGGCTTGCTTGAAACCAGTGGCAAAGTGAGCAAGGGACTCACGTCTGAGCATATCCTGCCAACTTATGGCGAACAAAGCGGTACAAAAGGGGGTGGTGATGGAGGGAGCATCAGAACCAATCAAAAGCTCACACCCAGTCAACAGATCTGGGTTTGATCCATCACCGTTCTTTAGCCCACTCTGCCACCCCAGTTCAGACATGGCCATATGCAAATCAGCCTGACCCTGTGCCTCATGGGAACAGTCGAGCCCGAATTGCCAAGCCATGCCTTCCCTGGACTGGAAACAAGCTTCCTAGGACCGGTTTCTGGCATTTCAGCCGTCTTCAGCCAGGCTTGCTTGAAACCAGTGGCAAAGTGAGCAAGGGACTCACGTCTGAGCATACCCTGCCAACTTATGGCGAACAAAGCGGTACAAAAGGGGGTGGTGATGGAGGGAGCATCAGAACCAATCAAAAGCTCACACCCAGTCAACAGATCTGGGTTTGATCCATCACCGTTCTTTAGCCCACTCTGCCACCCCAGTTCAGACATGGCCATATGCAAATCAGCCTGACCCTGTGCCTCATGGGAACAGTCGAGCCCGAATTGCCAAGCCATGCCTTCCCTGGACCGGAAACAAGCTTCCTAGGACCGGTTTCTGACATGTCAGCCGTCTTCAGCCAGGCTTGCTTGAAACCAGTGGCAAAGTGAGCAAGGGACTCACGTCTGAGCATACCCTGCCAACTTATGGCGAACAAAGCGATACAAAAGGGGGTGGTGATGGAGGGAGCATCAGAACCAATCAAAAGCTCACACCCAGTCAACAGATCTGGGTTTGATCCATCACCGATCTTTAGCCCACTCTGCCACCCCAGTTCAGGCATGGCCATATGCAAATCAGCCTGACCCTGTGCCTCATAGGAACAGTCGAGCCCGAATTGCCAAGCCATGCCTTCCCTGGACCGGAAACAAGCTTCCTAGGACCGGTTTCTGGCATTTCAGCCGTCTTCAGCCAGGCTTGCTTGAAACCAGTGGCAAAGTGAGCAAGAGAATCATGTCTGAGCATACCCTGCCAACTTATGGCGAACAAAGCGGTACAAAAGGGGGTGGTGATGGAGGGAGTATCAGAACCAATCAAAAGCTCACACCCAGTCAACAGATCTGGGTTTGATCCATCACCGTTCTTTAGCCCACTCTGCCACCCCAGTTCAGACATGGCCATATGCAAATCAGCCTGACCCTGTGCCTCATGGGAACAGTCGAGCCCGAATTGCCAAGCCATGCCTTCCCTGGACCGGAAACAAGCTTGCTAGAAACCGGTCCTAGGAAGCTTGTTTCCGGTCCAGGGAAGACATGGCTTGGCAGTTCAGGCTGGACTGTTCCCATGAGGCACAGGGTCAGACTGATTTGCATATGGCCATGTCTGAACTGGGGTGGCAGAGTGGGCTAAAGAACGGTGATGGATAAAACCCAGATCTGTTGACTGGGTGAGTGTGTTTGATTGGTTCTGATGCTCCGTCCATCACCACCCCCTTTTGTACCGCTTTGTTCGCCATAAGTTGGCAGGGTATGCTCAGACGTTGAGTCCCTTGCTCACTTTGCCACTGGATTCAAGCAAGCCTGGCTGAAGATGGCTGAAATGCTAGAAACCGGTCCTAGGAAGCTTGTTTCCGGTCCAGGGAAGACATGGCTTGGCAGTTCGGGCTGGACTGTTCCCATGAGGCACAGGGTCAGACTGATTTGCATATGGCCATGTCTGAACTGGGGTGGCAGAGTGGGCTAAAGAACGGTGATGGATAAAACCCAGATCTGTTGACTGGGTGAGAGTGTTTGATTGGTTCTGATGCTCCGTCCATCACCACCCCCTTTTGTACCGCTTTGTTCGCCATAAGTTGGCAGGGTATGCTCAGACGTTGAGTCCCTTGCTCATTTTGCCACTGGATTCAAGCAAGCCTTGCTGAAGACGGCTGAAATGCTAGAAACCGTTCTTAGGAAGCTTGTTTCCGGTCCAGGGAAGATATGGCTTGGCAGTTCGGGCTGGACTGTTCCCATGAGGCACAGGGTCAGACTGATTTGCATATGGCCATGTCTGAACTGGGGTGGCAGAGTGGGCTAAAGAACGGTGATTGATAAAACCCAGATCTGTTGACTGGGTGAGAGTGTTTGATTGGTTCTGATGCTCCGTCCATCACCACCCCCTTTTGTACCGCTTTGTTCGCCATAAGTTGGCAGGGTATGCTCAGACGTTGAGTCCCTTGCTCACTTTGCCACTGGATTCAAGCAAGCCTGGCTGAAGACGGCTGAAATGCTAGAAACCGGTCCTAGGAAGCTTGTTTCCGGTCCAGGGAAGACATGGCTTGGCAGTTCGGGCTGGACTGTTCCCATGAGGCACAGGGTCAGACTGATTTGCATATGGCCATGTCTGAACTGGGGTGGCAGAGTGGGATAAAGACCGGTGATGGATTAAACCCAGATCAGTTGACTGGGGGTGAGTGCTTGCAATGTTCAACACTCCGTCCATCATTTCCTTTGGTTTTCGCTTTGTTCGCCATAAGTTGGCAGGGTATGCTCAGACGTTGAGTCCCTTGCTCACTTTGCCACTGGATTAAAGCAAGCCTGGCTGAAGACGGCTTAAATGCTAGAAACCGGTCCTAGGAAGCTTGTTTCCGGTCCAGGGAAGACATGGCTTGGCAGTTCGGGCTGGACTGTTCCCATGAGGCACAGGGTCAGACTGATTTGCATATGGCCATGTCTGAACTGGGGTGGCAGAGTGGGCGAAAGAACGGTGATGGATAAAACCCAGATCTGTTGACTGGGTGAGAGTGTTTGATTGGTTCTGATGCTCCGTCCATCACCACCCCCTTTTGTACCGCTTTGTTCACCATAAGTTGGCAGGGTATGCTCAGACGTTGAGTCCCTTGCTCACTTTGCCACTGGATTCAAGCAAGCCTGGCTGAAGACGGCTGAAATGCTAGAAACCGGTCCTAGGAAGCTTGTTTCCGGTCCAGGGAAGACATGGCTTGGCAGTTCGGGCTGGAATGTTCCCATGAGGCACAGGGTCAGACTGATTTGCATATGGCCATGTCTGAACTGGGGTGGCAGAGTGGGCTAAAGAACGGTGATGGATAAAACCCAGATCTGTTGACTGGGTGAGAGTGTTTGATTGGTTCTGATGCTCCGTCCATCACCACCCCCTTTTGTACCGCTTTGTTCGCCATAAGTTGGCAGGGTATTCTCAGACGTTGAATCCCTTGCTCACTTTGCCACTGGATTCAAGCAAGCCTGGCTGAAGACGGCTGAAATGCTAGAAACCGGTCCTAGGAAGCTTGTTTCCGGTCCAGGGAAGACATGGCTTGACAGTTCGGGCTGTACTGTTCCCATGAGGCACAGGGTCAGACTGATTTGCATATGGCCATGTCTGAACTAGGGTGGCAGATTGGGCTAAAGAATGGTGATGGATGGGGGGGGCGTGGCCAGCAGCATGCAGTGCTAGACGTGTCTCCCGGGAGCTCCCGGCCGACGTCTAAAAATCCGACTAACTACTCATCTCCATTCGGCACAAACCACACACTGGCTGTCGGTGGCTGCTTGGAGAGGGGCGAGAGAGGTACAACCCAAAACTGAAGCCTCCAGAGGGAGTTTGGCCGGCCTTGACGCGGCGCCCGTGGTGACGGGGTAACGGCCGGACAAGATGGCGGCGCGGCGGACGGCCCGGGGCAGAGCGCCGCAGCCCATCAGGGACAGGAGATGCCTGTGAGCGACGAAGCGCCGTCGACCACGGACATCAGCCGCGCCCGGAGTGCAGTACGAGACCGGGGGCCTGCAGGTCTGCCCGCCGGGCGAAGAGTCGGTGCATAGTGAAGGCGCCCAGGAGACGGAACCCGCACGAGAGCTGACTGCGGAGGGGCCGGAACCCAGAGGGGCATGCAGCTCGGCCTCCTCGCCGGGGCCAGAGGGGAACACCGGGCCATACCCCGAGCGGACCGGGGGCAGCGGGAGTCGCGGAGGCGTGAGGCACACCAACTCAACATGGCGGCCACTACACCGGCTTGAGGACTAGCGAAGAACCCTGCGGTCTTCGCGGCAGGAGACTGGGACCCCACTGCCCATACCAGCTGTAGCGAGGTCACGGTGGAGGAGGAGGTACGTGGGGCAAGGCTAAGCGCAGGAGAGCAGCAGACGCCGGGAGCCCACCTTTACCAAGATGGCGGCCACGGCCTCGGATGCACCCGGTGGGGGAGCAGAGCGGGAGAAGGCCTTGACACGCGGCGGCCGGTAGTGGGGGTCTCTGGACACGTGGAATTTCTGTAACGGCTAATCCCCCCCCCCCGCTCCTCGCCGCCTCGCCGCCTTGCGCTGACAGCCCACCCCTGGACGCCCCGGGGAGGCACTACGGTGGAGCCCAGTGGCTGTGTTGAGAAACAGGAGTGGTGCTGCAGGAGGTCGGATAGCCACACCGTCGAAGGGCCCTGAGGGAGGACTGAGATTCGCACCAGCGGCGGCGTAGACTGGTGGGCCCACCACAGAAACCGCGGAAGGGCGCTGCCGATACCGCACGGTGGGACGCGGTGGTGCGGTGGGCCGGACGGAGCTGAGAGTCGCCGGGGGACCCACGGCCGGAATACCCGCAAGTGGATCGGCGGGGAGGCAGTGGAGCGCCGGCCCCGGTACACCGCCGTGGTCGATCTGTGTGGGGTAGTGCCGGGGGGACCGTCTCGTACAGGTTTGGCGCTGGAGCTTTGACGCGCGACGGGCCGTGCAGGTACACTCTGGATCCCGGTGGGACACACGACGAGGGAGCCGCTGACCCACACCACCCAGATCCCCCCCCCAGCTGGGCTCACCACGGAATCAGTCAGGATGGGGAAGAGGGATCCCCCACCCAGGCCCCCCAAACAAGGCACCCTGGATCTCTTCGCGGCGTCGAGGTCCTCTAAAGATACCGCGGGCACGGCGTTGGAGGGGGCCACTGACACGGACAGGTTACTGGCGGCAATCCAGGCATCGAGAGCGGATATCCAGGAATCCCGATCCGCGCTGGAGGGCAAAATTGGGGAAGTGGGCGCTGAGGTCACGCTCCTGCGCCAAGATTTCAAGAACCTCTCCGCCAGGGTGTCTGAGACTGAATCACGCATTGGAGAGGCTGAGGACTCGATAACTACCCTTCGAAGAGACATGGCGGAGCTCCAGGCGTCGCACAGACAGTTGCTGTGGAAGGTGGATGACGCCGAAAATAGGGCACGAAGGAACAACCTTCGGTTCGTGGGTTTTAGAGAAGGAATCGAGGGGAATAATATGGCAGCCTTCCTGCACAAATGGCTCATGGACACCTTCCCTGGGGCCCGTTTTTCCTCTTGCTTCGTGGTCGAAAGAGCACACAGGGCGCTACTGGCGAAACCTCCAGAGGGTGCGAGACCCCGGCCAGTGATCGCAAGATTCCTTAACTTCGCTGATAGAGACTTAATATTGCGGGAAGCGAGGAAAATGGGCGAAATTCGAGTTGAGAACACCCATATAATGATTTTTCCGGACTATAGTCAGGAGGTCCAGAAGCAGCGGCACTCCTTTGACTCGGTGAAAGCGAAACTGAGATCGCTGAACATTACGTACATGCTGCTCTTCCCAGCAAAACTTAAAGTCATCTACATGGATAAGGCGCACTTCTTCAGCCATCCGGAGGATGCATGGCACTGGCTGGAGGAGAGACCGATCTTCAATGGCCGGGAAACGGCGGGGAGAGAGGAAGTGGCGAGGGCGGCGCAGGTCGAGACGCGGGGGGGTACGCCAAAACAGCAGAGGAGATCACGGAGACTTTACTCGAGGTACACAGGCACCCCATACCATTCACGTACATCGGCAGGTTCCAGGAGGGGGAGATCGGAATCACCCGGAACGTCGAGGACGGCACACAGACCGCAGGAAGGGCCACGGGGCCCGGCAGGCTCAGAAGGAGAAGGAGAACGCCGTGGGGACTCAGATGCGGAGGGTGAGGGGTCAGACATAGACCAGCACTCCTTACACCCACTGGAAACAGAGATCCGGATGCTGGAGCAGGACGTTTCCGACAAACACTGCAGCACAGTACCGACAACGCAAGACTCACAATCGTGACCCTGGAGGATGGGAATGATTGGACTGTCGGCCGGGACGCGGCCAGGACACGCAAGTGGCCAACACCCTTTCAGTTGCTGTTTCTGTTTCTTCTTTCCCCCTTTTCTTTTTTTGATTCCTTCTGTTAAATCCTTTTGTGTTTACAGTTACGGTTTATTTGGTAGGGGCAACAGTTCTGTAGAGGGAGGGTGAGCGGGGGGTGACAGACCGACTTCTACTAACAGCTTAGACCGTGATGGGGACGAAGCTGGAAGGGGAGAGAGGTGGGGTGGGGGGCGGGAGAGGGCACAGGGGACCGTTAACAAGTTGGGGTAGTAGGGAAGGGAGTTGGACGAGGGGTAGCACGAAGAGTCGCAAGTTGAGGAGGGGGAGTCAACACAGTCACACGCAGCCACTGTGGTCGCCTAACGACCTCCAGAAGACCTACGCAGTATGGCAGGTACACTAACAAACCCAGACGGTCCACACAAGGGGATCTCCATCATGACTTGGAATGTTAATGGTCTGGGCTCCAAAATAAAGAGGGGATTAGTGAATTCCTACATAAAGAGGACCGCCCCGGACTTCGTCCTCCTGCAGGAGACTCACCTCAGGGCGGGGAAATGTACATTTATAGCGAGGGGGAGATACACAGTTCTGAACCATGCGGGCTACACGTCTGGCGCCAGGGGAGCCGCAATACTAGTGAACAAAACACGCCCCTTTAACGTAGCGCGCACGTGGTGTGATCCACAGGGTACATATGTGGGAGTACAGGGAGTGTGGCACAGACAACGCATTACAGTCATCTCCGTATATGCCCCACCGAAACTCCAACCACGCACGCTCAGGGAGGTAGCGTCCATCTTACTGGAAACGGCGGATACGATGCAAATAGTGGGGGGGATTTCAATGATGTCATGTCGGAAGAATTAGACCGCTCGGGGGCGACACGCGGAGGGGGGACACAAACAGCTCTTGCGAAATACGTGGCGGAGATGGGACTCACCGACGCATGGCGCTGGCGACACCCGACACGAGAGGCGTTCTCCTTTTACTCCGGGGCCCACAAAACCTTCTCCAGGCTGGATTATATTTTTGTTGCAAGACAGTACTTGTCAGCGGGAGATGAGATCATGTACAAGGCACGGGGAATTTCAGACCACTCTCCCCTATTTGCGCTCCTATGGAAAAGCACCGAAAGGCGCGAGACGGAGTGGCGCTTGGCAGCCTGGGATCTGCAATCCCCGGAAATAGTAAGGGGTCTGAGAGCAGATATAAAAGTGTATGTAGCGGAAAACAAGGGCTCAGTGGAATCTAACATTACATTCTGGGAAGCCATGAAGCCTGTGGTGCGGGATAGACTTCGAGGGAGACTACGGGATGAGCGTAGTAAACAGCACAGGGAGGCAACAGAGTTAGAAGCCGGAATCCTGACCCTAGAAAGACAATACCTTATAAACCGAGGGGAAGGGATACTACGGCAACTGCAAGACAAGCAGAAGGAGTACAGGGAACTGGTCTCTAATGAGGCTAAGACGCAAGCGCTAGCAACGCTACACCGCCTGTACGATGTAGGGGACAAGTCGGGCAAGCTCATGGCTTGGCTCAGCAGGAAAGAACAAGCCGCGAGGTGGGTGGATCGTATCAGAGACGATGGGGGAGGTCTGGAAACTACGGACAGGGGCATAGCAGAAGCCTTCGCACGGCACTATGAAAACTTCTATAGGGGCCGGGACCTCGGGTCAGTAGATGAGGCACTACTTTATATGGAAACTCTGGCTATCCCAGTATTGGATGAGGAACTTCGCGCTCCTTTGGAGGCGACAATCACCCTGGATGAGGTCTCCGTAGCCATCAATAAATTAAAGCCGGGGAAGACACCGGGGCCAAACGGGTTCCCGGCGGAATTCTTTAAAAAGACGGCTGACCTATTGACGCCTCACCTGTTGGCGCTCTATTTAGAAGCATACGGACTAGGGAGACTCCCACGAGATCTAGCATTAGCAACCATAGTGCCGATATACAAACAGGGCAAGCCGAGGGAGGAATGTGCATCATACCGCCCCATCTCCCTCCTGAATATGGAGGTCAAAGTATTGGCTACAATTTTAGCGGCGCGCCTGCGGACGGTGATCCCAGACCTGATACACGCAGACCAATCCGGATTTTTGCCGGATAGGGCGACAAAACACAACCTCCGCCGGACCCACAACTGGCTCCAAGAAATACAAGATAGAACGGAGCCGCACTGGTTCCTGTCCTTGGACGCGGAAAAAGCGTTTGATGCGGTGCATTGGCCCTTTCTCAGAGCAGTATTGAGTCGGTTCGGCTTTGGCCCCTGTTTTCAGAAATGGGTAGCGCTGCTATACGCGGCGCCGAAGGCAAGGGTGCGAGTGAATGGGTGCCTGTCGCGCGATTTCCGAGTGGAGCGGGGCACCAGACAAGGATGCCCGCTGTCACCTCTCCTGTTCACTCTCACCATAGAAATACTGGCGGCCAAAATTCGGCAGAACCCAGAGATCCATGGCTTCAGGTGTTCAGAGTCGGGGGATACCCAGGAGAAGGTCTCGTTATATGCTGACGATGTACTGCTGTATATCACGAACCCCGAGGTGTCCGTAGGGCAGTTGTTCAGAGAACTGGAAGATTTTGGGGGAATGGCAGGCCACACCATCAACTGGCATAAATCGGTCTTATACATGCCACGAGGAGCGATACAGGGAGTAACGCTACCGGACCGTCTGCTCACTACCGCGGAGGGGTTCCAGTACCTTGGGGTATATGTCACCCTGGATAAAAGGCTCTCGTTCCGGAGAAACATGGAACGAATATTGAAGGAGGCCGTAGAGGATATGACAAGATGGAGACAGTTGCCGCTCACCCTTTTGGGGAGGGCGGCGATGTATAAAATGATTAGCCTACCCAAATTCCTCTACGCGCTTCAAAATGAGTACTATCCGCTTCCGCCTAACACCCTTACCAGAATACACGCTGACCTGCGGGCATTCATATGGTTGGACAAACAACCACGCATTGCGCTCCAGACACTCCAACGCCATCAATATAGTGGAGGGATCTCATTACCGAACCTAGAGGCATACTACTGGGCGGAACACCTGACCCCCATAAACGACTGGCTGCATGCACCAGCGGACCACCCAACATACGCTTTAGAGAGGTATAAACTGTCCACACACAATATACTCCACTACCTGTATGGGGGGAAGGCGGAGAGAACGCTCCTGCCAGCGACTTTGATTTCGATTAGAGCATGGTCCCGAGCCTCCAGATCCACGGGATGGGAGGGGAAGCCAACACGTCAGACGCCACTGTGGCATTGCAAATGGTTAAAGGAACTACATAAACTGAAAGGCTTCCAAAGGTGGGATGACATAGGGATCTCCACCATCGGGGACGTGATTAGTAAAGGGGAGTTGAAGACATTCACGATGCTGCAGGCAGAGTTCGGATTACACCATACACAACGATACAAACACCTGCAGCTAGTCCATGCTTGGAAGGCACAGCAGATATCACTGTAGGGCATACCGGAATATTCACCGTTGGAGGGGAGACTCTTGCAGGAGCAGATGGTACATCAGGCGGTTTCGCTTACATTCAAAACCCTCACAAACAACATGTTGGGAAATCTGGCGAAACTCAGAGGCACATGGGAGGCAGATGTAGGGCAGCTAGAGGATTTAGATTGGGAGCTGATATTGATGCACCCCCGAGAAGTCGCCATTAAGTCACGGCTGAGGCTGATCCAATTAAATATACTACACAGGACATACTTTGACCGGAGACGTCTCCACAAGATGGGTAGGATAGCAGACGCCACATGTCTTCGATGCAAAACTGAACAGGGAGATTTCTATCACACTCTCTGGTCCTGTGAGGAAATTCAAACATTTTGGTCCCACATTTTCACAGAACTGGGGGAGGTCCTGGGAATGGAGCTCGCACTAGACCCGAAACTGGCACTACTGGGAATGGTGACCGAAGTAGACCTGCCACGCCCACAGATTATTTTCCTGGGGTTAGCGCTGGTTGTGGCAAAAAGGGACATTGCGAAATATTGGGGGGTGGCGGAGCGGCCGGGGATAGAGGAATGGAGGAGAGGACTAGACCTTTATATGGCAGCAGAGCGAGTGACATACAAAGCGAGAGGCTGTCCCAAAAAATTCCGAAAGATATGGAGCAAATGGAGACAATACCATGGCCTAGAGGTGGGACACATAGGAGGTCACACATAGAGGGGTAGATGGCGGGGACGAGCGGGAGGGACCACCTGAATACGATGAGTACTTGTACAAGCAAGTGCCAATGATTCATTTAGAGACGCCGCACAGGCGAGATGTGATATTGTGTTATGGGAGGGGGGACAGGCACGATTGCACTATACCCGAATGCCACCGGCGGACTGGGGGCACATAGCCGGCTGGGCGTGGGAGCCGTCTGTCGAACCTGGAGGGAGACGTGCTATTAGTTTTGTAGGGAGTGGGAGGGGACGGGGGGGGGTGTTGTGGGAGAAAACGTATAAAAGCAGGTTTGCGGGGTTCCATGTGCAACGCGCAACACTGGACACACTTGCACTCTATTGGACATTCCTAGGTGTCGCGGCCCGGCCGCAGGGTGGCGGGCACGACGGTTGTACACCTATAACAGGATGTAAATTTGACATGATGATATGGTTGTGCCACATTCGTAATTTTGTTCCATGCCCGCACAAAAATAAAGGTTTTAAAAAAAAAAAGAATGGTGATGGATAAAACCCAGATCTGTTGACTGGGTGAGAGTGTTTGATTGGTTCTGATGCTCCGTCCATCACCACCCCCTTTTGTACCGCTTTGTTCTCCATAAGTTGGCAGGGTATGCTCAGACGTTGAGTCCCTTGCTCACTTTGCCACTGGATTCAAGCAAGCCTGGCTGAAGACGGCTGAAATGCTAGAAACCGGTCCTAGGAAGCTTGTTTCCGGTCCAGGGAAGACATGGCTTGGCAGTTCGGGCTGGAATGTTCCCATGAGGCACAGGGTCAGACTAATTTGCATATGGCCATGTCTGAACTGGGGTGTCAGAGTGGGCTAAAGAACGGTGATGGATAAAACCCAGATCTGTTGACTGGGTGAGAGTGTTTGATTGGTTCTGATGCTCCGTCCATCACCACCCCCTTTTGTACCGCTTTGTTCGCCATAAGTTGGCAGGGTATGCTCAGACGTTGAGTCCCTTGCTCACTTTGCCACTGGATTCAAGCAAGCCTGGTTGAAGACGGCTGAAATGCTAGAAACCGGTCCTAGGAAGCTTGTTTCCGGTCCAGGGAAGACATGGCTTGGCAGTTCGGGCTGGTCTGTTCCCATGAGGCACAGGGTCAGACTGATTTGCATATGGCCATGTCTGAACTGGGGTGGCAGAGTGGGCTAAAGAACGGTGATGGATAAAACCCAGATCTGTTGACTGGGTGAGAGTGTTTGATTGGTTCTGATGCTCCATCCATCACCACCCCCTTTTGTACCGCTTTGTTCGCCATAAGTTGGCAGGGTATGCTCAGACGTTGAGTCCCTTGCTCACTTTGCCACTGGATTCAAGCAAGCCTGGCTGAAGACGGCTGAAATGCTAGAAACCAGTCCTAGGAAGCTTGTTCCCGGTCCAGGGAAGACATGGCTTGGTAGTTCGGGCTGGACTGTTCCCATGACGCACAGGGTCAGATTGATTTGCATATGGCCATGTCTGAACTGGGGTGGCAGAGTGGGCTAAAGAACGGTGATGGATAAAACCCAGATCTGTTGACTGGGTGAGAGTGTTTGATTGGTTCTGATGCTCCGTCCATCACCACCCCCTTTTGTACCGTTCTGTTCTTTGGCAACATTTAAAAAGCGCCATTCCGATGCTAGGATATTAAATTATAAAATATGTGTAACAATAGGATATCTCTTAGTGAAGAATACAGGCCCCAGCTAGGCCCGCAGAATACAAGGGTTCGCTCTCCTGTAATAAAAGCTAGAAGGAAGTTGGTACGGAAGCTGCAAATACAAAGACAAAGTTTATTAACCCTTAAGGGTGGTCCTACAACCCATACAACACTCTTCAGGATTGCATAGAGTAGCACACAGAACTTGCGTACGAGGTCCCCTTTTATACACAACAGAGGGGCTCATAAGTGGGTGGATAAAACATGAGGCAAAGTTCTTTACCTTTTATGGGCATTTTCGATACAGAATCAATATGTGGGCGGGGACGACAATGTCCTGAGCCCGCGAAAACATGCTCAAGCAAGGACTAACTGATTACAGATGTGGTCAAGTCTGGGCATGCGCCAGACGGACAAAGGAGCTATTTATAGACTGTTACTAGGCAGATTACAAGAGCAACTAGCGAGAAGGTAGGACTCTCCTCGTGCACAGCACGTGGAGACATGACAATACAAAATGGAGTCCAGACATTAGTCAACATAAGACAAGAAACATTTTCTAAGGAAAGGGAATTCATGTCTTTAGTAAATGCTTAATCATATCGCCGTTTTAGTTTTCAACAGACGACCCTTTCAGCATTTACTGAAGACATTCAGCTTATTAGGATAATCATCATAGACATCAATTTTCATCATCTCTTCCACCTCTTTGGTTAAATATTTCTGATGGGTGACATTGGCAATAGCTTTCTTATCAGGAATACAAAATGACACACATAAAGAACAGAGTAAAGGACCGCATTGGACACAGATGCAACAGGAAAACAGAACTGCTACAATAATGCAGAGACCAGTTAAAACTTTCCATCCCCATGTAGTGATCAATGCCCAAAACCATCCAGAAAAGGACCAAGTACCATTTTCTGTATGAATCTCAGCTGCGATTTTATGCAATTTATTGATAGCGTTGTAAACTGATGGTGTATGATCAGGAATAAACACACAACAACTACTTCCAATAATTTTACATGCTCCGCCTCTATCAGCTAACATAACATCTAGTACCATACGATTCTGTAATGCAACGATTCTAGTAATTCTTCCGTAAGATTCCCAAGAGCAGCAGCGGTTTGATTCTTCACAGCCTCTACGACTCTTGTCAATCTTCGAACCTTCCTACTATTTAGGGCAGCTCCAACAAAGAAAAACAATCCTAAGTTAAAATCGATATACTGCTGTAAGCTAGTATCAGTTTGATCAACATCATCAATAGATAGAGTACGTTTATACCTATTCACAGTCACATTGTTCAGCAACTTCAGATCTTTATGATAGGATGCAGGTGCTAAGAATACAGGAGGTAATAAAAACGCTACATAACATACTCCGGACCAGCCGGCTGGTAAACGATAATAACCCTTATTCCCACATACAAAGTATGTATTATGGGAGGCTAAGAAAGTACTATTATTTAGCCCATCTATATTCAGGACAATAATACAATCACTAACACCAACAGGAATATGACCCACACTCTGGACACACAGGTCCGCTTGAGCTTGTGCCACTTGAATCACAAAGCGCTCTTTTCCTGTAGTGTCTCTGGTGTTCGTGAAGATGTAGGGAATCGATTCATTGTCTGGTCGATATTCTTCCCATTCCCATATTGTCCCGTTCGCTTGTGGATAGCCATCTTTATCTTGATGACATTCCCTATTAAGTCTGAAAAGTAATCGTCCCACTGTAGGTTTCCGTGTGGCAAAAAGCAAAGTATACCATGCTCTACAAGAGCCATTATGAGAGAAAGGAAGAGGTATGAATGGCGTTCCTCCTTTCTTCTGATGAGCTGGCATCATACCACATATCCAACAGTTCGTAGCATTCGTAGCAACATGGGTATGATGCAACATCTGGATGAAAGTGTTACTCAAATAAGACTGACGATGCTTCAATTCTTGATACGGAAGGGTATAAAAGTAGTGCTCCTCAGGCACTGGAGTGGTCAAAACAAGCAACTCACGGGCAGGAGTCACATCCTCAACAAACCATGTGGTTATACCAACAATAGCTACAGTGATAATAAAGCTTATCGCACAAAGAATCTTCTTCTTTTCCATCTTGCAGTAAAAAGTCAATATCTTCCTGAAACTAAAAGGTTGTCAGAACTCTTCCTCTTAGGCAGCCGTTGATTTCTTCACCAGCGGGCCAAGACGGGTGTCACTACACTAATGCAGGGCTGATCCCCCCCCCCTTGCCTCATTGGCTCTCCGTTTCACTAACCTGAGGGCCGTTCTGACAACGTATCTGGGTACAGAAAAAGAAAAATCACTTCCTCGGTCGAAGATGATATCTCCCTCCTCCAGGGATCGCTTGGTCCGGGAAGAGCTCCTCAGTGTCGTTCGGTTCCACAGCACGGCCTTTCTCCGCAGTCAGGATTTCTCGATGGTCGGTCAACACAGCAGGGTCCACCAATCCAGGCGGCACTTTACGACAGTGCAAGGAGTGGATCCAGTTCTTCCGGTTGGAAACTCGCACAGCTGTCCTCGTTGCGAGCAAGACTTGCTCAGGACCAACCCATCTCGGTTCCAGACTGTTCGTCCTTTCGAACACCTTTATCATAACCTGATCGCCAGGTCGAAGGTTATGACCTTCACCTGTGGACCGATCAGGGAGCGCTTCTCGAACCTGTTGATGAATAGAAACCAAGTTATCCGTTAACTGTGCCAGATAATCACTCATCATTACACAAGGTACATCATACATTGACTGTGGTTTTGGTGGACCCCAAATATTCATTGGGCGTCCAAACACAATCTCGTAGGGTGTAAGACCGGTCCGAGAATGCGGTATTGATCTAATTGACAATAATGCCAGCGGTAAAGCATCTGTCCAAGTCAAAGAAGTCGAAGCTTGGATCTTCGCAATCTTAAGCTTCAAAGTACCGTTATATTTTTCAACCAGTCCCGCAGACTGAGGGTGAAACACTGCATGAAACTTCTGCGTAATGCCAAGGCCTTTCAGGACATAATGATGACGTCTGCTATAAAATGAGGTCCGTTATCACTCCACAGCAATCTGCAAACCCCATATCGAGGGAAAAACTCCTTCAATAGCATCTCCGCTGTAGTCATTGCAGTATTGTCTTTCGTAGGGTACGCCTCCACCCATTTACTGAAGGCGCAAACCACTACTAGAACATACTTCAGATTGTTACAGCGCTCAAGCTGAATGTAATCCATCTGCAAAACCTCAAAGGGTGCAGTGGGTGTCGCAAATCCTCCTGCTGGAGTTCGTGTACCCTTTCCTGGGTTGTACCTTAGGCAAATCATGCAGGTCTGCACTACCCTCTTTGCCGTACTAGCGATCTCCGGATGCTCCCAAACTCGTGTGAGTAATTTGACAATTGTGGAAGATCCGACATGCGCTAGTCCATGTGCCATCTGAACCATAGTTTGTACCAAAGCTGTGGGTAACTTCCATTTATCCATCTGCTTACTTCTCCAACACCCTTCATCATCTAATTCTCCATCATTGGACCACTGCTCCCGTTCCTTATCGGAAGCGGTCTTCTGTATCTCCAACTTTTCTCTCCTGGCATCATGCCATTTTTCTGTCTGCGATTTCACAACATACATTGCAGTAGCACCAGGCTGCATCGCAGTCTCTCGTGCCACCCGGTCTGCTAAAGCATTCCCTTTTCCCATTTTATCAACCACCTTCTTATGGGCACTACATTTAACTATAGCAATCTTCTTTGGATATGTTAATGCAGTCAAAAGATTGTGAACTAACTCCCCATACATTATCTGGGTTCCATGTGACGTTAGAAACCCTCTCTCCTTCCAGAGTAGGCCGAAATCGTGCGCTACTCCGAAGGCATAGCGGCTATCTGTATAAACATTCACACACAATCCTGCACTGAGCTCACATGCTCGTGTTAATGCTATCAGTTCCGCTGCTTGAGCTGATTTCTGCGGTATGCGTGCTGTCTCCACTATTGTTTGTAATGTGGTAATTGCATACGCTGCTGAAGTCGTACCATCTGGTAGCTTCAGGCATGATCCGTCCACCCACAGTTCTCCATCCACATCTGCAAAGGGCGTATCCTGGAGATCAATACGACCCTTTGTCTGTTCCTCAGTCACAAGAATACAGTCATGTGTTTTTCGTGCTTCAGACTGAGTTTCCGGAAATGGCAACAATGTGGCTGGATTTAACGTTGCACACCTCTTTAACGTAATATGAGGAGCCAAAAGCGTCAACTCATATCCCGTTAAACGAGCACTGGTCAAATGCTGCGTCTTTGTCTGATTAAGCAGGGCATCCACAGCATGGGGAACTAATACCAACAGCTTGTGAGATAACACAATTCCCTCGCTTTGGCGTATTGACACAGCTGTCGCCGCAACTGAGCGAAAACACCCTGGTAATGCTCGGGCAACAGGATCAAGTACAGCCAAAAAATATGCACAAGGGCGCTGCTTGTCGCCGTGCATCTGCACTAAAACTGATAATGCACATCCATCTTTCTCATGCACATACAGTGAAAAGGGCTTCGTATAATCAGGGGTACCTAACACTGGTGCTGAACAAAGGGCTTGCCGTAATTGCTGAAAGGCAATTTCACACTCATTTGACCAGGGAAGAGGAATCGGAGTGTCTTTTGTCAAAAGTGCTAACAATGGCTTAGCTATGTGTGAGAACCCCAATATCCATTGCCTACAGAAAGAGGCCAAACCCAAGAATGCACGCACATCCTTCTGTGTGGAAGGTACTGGTGTGTCCAAAATTGCTTCAATACGATCTGGTGTAAGTGCACGCCCCTCCTTAGACAAAAGGTGACCCAAATAAGTCACCTTTGGTCTACAGAATTGCAATTTCTTCCTCGACACTTTGTGATTGTGAGATGCCAAAAAGGAAAGCAAGGATAACGTACACTGCTCACACAGCTCAGGAGTGTCGGCCGCCAACAAGATGTCATCGACATATTGTATGAGGGCGACACCCTCAGGCAAAACAAAAGAATCCAATTGCCTTTACAATGCTTGACTGTAAATACTAGGGCTCTCTGTATAACCCTGAGGGACTCTGCAAAATCTATAAGACCTATTATTCAAAGTGAAGCCGAAAAGATATCGGCTATCAGGATGAATAGGAATCGAAAAGAAAGCATTTTTCAAATCAATGACTGAAAACGTGGTCGCCGTTGGCGGGACCAAAGTGAGTAACGTCGTGATATCAGAAACCACTGGATACTGAGGTATCACTATCTTAGTCACTTCCCGTAAGTCAATGATAAAACGATAAACCCTGGTATCGGTATCTTTCTTCAAAATGGGTAAAATAGGACTATTGCAAACATTATAGGGAACTTCCTCCACTACTCCCACCTTAATCAAATCCTGCACAATCTGTATGAGTGCCTCCTCCCATCCTGGGAAATACGATACTGAGGGAGGCGCGGTAACACCGCACCCTCCTGGACACTAATGTGGACAGGCGGAATCACCATCTGTCCCACATCAGTATCCGAAGTGGCCCACAAAGAATGAGGGAGGGAAGCTAATGCAGTATCCTCCGCAACCACACACATCCGGTCTGTCAGGGGGTGATTATCGTTCAAGATCACACGTACTCCAGTAGGGGAGCAGCGAATCGTAGCTCTGAAGTGCTTAAGCATATCAAGACCCATAATGTTGTTGGGCGTTTTCGGAGTGAGCAAAAACGGACAGGGTGCAGAAAAGTGATCAACATGGAAGGCAAGGGGTCGAGAAAGAGGGCTGCGAGAGAGTGTACCATCAAACCCTACCGATGTAACCACTAAGCCAGATGGGGGAGCCCTCGGAACCAATTGTTTAGACAGTGCACTACGAGTAGCTCCGGTATCAACTAGGAACCGATCAGTAGAACCCAAAACGCTTGCTGAAACATAAGGACCCTTCTGATCAACCGGTACTTCAACTGATTCCAACCCCCATCCAACGCAATCCTATGCATGCTGCGAATCATAGTACCCAGGGCGGTCATTCCCAGACATTTGATACTGATTTTGTCGATCAAATACATTAGGTCTATCTCGCTGCTGCACGTTAGAGTCAAATCGAGCACGATCATAGGAATTCCCTCTGAAATTCGAAAAGCCCCCTCTACCTCTCGGTGGTCCCTGACCACGTCCCTGACGAGATGCATATAATACCGGGCAATCTCTAGCCCAATGACCCGACTGTTTACAATACGCACATTGATTTCTATTAACATCTGACCGAACGGAAGGGGGACCATAGGATCCTCCTCTACCCCTGGCGACACCCCGACGAGGCGGACCATATACTTGTGCTAACATCACCTTAGTTTTCAAGTCTTTCGATTTCTTCTCCTCATGCCCCTTCGCTTCTTGTTCCTGACGCTCATAATACTGAGCCATAGTCAGGAGGGATGCCGGAGACGAAGTGGACCAGGAACTTTCACTCGCTTTTAAACGAGCTGCTATTCCTGGCAATAAATTCGCCACGTATTTATCAACAAAAAGATGTCGACCCGTATCATCCGTAAGGGACTGACCACTGAAATCATGAAATGTCTCCTCAAAGCGCGTAAAGAAGTCTGAAACTGATTCGTCAACCTTCTGTTTACACGAGGCTAACATATTCCAATCAATCTTTTTAGGGGGGATAATTGTTTTCAATTTAGTCAAGATAGCAGCAGGAAGATCTAAAATAAGCTGGGGTGGTTTTTGCGCGGGTTTTCTCTCCCTATCCACATCCTCAATCTCAGACCATTTGGCCGTAAAAACGGCTTGATCATCCACCTTCCGCACAGATCGCCACATATCTGGTGGTAAAATAAGGCCAAAAAACAAGTCTATATCTGCTAAAGTCATCGTACAAGAATTCAAGGCCCCTTCGACCTCTTCGTAAAAGGCCGCTGGATTCTTGCGGGGGTCAGGCAATGCATTCTTTAATGCCATAACATCAGCCCTATGCCAGGGAGTATAAACCCAATTATACACAAAATATCCCTTAGCATCGGGGGAAGATGTATCTGAACTAGTTCCTGCTCCTTTAGGAGGAACATACAAAGGTGCCGCCTCTCGCATCGGTTTAGCATGCACTAGTTCACTCTTATCTGAATGGGAGGTAGATGATTGGTCGCCGCCGGTACGGGATTCCGATTGCTCCGTCTCCCCTGCCTTTAGGCGCGCTCTCTCTTTAAGTTCAGACGCCGCGTCCCGCAATGCAAACAGCCGTCGGACCGCATCGGGTACCTTAGAGGGAGAAAAAGTACCGTTACGTAATGCTTTAGCATCTAAAACTACAGCATCAGGCTCAAAAACATCAGAATATTTCCGAAAGGCAGTAACCACGTCATGAGAAAAGGTTTCAAGAAAATACAGCTGCTCTTTATCCCGCCAATGTTGCAAAGATTCCAATATTTCAGAAAGAGATAGCTTGCCCTTAAGCACACGAAGAGAAATTTTCCGAAGCTCACCCATACGGTCAGTTGATAACATGGACCGCGTGTCTACCTTATCCGAAACCGATCCAGAATCCTGCTATCTCGGGGCGGACGCGCCAACATAAGGGGGCGGAGAGCGATCTAATAAATAAAAATCATCTTCAAGATTAGTAAGGACAGGATAAAGTGGCTGGCGGACAGCATATTGACCCGAGACTTGCAACCTACACTCTTTCTCTTGTCTCTTCGCCAGTTCTCTTTCTTCCCGACGCTTCGCTTCCTGCGCTCTCACATGATCATTTTCCCGTTGCTCTTTATCAAACAGCGCTTTCTCACGTTTCTCTCGTTCACGCACTTCCTTCACCCATAACCGTACACATTCAAACATGTGTTGCCGAGCACGCCGTTTACACATACACTGTTCCACATACTCAATCTTACGCATATCAAACGAACCATACAAAGGCCATCGCAACTCAGGATCCTTTTTGGTGTATTTCCTCCACACTGTGCTGTACATTATAGAGGAAAGACCATGCTTCACATACATATCTCTATTAGGAGTCCCCTCTGGGGGGGCTGGAGCAGATTCCTCGAGATTTAACCGGTTTCCAAAACAGCAGCACCACTTACGGAGTGCGCTAAAAGCAGGCATGCTAAAAAATAATGCAAAATATGCAGTATTATCAAAAATGGCACTTAAACTTTGTGCCGTTCAAATTTTCACAGTTCCAGAGAAATATCTCCACATTACCTGCCTATATGTGTTGCAACGCATATATTCTCACAGTAATCAATACAAAATATGACCGGTCATCACAAATCAAACTCAAATAGCCAACCCAGGATTCAAAACTCGGAGCAGGTACCGTACAACGGTTCTTACCAATCAAGAGTGTCCAGATTCCAACTGCCAAGTTCCAAAATTCGCCCAAACGGCTGTCGCGGCAAACCGACAGAAGAGGTCTCAGTCGAGGACCGGCGCCACCCAGAAGGTCAGTTCGGAAGGGAAGGAAGAAACCTCGGGATGCCAGGACTAAAACCGCCGCTGGCAGTGATCACATTCCTCACCTTCATCACGACCAATCCTTCGAGCATCCGAGTCGCCGATGAGCCCCACGTGACGGGCGCCAATTGAAGAATACAGGCCCCAGCTAGGCCCGCAGAATACAAGGGTTCGCTCTCCTGTAATAAAAGTTAGAAGGAAGTTGGCACGGAAGCTGCAAATACAAAGACAAAGTTTATTAACCCTTAAGGGTGGTCCTACAACCCATACAACACTCTTCAGTATTGCATAGAGTAGCACACAGAACTTGCGTACGCGGTCCCCTTTTATACACAACAGAGGGGCTCATAAGTGGGTGGATACAACATGAGGCAAAGTTCTTTACCTTTTATGGGCATTTTCGATACAGAATCAATATGTGGGCGGGGACGACAATATCCTGAGCCCGCGAAAACATGGTCAAGCAAGGACTAACTGATTACAGATGTGGTCAAGTCTGGGCATGCGCCAGACGGACAAAGGATCTATTTATAGACTGTTACTAGGCAGATTACAAGAGCAACTAGCGAGAAGGTAGGACTCTTCTCGTGCACAGCACGTGGAGACATGACAATACAAAATGGAGTCCAGACATTAGTCAACATAAGACAAGAAACATTTTCTAAGGAAAGGGAATTCATGTCTTTAGTAAATGCTTAATCATATCGCCGTTTTAGTTTTCAACATTAGGAAAAAACAGTCACAATCTGACACAAATACATTAATGTGCATCATGGTCTACAGGGTACACATTTACACATTCTATGCAGCCTGCATTTTAACCCTCTGTGGTAATTGATGCACCCTGTCCGCTAGACAAAATCACATATCCCTCTCCAGAAAGAGCATTAATCACAGCAGTTATCTGGACATTTATATATTTATTAAATTTTTCCCTGGAAGCAGAGTTAACAATGATCTTGGCAGCAGTTGTTTTATAAATAGATAACCAATCCGGAGCCCCATGGCCGTCAGCATCCTTTTTATGGGTGCAGGGGGAGAAGCTCTAAAGCGTTAGAAACGGTCTGTACGTTGGCCCCACTATTATAATTTGAGAGTCTAGGGCTCTGTTAATGAACCTCTACAACTGCTCAATAACCTGTGCTGCTGGGCAAATCACTTAATCTACCCTACACACCAAAAATGAATGTGTGCCTGTGTAGGGTAACAGATGTTCAAGTAAAAGCGCTCCAAGACCTATGGGGTGTGTTTACGCTATATAAATATTCAAGCCCCAAACAAATAAATTGCCCTCTAAATCCATTTTTATTTATTTATTTGGGGTCCTCAGGGTTGTAAACCCTGCAGCGCAGCCAGCGTTGAGGAATCCCAGCCTGGGAACTTCCCCTCCGCGTTGGTGCTGGAAGGGCACGCCCCTCCATGATGTCAGGGATGTCCCCAGAGCTGACATCACGGAAAGGGCGTTCTCTTCCAACTCAGACACTGAGAGGAAGCTCACGGCGGCCATGCCGCCTGCATCTGAGCCACGTGGGGTCCAAGGAAACACCGTCAGCCACCCAAACCCACAGAGCAGTGCCACCGGTAAGCGCGCTCTGAGGACATTGCTCCCCATTGCCTAAACCAGGCCAATGCCCGCACAAGCCACCCCGGAGCTCCGCATGGTGCACAGCGGTCTCTGGGTGGTTCTATTTTGAAAACTTGGCCACCCCAAGCCACCCTGGCGTTCCACATGGTGCACAGCAGGCTCTGGGGTGCTTCTATTTTAAAAACAATGCTGCTGCAATCCCCAGAGCACCGCCTGTGGACAGTGTTGCGGACTCTGGGGCATTATTTTTTTATAAATACAGGGGCCTCAGGCCCCGCACCTCAACCACCTTTATTTTATAAATACTGGGGCCTCGAGTCTCGCACCCCGGCCGCCTTTATTTTATAAATACTGGGGCCTTGAGCCCCAACGTCGTGCATAGGCCCCAGAGCCAGTCCCGGATCTCAGAGGGCTGGGGACATAAACAAAGACTTTGGGCCCTCTGCACATTCCCTTAGTCCCCAGAGCAGCACCCTCGGTAAGCGGGCTCTGGGGTCATAATTAAAAAAATGATAAGGGACTCGAGCCCCCAACCTCTAGACACCCTTGCATAGGCCTCCGGCCCCAAGACCATACCGGGCCCAAAACGCCCTCAGGGGACGTGATTTAATATACCAAGGCCTCGATCCCCACCCAAGACAACACAGCCTGCTCCCCCAGAGCACCGCCAGTTTCACAGGGTGCTCTGTGAGCAGTGAGCAGCTGTTTGTGGGTCTCATGCCCCAAACTGAACCTCACCACCTCCTTCGTCCATCCCCACGGTGCACAACCCCTAGCCCGGACCCCAGTGGACTTGTTGCAGGTTTGTACCTCAAACATAAGCCTAAGAACGCCGGTACCAGAGAGCAGCCACACCCTGCGCCAGAGACAGACCATCACCAGCATAGCCAGAGGGTGAGTACAAAACTGCATTATTTATTTATTTCGACCGGTATACATTGTATACTATCTAGGGTGTTCTGAAAACCTTACAGTACCCCACAACCTGTGTAACATGTTTCTAGGCACTGTAAAATATTATGGCTACCGCTGCACTTAGCCTAGAAGCGCCTTTGTGTTATGCACCTTAATCGCAAACCCCCAAAATGTATTAACTAACATTTAAAACGACAAAATTATTCCACCCCATGTACCTCTAAAAATATTCACATTAACCAGCAGGCCACAATGCTTTAAACATTAATTAAAACAGTGTAAACACAATCCTACACAGCGCTAAGTACAATTTTAAAACTACAGCATTGTTCACCTTAAATGGTTCACCTTAAATGGATTGCCCTAATACTTTAAATAACCCCCATAAGCCTGTCACAATATACCCCTTGTTTATTTACCTCCATTAACGTGTAGCAGGCAGCGTCAATCTGTAAGAAGTTGCTCTGATCCATTGTGGCCTTAAGTTTCTGATGCAGGTCTGTGCAACAAACAGGCCAAACAAGGCGTTCCAAAAGGGGTTTTTAAATGTCTGTTTCTGCTGACTCCTAAAGTGTGGTTTTTATACTTGTCCTGGCATGCTAATTAGGGCACCACCCTTTATGCAGGGGAGGGTTTAGAACCAGGTAGTGGAGTCCATTGGTGGGAACATTTTCTGCCAGATGTACAGCTTATGCCACTTTAACATTTGAGATCTGTTAATTAATCCTGCGGCCTATCGTGGGAAGAACTGGTTGATCACCTGTGCTTAGGAATCATTCTCATGGCAAGGATGGCTCCGGCTGAAGTTTAGGGACATGACTGATGACCAGGGTAGATTTTCTAACAGGGGCCTTGTTTGTTTGATGCTTCCATTAGCATTTTGACATCTGTTTGTCAAACCTATGGCCTTTCTTGGGAGGAGTTGTGTAATCAGCTGTGTTTGAGACTCATTCTCCTGGGAAGGATGGCTCCGGCTGAAGTTTAGGACCATGACGGATGACCAGGGTACATTTTCTAACCAGGGCCTTGTTTGTTAGATGTTCCCATTAGCATTTTGACATCTGTTAATTAAACCTATGGCCTGTCATGGGAAGAGCTGCGTAATCACCTGTGTTTGGGACTCTTTCTCCTGGGAAGGCTGGCTCCGGCTGAAGTTTAGGGACATGCCGGATGACCAGTACATGACCTGCCCTGGGGTGATTTTTATAACCAACCCAGTATACTATACCATTTGAGTCTAGTGGGAAGCTTGGGACTAGCTGATTACGTTTTTTTCCTCTTCTCAGCTTTGCTCTGCTCACAACTGTTGTCACTGTATCACTTTGGCACCTACATGCCAGAGCCCTTACCTGGGAAATTGTCCTTTTGTTCTTGTGTTTTTTACTTCATGACTTGTGAGCCTAACGGTTAGTTTTCTGCCACCAGCTACGGCTGGGATGCATTTCAAATTGCAGCATCTGCTTCTAAAGAAAGACACTTTTAAAAACCACCTCTGTGCCACAAACCATAGTGTTAGACAGCCATGGGTTGGGGGACTTGGGCCTGCCTGCTCAGCCACCATCTGTCACAGCTCCGCAGCCCACATTTTAAACATGCCCAGACATCTCCCTCTTACATGAAGGCACTTTTTTGCGCACACAGTTTTATTTACATAACCTAAATGCCCTGCTAGCCTGACACAACCTTCAACACTGTCTCACGCTCCGACACACACCCTGTGCCACCCCCCCCCAGCTCAGCCCCGGTTAGAGCTGCCACACATACATCATGTCCACATATTTTCTACGCACGAACTGTCACTTTTAAGGACACAGCGAGGGGGCGTGGCACCTGTCACTTTTAAGGACACAGCGAGGGGGCGTGGCACCTGTCACTTTTATGGACACAGCGAGGGGGCGTGGCACCTGTCACTTTTGGGGACACGCATGATGAGCAAAGGTATCCTGACTTACTACTAAAGATTAATGAAAATTCATGAAAAATGACTTATCCATTCTCTTGCAACTAATTGTTTGTAAAACATTTACTAGAGGCTCAAATAATAATTCCATGGATGACGCTGAATATAGACTCCACTCCCCCACCCCAACACAGTTTGCAGATGACACCAAAATAGCGAGAAGTCTGCATTTTTAACATCTGAAATGGTATATCTAGAGAGTTTGGTATTTCTAGAAACAGTTCATCGTGGTGGCATGCTTTGCCTGTGAAAAGGGCTGGAGAGGGAAGGTTCAGAGGGGTGTGGTGCACCCAGAAGCTCCCTGTATGACAACAAGTTGGTATGAACACCCCTGAAGCCCTCAGGTAAGTGAAGCAGTCTTCAACTCGACCGCCCGGAGGCGCTATGGTGCTTCATAAGTGGTATGAGGCAGTGAAAAAAAATGTCCCCTCCTGCAATCCCACCCACATGCTCAGTTATTTGTTATTCAGACACACCTCGCCCATCAAGGATGCTTCTAAAACACCCTTTTGTCACCGCAGCACTCAGTTCACACGACAGTGTAAGCTGATGTTGGTGCAGAAGTAAATGTACGGGAACTTTTTGGCACAGTGTACCAGCTTGCTACAGTGATTGCAGAAAAAAATGATAGTCATCACGGACAAAGGGAGGGAGGGGGGAAGAAGACACCAACAATGAGGGGGCAGGGGCGAGAAGGCACGTACAACGGGAGAGCGGGTGGGGGGAGAAGGCATGGACAACGGGATTGAGGGGGAGTTAAGAAGGCAGTAGGAGAACCTCATTAAAGAAAATAGTGCTCACAGTCTAAATAATACGTACCGTGTAATACTCGAAGTAAAGGAGCCCATCGCCATGGGAGGAGACAATTGAAGAAGAGGTGATACTAAGGAGGGACTAACAAGCCTATTGAGAAATCAGAAGCCAGCATTTAGGACAGAGAATGACACAAGCCAATTGCTTCTATTCGCTACTCGTCTAGAATATGTCTCGCAGAACAGCACATGCGCGCTGGTACAGGCTCAATGGCCCTGGTATTAAAAGATCTTATTGGCAGAGAACCCAGATGGAATCTCACGTACAAGCTTTTTGCCAATGGTGGCGAGATCAGGTCTAGTAAGGGCTCAAACTTAGGGTAGGCTTAAAACGTAAGAACTGGGTGGTTAAATACCCTGAGTTCATTCTCGTGGGATTACAGTCTGTCATGTGCGCTCAGTACTTGACCTTTCCGTTAACTATTTCTTGTTTTCTAGTCTTCCAAGGACAATTCCACAGCTTAGCCATTCCCAAAGTCCGACTACAAGTCGCAACATGGAGTTTGTTTAGCACCACTGATTTTTAAGGCTTCCCTCAGTGACTCACGATAGTCAATTAACTCTGGCGTGGTCTACAAGCGCAACCAGTACATCATGGGTTTCAGGGAGGCCACATACCTAATTCTCTTTATACCGAGGTCAAAAAGCAATGAAATCAGCGGATTACTAACCGGGATAGAAACAAAGGATCTAACATACGAATTCTCACATACAGTTAACTTGTGGGTATCGACGTGCCCCATAGCTCTGCTCCGTAAAGTGCGGCGCTTTGGGCTTTCACTGATAAACCTCAAGGGCAGGTGTGAGTGACCAAGTCTGAATCTGTCAATGAAATTGGAGCCTAGATTTGGATTTGTGACACAAGATAAAGTAACTTTTATCAACTTGTGGTCCCCAACTAAACCAATCGGACAGCCTCAGCCCTAGGTAATCAAAACAAGTAACCCTCTCGAGGGGGTTCTCAACGATTCTCACTGTTTTTGATCTGGCCTTGCCCTTTTCAAAAAATATAAACGTGGTTTTCTCTGCATTTAATTCTAGTCCCCTAATATCACAAAAAGCCAAAAATGTATCTAGTAAGTTCTGTAGGCCAATAGGGGTCCTCAAGATGAATAGAGACTCATCTCCAAATAGCAGAATTGGTATCTTGTTGCCATTCAAGACCGGGGATCGTTTTCACAATCCCTTAGGGTATTGACAACCTTGTTCACATACAAAGAGAATAGGGTTGGAGTGAGTACACACCCTTGCCGCACCCTGCGCCAAATGAAGATCTTACTAGTGAGTTTGCCCTGTTTCCTCACTCTAACCTGTGCGTAGTTCCCCTCATGCAAGCTCACTAGTAGATTTACCAAATTTGTAGGTGCACCAAGCCCTAGCAAAACTTTCCAAAGTATTTCTCAGGGCACCAAATCAAAGGTAGCTCGTAAATCAACAAATGCCACATACAATTGTTGTCTTTTAAGCAGCACATATTTCCACGTAAGTCATTTAGACCTAAAGCCCTGATCACATGTACTAGTTTTTACTAGTTTTTGCACGGAAGCCTGCTTTATAGGATGACAATATCTTGTTGTCATCCATCCATGCATGTAATTTATCTAGAACTTGCTTTGCAAATATTTTCTGCAGATTATCTATCACGCTAATTGATCTATAGTTGGAGGGGACGAAGCATCTCCTTTCTTATAAATATCAATTACCTCTACCCCTCTCCATGTCTCTGGAATTTCTCCCCATCGACTATGGCATTAGACAGAAGATTAATGCATGGGACCCATACCACATGGGGCCCATACCAAGGGCTCTGTTTTTTGCGATTTTTATTCTGTCAATAGCCTTGAGTGTATCATCTAGATTAAAGACTAGATCGATGTTGTTAGCACCTAAGGATGTAACAGTGGATGGGCTTATTATTTGATCCCCCGTTCCACTCCCAGTACAAATGGCTTCCCCCGTGTCATATAGCGTGGTGAAATTGTTAACCGAATTCTAAGGCTGGATATGGTAGCATGGAGTAGTGACACTGTCTAGGCTCCCGTGAGCCATGATTTTACAAAAGGAGCGACTATCATCGTACCAGACAGCCACTAATAGATCCTGCCAATTCTTGTCTGACAAGTCTTATTTGTCTGGTGTGAGAGGACTCTTGTACTTATTTCATGCTGTAACTAGGTCAAGGCAACCACCCTCTCTGATGGCATTCTTCAACTCGCACTTTGCTTCTTTGCACTCAAGATTAAACCATCCAAGTTTCCTCACAACAATAGGCCTCTTCCCAGATGATTCCATTAAAAATAAGTCTTGTGTTGCCCTTGCGTAACGCAAGTCATCGCAAGACAATTGAAGTCCTTCAGAGGGATTTATTACCTTGCTCGCACTGCATGGTTTAGTGAAACCAAAGTAACGCAATGCAGCACATATCGCTGCCTTGCGTTACTTTGCGGCATCAAAAAACAAAGTGATGGATGGAATGCTTGAATTCATTTCAGCCACTGGTGGTTGCAAGGGACTGCATCCCAATTCACAGGTTTTTGCCCAACATGCCACCTCAGTTTGGACCCAGCCATGCAGGGGAGGATTGTTTATGTGTAGGAAGGTGTCCCTTCATGCACATAAAAAATCCTAGAAATGCCATTCTGTCACTTTCATGTGTGCTGCTTCATGCAGCACACACGAAAGTGACAAATTGGCATTTAAACAAAAAAAAAGTTTGTTTATGTACAGGAAAGGACACCTTCCTGTACATAAACAAACAATGGCATTTTGCTTTTTCCATGTGTGCTATACAAGGCAGCACACATGGAAAAAGCAACAACGAGGATAAATAATGAATTTCTCCTCGTTTCGCAAACTTAAGACCAATATTTACCTGGTCTTAATTTTGGTGCTGCCTCCAATATACGCCACCCTTGTACATAGGCGGCAGCGTCAAAATGATTGGGTGTTGCGGTGGAACGCCCACCGCAACACCCACTTCCCACCCCTTTTACGCTAACCATAGCGTGAACGGGGGCCATATGTATAAGGCAGCGTTAAGCCACGCTAAGTGGCTTAACGCTGCCATGAACAAAAGGTGCCGCCCCTATCGCCACCACAATGTCACTATAGGTGATGTTGTGGTGGTGACAGGGGCTTGTACATATGCCCCCAAATCCTTTAATAAACGTCAATGTGAACCCACCGTCTGGTGGCAACTGATGCTGTTTTTATGCAGGTTGATGTTTCCTCAAAGTACAGGGAAGTCCCCTTGATAAAGAAAGGCCTCTGTGGCAAAAGCTTTATATTCATGAATATGTCTTATTCCTTTGCTCAATAAAGGACCGCTGTGCATAAACATGTGCATATATCACTATGCGTAAGTTCTGCACTGCACACAGATGTGCTGAAATAAGCATAACAGATGCTGCAACAGCTGTCCAGCTGATGATCTTCGTGGAATGGCTGTCACATGTAATGCTTCAATCCTACTGACATCGAATAAGCAATAAAAGCTTGCAGAGCTCCAGGAGGTATCTGACCTAGACACTACCTCTCTGGGGAATCGAAGTGTGACTCTCTTGAACTCAAAGGGCCGCATCTCAAAACCTTTTTACTGCCTTTACTGCTGCTATTACATATCCGTGGTAGTACGTAAGGCAGTGCTTGTTGTAAACACCTTTAAGAACTGTATTAATGTAGCAGATTTGTGAAGATGGTACAGTGTGACAGGAACATTTTAATATTAATTGTCAGATTATGTTGTAAAGTCTTGCATTGTTTTTTCGTGCTGCTGGTTTTGTGTTGCATTATGTCATTGTAATATTGCTGTGTTGTAAATATATCCTACGGTATTGTGTTGTGTTTTCTTTTGTAGGTCTGGAGGTAATTTGAATTAGGCTGGTAAGATTTGAGTGATTTACAAATTTCACGTCATGTGAAATTAGTACCATTTTCCTGAAATTTGACATTACGCAATTTTGAATAATTGTTTACACACTGGAGGTTCGTTTGTGCAGAGAATGTCTCACCTAGACTGTCTAATTATGACAAAGTTGTCTTCAATCCTAAGGGTTACAGGGAGTAAATACAAAATGGAGGCACATTGCGCATGTAGTGATATTCAACCTAACCATTAGAATTTTGGCGGAAGTTAGACAAGCCCGCGTTCAGTGGACAACCTCAAATGAATAAAGGGCCATTATGGCACGTTCCAGTTGGTGAGATAGGATAGCCATCATCGTTGAAGGTCTGTATGTGTGGGACATAAAGAGCCTGATGTAGAGTTTGGTGGAGCAAGAGGATCATTGTACTCATCAACCCTCCTGCCCTGCAAGACTCAAGTCAAGGAAAGCCCTGGATGGAGTGTCCACTGACTGGGCCAGCATATTCCTCTCAATTGACAGCCCATCCACCAAAGAACCATCAGGTCACATAGACAGCTGTCCTCCTGTATTTATGGATTGGCAAGCATCACTCATTTTCCCTACAAGTGTCCACAATGTGCGGCAAGGTTGACATGAGCAAAGATAATGCAGAATGTACATCTGGGCAATTTATGTTTTGTATTGAGACATCAAATGCCCACTTTTTATTTTGTCAATAAAACAAAGTCTGCTAATTGGGCGCTTTAAAGGTGCATCTTACTTGGCAAATCTTCAGTGCTTCAAAGAGACCTGCCACAGCAGTGAATCCCATCACAGCACAGGTAGATGGAAATCTATCAACAGGTAGGACAGTCCTCTGCCAGGATGATAGAGGTCATGGTCTCTGTCACTCTGGGTGACGGTCATCAAGGTCTAAATGAGCTCAAAGTCTTGAATTTAATCCTTTGTTTGGTCAGGAGTTAGCTGAGAAGCAAATAAAGAGGCGGGATGTGGTCTGTGATGGAATGGGCTACACAATTGAGCTTTATTTGAAGCTTGCTTATCTTCCCATCTGAACAGGCTTCCTTACTTGTCATTGCAGTAGCTGATCTAATTATTAAAAACAGCTATGTTCTATGTTCTAAGTATTTGATATCTGGCGTGATTCATCCCCATAGGGAAATCTAGGTGCTGCACTGTAATTGACCAGGCAAGAGAAACTCTAGAACAACCATGTTTTCAACAATTTTTTTAATTGTTGAAATTGGAACAGGAATGAATATGCAGAGGGAGGGTATTCCAATGAAATGGCACTGGATAGGAAAAAGCCCTGCTCCCAAATGTAATGGTACGTATGCAGGGGATCTGTAACAAAGCTTTATTAGAAGATCATAGCTGTCTGTTGGGCATGTAAATCTTCAATTTTTGTTGCAAGTACATGGGCCGGGCCTGATGCAAGGCCTTGTGGGCTAGGCAACACAGTTTAAAAATTGCATGTTTCTTTATAAGCAACCAGTGCAAAGTTTTAAGGATAGCATTGCCATAGTCCAGGTGACAGAGAATCAGCACCGTTTTCCTGTAGGTGGAATGCAGCCAAGGGAAAAACCTTTTTAGAGAATTTCATTGTGGCAAAACACATGCCACATGTTGTGTTGACCTGCTCTCTCACACATAACTTTCAGTTGATTTTTACTCTACACTACCTGCTTAGCAAGGGGAGCAGGACCAAGATCAAAGGGCCACCAATCTGGTGACCACAATTCCTGTGCTTTACCAAACAGTACAATCTCAGATTTGTAGCTATTTAACTAGAGACAATTAAAAGCCATTCAGTTAGCAAGCATGAATTTGTGAAGTATGGGGACTAGAGGGAAGATTTATTGTAGGACAGATAGGGGGAATTTCTAGTGAGACTTGTGACCTGTGCTGTAACTAAAAGGTTGCGACGGTGACTCCCACATTGACATTTTGAGAGGGATGTATCAGTAAGCCCACTAAAGAGGCCAGTAACATCGAAGCATTATAAGTCTACCTAGTACTAAGAGCATTGCAACTGTTTTTTATGTTCCTCTGATGGAGCCATCTCTGGTGTAATCAATTTCGTATGATTGGTAGGTAATCCATAGTTTGTTAGTGACTATGTCTTTCCGATAAACTGCAATGTGTATTTACATTTCTTTCCATACATATGTTTCCCCATGTTTAAACCACCAAATTCATTTGTTATGGGCACCGTGCAAATATTGAAGAAGCTTGGTGACAACCCTAAACTTTGTGGAACCCTCACAAGAGATGTATGCAGAGATGAACTGGTAGTTGGCCAGTTTTAGGTGGTTAGATTTTTTTAGTCCATGTCCAATTTTGTTGCTAATTATAACAAAATGTTTGTTGGACTTGGCATGCTCTGCAGGACCACTCCCAAACTTTTTTGCCTTTCTTCTCCTATTTTCTTAGCCCGTTTTTGTTAGCTTTTAGGGCTTTACTACTGCTAACCAGTGCTAAGGTGCTTGTGTACTCTCCTCTAAACATGGTAAAATTGGCTTAAATCCAATTGACACATTTAATTTACTTGTAAGACCCTATTAGTGGTACTATATGTACCCAGGGCCTGCAAGCTAAATTCTGCTGGTGGGTCTATAGTATTTATTGTGCCACCCATTTAAGTTGCCTTTTAAACATGTCTCAGACCTGTCATTGCAGCATCTGTGTGCAGTTTTGAACAGTTATTTTTGACCAGGCAAAATAAACTTTTGCCAGACCTCAAGCTATCTTTTTAATGCATATAAGTCACCCCGAGAGCAGGCAATAAATAGGGGTGGGCGTAACTCGTGTAATCCTGCTTAGCTTATTCACGTCGAATTACCTCAAAATTCTTCAATAATAAGCAGAATTACTTGAGATGCATCTCACGCATGTCTCATCAGAAAATCTACACCGGTGATGCCGTTCATGCTAAAAAACAAGAATTATTAAGGCCCACTCCTGCCTAGTCATCCCCTTGTGTTTCCTGCACCCTAGGCCCCATCCAACCTAATCCACCCCATTCTGCTCCACGTGTCACCCTTTTTTAGTATATTTTCACTTTTGTCATAACTTTCCTACTCTCCTGTACATGTATTTTACTTTTTCTTTCCCTGGATAGTTTTTTATGTACCCGTCCCACCCAACCCCTAGAAATGGCAAATGTAGGCAGTGCTGCTGCGTCCGCCACCCCTGTGGCAGATGGCAGTGTGAGGGGGTGAAGCCCCATCACATATTTAGTGTGGTGGCAGCGCTACTTCCCCATCATGCTTGCAGCAGCAGTCTCGCCTGATCGGGGTTTCTGCCTAGTGAAGTGTTGGGTGAAGTGGGGGAGAGTGAGGTGCCATATGTGCTGGTGGACTGGGGCCTTCCATTATAAGCAGCAAGAGAAGCACCGCCAGGCCAAAATAATGGACCGGGAGCATGAACTGCTGCAGCATCTGCGAGTGGAAGTGGCAGGACTAGGTAAGTGATGTTTAATAAAAAAAAAAAGTATCATATTCATGACTTTTCAGGTACCATCAATTCACAGGTGAGAGTTTATGTGTGTTTGTATCTATCTATCTATCTATCTATCTATCTATCTATCTATCTATCTATCTATCTATCTATCTATCTATCTATCTATCTATCTATCTATCTATCTATCTATCTATCTATCTATCTATCTATCTATCTCTCTATATATGTGTGTGTGTGTGTGTCTAAGGAAATACCTTTTTTTGCATGGTCGTCCCCCAACGTTTTGGACTGATGCTTTAGAAATTGAATTCTCTCCTTGTTTATGCAGTGTGTGAGCAGTATATTTAAGGAATTATTGCTCAGCCTTGACAGATAACCCTGAAACCTTTGCTTGGTGCTGTCCTATATCAGAAAAAGGTCAACCATATACCACAGTCATAAAGCAGCATTCCCAGATATTCTTCATGCGCTCCTGACTACACAAACTCCTACCATTAACCCATTGTAAGGTTATAATAACTAAGAGTGAATGAATTGTTCTTTGCTGTGCTGCACATTTGGTGAATTATTTAATTCCCAATCAAATAATAGTTGTGTAAAGTTATTTCAGTAATTTTGAGCAGCATCCTGGTATGTTCTGTTTTTCTAATGGTTCTTTTTGTAAAAAATATTTGCATGCTTCTAAACCTAGTTCATGAGTTATTCAGGAGGTGGCATCCATCATTAATAATTTGCAATATTCTCGCCATTGAATATTTTGTAGGTGACACAAACAGTCCTTAGTGTCCCTGAGATTGGAACCTAACTGTTGAACTTTGGGGCCAAAAAGATATCATTAAATGTTGATGTTTTCTCAAAAAGTGAATCAATACTGGAGACTATAGGCTGACCAGGGGTTTTGCCACGTCCTTGTGCACTTTGGGCAGAAAATATATGCGGGGATTGCCGGCAATTCCGTCAGGCGATAACTCATCTCATCATCAGTCAAGATGCCGGAGTCTTTCAACATTGCAAGCTTGTCAGCATACACGTCTATTATCAGTTTCGTTCACTTTCCCAATATTATTGGATAATATGTTTGATCCTTTAATTGCCAATATGATTCTGGCATATATTTCTCTTTGGCAAGAATCACAATATTTCTGTCTTTTTCCTCAAGTTTGGTTACAATACTTCCCTCCTTCTTCAGTCAATTTCGTACCTTACGTTCTGATTTAGTTAAGTTCTACAGTGCCCTACTTTATATCCTGGTGCTTGTCTTCTAGGTCTTTCATGACACATTCCGATAATAGGTCAATTGTATTTCTAGGTGGTAATATGGAACAGAACTTGGATTTCTCCTGTATATTGCTCACTCCTGCTCCTATTTGTGTGATGTCTAAATCTAGGACCACGTCTTCCTCATTAAATGTTGACTCATCCATATCTGCTTCATATTATTCAATGCGTTTTCAAAATCACAGGATTGATTCAGTTAAGGAAAATAGAGGCTGGAATCTAATACACATTAAATATAACAGGTTGCCTCTAGGACCATGGATTCAAAATCTTCTTTCAAAAGAAGGGAGAAACTATTCCCTGCTCTGTGGTTCAACTAATGAACTGAGGGGCATATCAACAACAACCGGCAATAATTATCGCTAAGCGCACTTAGCGCTAGGTTAATTATCGCCGGCTAGTGTGGATTTTTATCGCTGAGATAGCGTGCTATTAGCAATGATTATCTCAATAGCGATAAAAATCCTCACGCTAAGTGGCTAACGTGAGATTATCGCTGGAAACCCAGCGATAATCTCACGTTAGATTGTTGATAGGGACAGACAAACTTAGCCATGATATCCTCCTTCCATAGGATATCATGGCTAAGTCAGAAAAATACCAGACGTAAAAAGCAGCGTTAACCGAGGTAAGCGCTGCTTTTTTTGTCTCTAACAGGGTTAGCGATATTCTTGATAATAGGAGAAATGTCGCTTAGCGACATTTCTCCTATTATTTTACTCTGGAACGCCTCCTTTGCATCTCATTAGAGATGCAAGGGGAAGCGTAGAGTAAAAGGGTTCTAACATGCCAATTTGCATGTTAGCACCCTGTTGTTGATAGGGTGCTAGTTTTATCTCTGCTTTTTTGGCTTTTAAAGCCAAAAAAGCAGAGATAAAGCCCTTGTTGATATGCCCCTAAATTACTTATATCCTTTCTATTTAGTGGGTCAGCAAGCAAATCAAAAATTCATCTATTTACAAGAATAATCAATATATACTCCAAGCATTCATTAGAAAATGATTTTTACTTCATGATTGTTTCATTTTTCTTATGTTTTTGGCATTTGTGCTTCAAACACAATACATTAATCTTTTGCATATTAATACATCAATACAAGAGTTTCTCCCTTCTTTTGAAAGAAGACTTTGAATCCATGGTCCTAGAGGCAACCTGTTATATTTAGTTAACAGATTATTCAATGCGGTCATTGACTCAGTTCCGTCATGGTTAAATTAATTTCTTGTAGTGCAGCATTATTTATATATTTTTTTAAATATTGGTCCTTTCTTTGGTGGCATGGTATTTAGCTAGTTGCAACTACTCATTAAACGTATACATTTCACTTTTGATATCCACCTGGATAAAATGTATATCTGGGCAAAAAAATCAAATCCTCTTTTTAATACATTCTCCTCATCTTCTGTCAGTTTTATATCAGATAGTCTCATGATCACCATTTCTGACTCCCATGTGGTTCACCTGTTTCTCAGGCCACGTTTCCATCATACTTCCCATTTTTGTGGTTTTGCTTTCCTCTTCTGGTTATCCTGTTTTGTTTTTTCAGGACTGTCCCCGTTCTTTTCCTCTGTGTCTCTGTTCCGAAGCGGTTCAACTCTTTTGATAAAGGTATAAACTTGTCCATTATCTATATGTGACGGCAGACAAAGCGAAATTTGTCGCCGAAAATCTAACGCAACCCCTGGTTCGATTTCGGCGCGATGTTAAGCACTGGCGTTCCCTGCCTCTGACACTGCTGGGACGCGCTGCCCTTTTTAAAATGATGGCGCTTCCCAGATTTCTTTACCTGCTCCAGAATACGCCCTTTCCGGTTGTCCTGCATACTTTACGGCCATAAACGCAGAGGTGACTAGTTTACTGTGGGAAGATAAGACTCCACGGATAGCGCTTCATAAACTGACCAGAGGATGGTACGACAGAGGTATCGCCCTCCCTAATATTAAGATATACTACTGGGCCTCACAGCTTATGGTAATCAATCAATGGCTGCATGCGCCGGGGACTGATCCGGCTTATCGTATGGATCGTCAGCTGCTGGGGACTGGAGGGGTTATGGGGGCGCTCTATAACCGCACTCGGAGACGCGGCCCTACAGGTCCGACGGCGCATACTCTGCGGGTGTGGTTCGAGGCGCAGCGTGCACTTGGCTGGGAGGGGAGGATAACTCAGGCCACACCGCTCTGGGACTCGAAACAGCTGGGAGTGCTGCGTACTACCAAGGGGTTTCAAAAATGGGATTTGATTGGAATATCAAGGGTTGGTGATCTCTGGAAAAAGGAGGACATAGTCACGTTTGCCCACCTGCAGGCGGAGTATGATCTGGCGGATACCGAGAATTTTCGTTATTTGCAAATCCGGCACGCACTCCAGGCGGTAATCTCGCCTGGGACCCGGCTTGCGGAGTCTTCGCCTCTGGAGGATAGGCTCCTCATGGAGCATCTGACTAAGAGGGCTACGTCCCTGACCTATCGGAAGGTGATAAATAATCAGCCAGATCCATTCCTAGCCCTTAAGGCTAAATGGGAGTTAGAACTGGGAATGTTCGACGAGACAGACTGGCAGGCGGCACTCTCCTCCCCTAAGGAGGTGGGGATTTCATCAAAACTGAAGCTGGTCCAATTGAAGATTCTGCACCGCACATATTATACACGCACACTTCTATATAAACTTAAACGGACAGACTCGCCGCTATGTCTTAGGCAATGTGGTGCAGATGGCAGTCTCTTCCACACTCTGTGGGAATGCCCTATCATAGCCCAGTACTGGAGGGCGATCCTGCGCACACTCTCCCAGGTGACTAAAGTCGCAACGCTTCCGGAGCCGAGGAGGTGTCTCCTCAATGTATGGGAACCTACAGACCTTAGCCGCACGGCACAACTCTGGGTGACGCTGGGACTACTACTGGCGAAGCGCAACATAGCTCAAAGATGGGGATCTAGGCAGCCCCCTACCCTTTCCCAATGGTGTAAGGATATGGATACCACAATGGTCGTGGAAAAAACTGTGTACATCCATAGAGGCTGTCCTAAAAAATGGGCACAGGTATGGGGAGGGTGGAATACGTACAGAGGGAGTGTATGTGAACCCCCACGTGAAACCTCAGATTCGGACTTAAGTGACTGATACTAAACCGTTGACCATCAGGTGGATTGAGACTTGTTGGTATACTCCAGGATGCAACGGAAGGCCAGTGCGGCGCCCCACATAACAGCTATGTTAAGTTATTGTTAAGCTGCTCTCTGACTGTCTGTACACACTCCAATGGTCGAACTGTTGCCTAACTCAATGCCAATGTATGTTGATTTGTTGTGGAAATTTTTCAATAAAAAGATTTTCAAAAAAAAAAAAACTTGTCCATTATCAAATTCTTTTTTATCTCAAAGAAACGTTCTCTGTTTTCTTTGTTTTACCATCTTTTCTTGTTTTGTAAGGCTTTCCTCCATTCTCTAATATAGGGGCATATGTATCAAATGATTTTTTAATCGCAAACGCTGTGATTCGCAAAATAACAGCGTTTGCGATTAAAAAATCGGTAATCGGGATGTATGAGCCAAATCCCATCGCAAAATTAAGGAATTGCTAATTTAGCGATTTCCTAATTTTGCGTAAGCATTTAAGAAATCACAAATTGTGATTTCTTCAATGATATGTAAAAAGCACCCAGGTTGTGCGAATTATCCTTAAGAAATCGCAAATTACCACCAACTTCCAGTTGGTGGTAATTTGCGATTTCCTTTCAAAATGCACTTTTTTTAATTTTACGAAGTGCCACGTGGTGCTCATACATGCCCTTAGGGCATGTATGTGCGCCATATGCACACACATGCTCATTTCAGGGGTGCATCAGGGTGTCTGGGAAAAAGGGGGTGGTGATGGACAGAGTTTCTGAATGATGCAGAATACTCTTACCAAGTCAAGAGATCATGGTTTTAATCCATCACCGTTTTTTAGCTCACTGCACCATCCCAGCTCAGAACCTGGCTACATGCAAATTAGTCTGTACCTGTCCCAGTGCATGATGGGAACAGGACAAACCAAACTACCAAGCCAATTCTTATACTGGGAAGGAAACAAGCTTCCGGGGACCGGTTTCTGGCATCACAGCCTTCGTCGGCCCGGCTTGCCTGAATCCTGATGGTGCAATGAGCAAGGGACTCACGTCTGAGCATACCCTCCCACACTGAGTGTGGATAAAAACGATTTGGGAAAAAGGGGGTGGTGATGGACAGAGTTTCTGAATGATGCAGAATACTCTTACCAAGTCAAGAGATCATGGTTTTAATCCATCACCGTTTATTAGCTCACTGCACCATCCCAGCTCAGAACCTGGCTACATGCAAATTAGTCTGTACCTGTCCCAGTGCATGATGGCAACAGGACAAACCAAACTACCAAGCCAATTCTTATACTGGGAAGGAAACAAGCTTCCGGGGACCGGTTTCTGGCATCACAGCCTTCGTCGGCCCGGCTTGCCTGAATCCTGATGGTGCAATGAGCAAGGGACTCACGTCTGAGCATACCCTCCCACACTGAGTGTGGATAAAAACGATTTGGGAAAAAGGGGGTGGTGATGGACAGAGTTTCTGAATGATGCAGAATACTCTTACCAAGTCAAGAGATCATGGTTTTAATCCATCACCGTTTTTTAGCTCACTGCACCATCCCAGCTCAGAACCTGGCTACATGCAAATTAGTCTGTACCTGTCCCAGTGCATGATGGGAACAGGACAAACCAAACTACCAAGCCAATTCTTATACTGGGAAGGAAACAAGCTTCCGGGGACCGGTTTCTGGCATCACAGCCTTCGTCGGCCCGGCTTGCCTGAATCCTGATGGTGCAATGAGCAAGGGACTCACGTCTGAGCATACCCTCCCACACTGAGTGTGGATAAAAACGATTTGGGAAAAAGGGGGTGGTGATGGACAGAGTTTCTGAATGATGCAGAATACTCTTACCAAGTCAAGAGATCATGGTTTTAATCCATCACCGTTTTTTAGCTCACTGCATCATCCCAGCTCAGAACCTGGCTACATGCAAATTAGTCTGTACCTGTCCCAGTGCATGATGGGAACAGGAAAAACCAAACTACCAAGCCAATTCTTATACTGGGAAGGAAACAAGCTTCCGGGGACCGGTTTCTGGCATCACAGCCTTCGTCGGCCCGGCTTGCCTGAATCCTGATGGTGCAATGAGCAAGGGACTCACGTCTGAGCATACCCTCCCACACTGAGTGTGGATAAAAACGATTTGGGAAAAAGGGGGTGGTGATGGACAGAGTTTCTGAATGATGCAGAATACTCTTACCAAGTGAAGAGATCATGGTTTTAATCCATCACCGTTTTTTTGCTCACTGCACCATCCCAGCTCAGAACCTGGCTACATGCAAATTAGTCTGTACCTGTCCCAGTGCATGATGGGAACAGGACAAACCAAACTACCAAGCCAATTCTTATACTGGGAAGGAAACAAGCTTCCGGGGACCGGTTTCTGGCATCACAGCCTTCGTCGGCCCGGCTTGCCTGAATCCTGATGGTGCAATGAGCAAGGGACTCACGTCTGAGCATACCCTCCCACACTGAGTGTGGATAAAAACGATTTGGGAAAAAGGGGGTGGTGATGGACAGAGTTTCTGAATGATGCAGAATACTCTTACCAAGTCAAGAGATCATGGTTTTAATCCATCACCGTTTTTTAGCTCACTGCACCATCCCAGCTCAGAACCTGGCTACATGCAAATTAGTCTGTACCTGTCCCAGTGCATGATGGGAACAGGACAAACCAAACTACCAAGCCAATTCTTATACTGGGAAGGAAACAAGCTTCCGGGGACCGGTTTCTGGCATCACAGCCTTCGTCGGCCCGGCTTGCCTGAATCCTGATGGTGCAATGAGCAAGGGACTCACGTCTGAGCATACCCTCCCACACTGAGTGTGGATAAAAACGATTTGGGAAAAAGGGGGTGGTGATGGACAGAGTTTCTGAATGATGCAGAATACTCTTACCAAGTCAAGAGATCATGGTTTTAATCCATCACCGTTTTTTAGCTCACTGCACCATCCCAGCTCAGAACCTGGCTACATGCAAATTAGTCTGTACCTGTCCCAGTGCATGATGGGAACAGGACAAACCAAACTACCAAGCCAATTCTTATACTGGGAAGGAAACAAGCTTCCGGGGACCGGTTTCTGGCATCACAGCCTTCGTCGGCCCGGCTTGCCTGAATCCTGATGGTGCAATGAGCAAGGGACTCACGTCTGAGCATACCCTCCCACACTGAGTGTGGATAAAAACGATTTGGGAAAAAGGGGGTGGTGATGGACAGAGTTTCTGAATGATGCAGAATACTCTTACCAAATCAAGAGATCATGGTTTTAATCCATCACCGTTTTTTAGCTCACTGCACCATCCCAGCTCAGAACCTGGCTACATGCAAATTAGTCTGTACCTGTCCCAGTGCATGATGGGAACAGGACAAACCAAACTACCAAGCCAATTCTTATACTGGGAAGGAAACAAGCTTCCGGGGACCGGTTTCTGGCATCACAGCCTTCGTCGGCCCGGCTTGCCTGAATCCTGATGGTGCAATGAGCAAGGGACTCACGTCTGAGCATACCCTCCCACACTGAGTGTGGATAAAAACGATTTGGGAAAAAGGGGGTGGTGATGGACAGAGTTTCTGAATGATGCAGAATACTCTTACCAAGTCAAGAGATCATGGTTTTAATCCATCACCGTTTTTTAGCTCACTGCACCATCCCAGCTCAGAACCTGGCTACATGCAAATTAGTCTGTACCTGTCCCAGTGCATGATGGGAACAGGACAAACCAAACTACCAAGCCAATTCTTATACTGGGAAGGAAACAAGCTTCCGGGGACCGGTTTCTGGCATCACAGCCTTCGTCGGCCCGGCTTGCCTGAATCCTGATGGTGCAATGAGCAAGGGACTCACGTCTGAGCATACCCTCCCACACTGAGTGTGGATAAAAACGATTTGGGAAAAAGGGGGTGGTGATGGACAGAGTTTCTGAATGATGCAGAATACTCTTACCAAGTCAAGAGATCATGGTTTTAATCCATCACCGTTTTTTAGCTCACTGCACCATCCCAGCTCAGAACCTGGCTACATGCAAATTAGTCTGTACCTGTCCCAGTGCATGATGGGAACAGGACAAACCAAACTACCAAGCCAATTCTTATACTGGGAAGGAAACAAGCTTCCGGGGACCGGTTTCTGGCATCACAGCCTTCGTCGGCCCGGCTTGCCTGAATCCTGATGGTGCAATGAGCAAGGGACTCACGTCTGAGCATACCCTCCCACACTGAGTGTGGATAAAAACGATTTGGGAAAAAGGGGGTGGTGATGGACAGAGTTTCTGAATGATGCAGAATACTCTTACCAAGTCAAGAGATCATGGTTTTAATCCATCACCGTTTATTAGCTCACTGCACCATCCCAGCTCAGAACCTGGCTACATGCAAATTAGTCTGTACCTGTCCCAGTGCATGATGGCAACAGGACAAACCAAACTACCAAGCCAATTCTTATACTGGGAAGGAAACAAGCTTCCGGGGACCGGTTTCTGGCATCACAGCCTTCGTCGGCCCGGCTTGCCTGAATCCTGATGGTGCAATGAGCAAGGGACTCACGTCTGAGCATACCCTCCCACACTGAGTGTGGATAAAAACGATTTGGGAAAAAGGGGGTGGTGATGGACAGAGTTTCTGAATGATGCAGAATACTCTTACCAAGTCAAGAGATCATGGTTTTAATCCATCACCGTTTTTTAGCTCACTGCACCATCCCAGCTCAGAACCTGGCTACATGCAAATTAGTCTGTACCTGTCCCAGTGCATGATGGGAACAGGACAAACCAAACTACCAAGCCAATTCTTATACTGGGAAGGAAACAAGCTTCCGGGGACCGGTTTCTGGCATCACAGCCTTCGTCGGCCCGGCTTGCCTGAATCCTGATGGTGCAATGAGCAAGGGACTCACGTCTGAGCATACCCTCCCACACTGAGTGTGGATAAAAACGATTTGGGAAAAAGGGGGTGGTGATGGACAGAGTTTCTGAATGATGCAGAATACTCTTACCAAGTCAAGAGATCATGGTTTTAATCCATCACCGTTTTTTAGCTCACTGCACCATCCCAGCTCAGAACCTGGCTACATGCAAATTAGTCTGTACCTGTCCCAGTGCATGATGGGAACAGGAAAAACCAAACTACCAAGCCAATTCTTATACTGGGAAGGAAACAAGCTTCCGGGGACCGGTTTCTGGCATCACAGCCTTCGTCGGCCCGGCTTGCCTGAATCCTGATGGTGCAATGAGCAAGGGACTCACGTCTGAGCATACCCTCCCACACTGAGTGTGGATAAAAACGATTTGGGAAAAAGGGGGTGGTGATGGACAGAGTTTCTGAATGATGCAGAATACTCTTACCAAGTGAAGAGATCATGGTTTTAATCCATCACCGTTTTTTTGCTCACTGCACCATCCCAGCTCAGAACCTGGCTACATGCAAATTAGTCTGTACCTGTCCCAGTGCATGATGGGAACAGGACAAACCAAACTACCAAGCCAATTCTTATACTGGGAAGGAAACAAGCTTCCGGGGACCGGTTTCTGGCATCACAGCCTTCGTCGGCCCGGCTTGCCTGAATCCTGATGGTGCAATGAGCAAGGGACTCACGTCTGAGCATACCCTCCCACACTGAGTGTGGATAAAAACGATTTGGGAAAAAGGGGGTGGTGATGGACAGAGTTTCTGAATGATGCAGAATACTCTTACCAAGTCAAGAGATCATGGTTTTAATCCATCACCGTTTTTTAGCTCACTGCACCATCCCAGCTCAGAACCTGGCTACATGCAAATTAGTCTGTACCTGTCCCAGTGCATGATGGGAACAGGACAAACCAAACTACCAAGCCAATTCTTATACTGGGAAGGAAACAAGCTTCCGGGGACCGGTTTCTGGCATCACAGCCTTCGTCGGCCCGGCTTGCCTGAATCCTGATGGTGCAATGAGCAAGGGACTCACGTCTGAGCATACCCTCCCACACTGAGTGTGGATAAAAACGATTTGGGAAAAAGGGGGTGGTGATGGACAGAGTTTCTGAATGATGCAGAATACTCTTACCAAGTCAAGAGATCATGGTTTTAATCCATCACCGTTTTTTAGCTCACTGCACCATCCCAGCTCAGAACCTGGCTACATGCAAATTAGTCTGTACCTGTCCCAGTGCATGATGGGAACAGGACAAACCAAACTACCAAGCCAATTCTTATACTGGGAAGGAAACAAGCTTCCGGGGACCGGTTTCTGGAATCACAGCCTTCGTCGGCCCGGCTTGCCTGAATCCTGATGGTGCAATGAGCAAGGGACTCACGTCTGAGCATACCCTCCCACACTGAGTGTGGATAAAAACGATTTGGGAAAAAGGGGGTGGTGATGGACAGAGTTTCTGAATGATGCAGAATACTCTTACCAAGTCAAGAGATCATGGTTTTAATCCATCACCGTTTTTTAGCTCACTGCACCATCCCAGCTCAGAACCTGGCTACATGCAAATTAGTCTGTACCTGTCCCAGTGCATGATGGGAACAGGACAAACCAAACTACCAAGCCAATTCTTATACTGGGAAGGAAACAAGCTTCCGGGGACCGGTTTCTGGCATCACAGCCTTCGTCGGCCCGGCTTGCCTGAATCCTGATGGTGCAATGAGCAAGGGACTCACGTCTGAGCATACCCTCCCACACTGAGTGTGGATAAAAACGATTTGGGAAAAAGGGGGTGGTGATGGACAGAGTTTCTGAATGATGCAGAATACTCTTACCAAGTCAAGAGATCATGGTTTTAATCCATCACCGTTTTTTAGCTCACTGCACCATCCCAGCTCAGAACCTGGCTACATGCAAATTAGTCTGTACCTGTCCCAGTGCATGATGGGAACAGGACAAACCAAACTACCAAGCCAATTCTTATACTGGGAAGGAAACAAGCTTCCGGGGACCGGTTTCTGGCATCACAGCCTTCGTCGGCCCGGCTTGCCTGAATCCTGATGGTGCAATGAGCAAGGGACTCACGTCTGAGCATACCCTCCCACACTGAGTGTGGATAAAAACGATTTGGGAAAAAGGGGGTGGTGATGGACAGAGTTTCTGAATGATGCAGAATACTCTTACCAAGTCAAGAGATCATGGTTTTAATCCATCACCGTTTTTTAGCTCACTGCACCATCCCAGCTCAGAACCTGGCTACATGCAAATTAGTCTATACCTGTCCCAGTGCATGATGGGAACAGGACAAACCAAACTACCAAGCCAATTCTTATACTGGGAAGGAAACAAGCTTCCGGGGACCGGTTTCTGGCATCACAGCCTTCGTCGGCCCGGCTTGCCTGAATCCTGATGGTGCAATGAGCAAGGGACTCACGTCTGAGCATACCCTCCCACACTGAGTGTGGATAAAAACGATTTGGGAAAAAGGGGGTGGTGATGGACAGAGTTTCTGAATGATGCAGAATACTCTTACCAAGTCAAGAGATCATGGTTTTAATCCATCACCGTTTTTTAGCTCACTGCACCATCCCAGCTCAGAACCTGGCTACATGCAAATTAGGCTGTACCTGTCCCAGTGCATGATGGGAACAGGACAAACCAAACTACCAAGCCAATTCTTATACTGGGAAGGAAACAAGCTTCCGGGGACCGGTTTCTGGCATCACAGCCTTCGTCGGCCCGGCTTGCCTGAATCCTGATGGTGCAATGAGCAAGGGACTCACGTCTGAGCATACCCTCCCACACTGAGTGTGGATAAAAACGATTTGGGAAAAAGGGGGTGGTGATGGACAGAGTTTCTGAATGATGCAGAATACTCTTACCAAGTCAAGAGATCATGGTTTTAATCCATCACCGTTTTTTAGCTCACTGCACCATCCCAGCTCAGAACCTGGCTACATGCAAATTAGTCTGTACCTGTCCCAGTGCATGATGGGAACAGGACAAACCAAACTACCAAGCCAATTCTTATACTGGGAAGGAAACAAGCTTCCGGGGACCGGTTTCTGGCATCACAGCCTTCGTCGGCCCGGCTTGCCTGAATCCTGATGGTGCAATGAGCAAGGGACTCACGTCTGAGCATACCCTCCCACACTGAGTGACACCCTTGCACCTTTGAAATTATTCTCAAATTGCGATTAGCAATTGCGATTCGCTATTTGAGAATTACTTCCCATTCATTCCTATCGGTCTCCTGGCCCATAGAAATGAATGGGCAGGTATTCCTTAATTGCGATTTCGCAATTTGCGAATCGCAATTGAGGAATTTTAAGAAATCGCAAAAAATTTGCAATTTTTTAAATACATCCCGTTTTGCAATTCTCAAATAGCGATTCTTTAAAAATCGCTATCTGAGAATCGCAAATGGTGATGTTGATACATATGCTACAATCAAAGTAGGGAAAGAGAAGCTGTGATCCAAACGGCTTCCAGCTAGTCATAAATAATCAAGAGAGGATGGATCACTTGTTGCTGGCACCAGGGTTCAGGTGGTTGTATCTGATATAGGTAAAAAACCCTCAATCACGTCAAGATATGTATGGGCGGTATATCTTGGTTCTCCGCCTTTAAATACGTGATAGCATCATCATTGGGTTCATTCCATGCATCCTCCAACCCGGAGGGAACCACTGAATTCTCCAGTAGTGATCAGGGAAAAAAATGATAAAATAAAAAAGTGAGGAGTGCTCAAGTGCGTGATTAAAAAGAATTGTTCCTCATGCTACCTATAAAAAAGTCTTTATTCTGATAGGTGCTGGGGAAACGTTAAAAAGGTCAAATTGCAGATAGGATGTATGATGAATCCTCTGCGAAAACGTAGTGATCGGTCGACATGTTTCAGCTCTTGTAAAGCCCAGAGGAGGGTCAGGGAGCTTTCTTCAGGACCTCAGGTGAATAAAGTGAATTGAAAAAATTTTTTTTTATCAATTACATGTAGAAGTTCCAATGTCAATTCAGATGGACTTCGGCAGGATTAGTACCTATATACAGAGAAAACGGGGGGAAAAAAGGGGGGGGGTGGATAATAACGTCCTTAATAATTATAAGGGGTAAAGGGGTAAAAAACGCCATAGGAGCTGTAAAATTGACGTAAATTGAACAATATGAAAGCAACTATAAATGGCAAATCTTTATATACTTTTGGTATACATTTTGATCAGCAAGTGAAGTTTTGAACCATCGCTCTTACTAGGAGAACCTAAAAAGCAATGCCCTTAGGAGACATCGACTGGTAGATGGATGTGAGACATACAACAGATATTTAGACATACAACAAATATTATTGAGGCGGGGGCGGTTGGGACTGCTCGAGAATAAGGCAGTATCTAATGTTAGTGGTTACGTGTTGGTCCGCAAGGAGACTCTTAATAAGCAATACCAGAGGCGCTTAGGGGTTATACTGTCTGCGTTTGTCTAAAGTTGCGGCTGTGAATGTTAAATTGCACGTAAAGCATCAATGGCGAATTATAGCGCGCTCTTCATGAGGAAACATATTGAAAGCTGCTGATGCTAATATGCTTCTCGTACAGACTAGGCGTTCAATTTGACTAAAGAAAAATACCTGATATTTTCACAGTACGGGCTCCGTACGAAGATACAGGCAGCGTTAATACTATGCAAATAAAGACAAGAAGAAATCGCACATTACAAGGGAGATTCCAACAGAATAACGTTACGTGTCTTCATGGTTGTGTTGTGGTAGAGGGCTCCGTACCGCAATGGTCTGCTACGACTTGTGCTGACTCTGGTTTCCTGTATGTGCACGTAGGCTAGGGGTGTGTCTTAAATAGTGAGTTTAAGCTGAGGTAGAGAGAGGACTGGTGAGGGCCGTGTCAGAGCCTATACAACTTTATTCAGTCATGTGGGATGGACACCGATACGGTTGGTTAGGTGTGAAGGTAACCGTTATCGTGGTATATAGAGAGTCCCGTGAGCTGATGGTGGGCTCTGAGTATCACATGAAGTGCGCGATATTTCTAAATATTGTGGAGAAAGGGAGGGGCAAGGTTGGAGTCTCAACCTAACCCAGATAGGTGAAATATAGTGCCTTTACAACTTTATCCAGTAGTGTGAAATGGACACAGATGTTTAAGCAGCCAGTCCATCTGAATTGACATTGGAACTTCTACATGTAATTGATAAAAAAAAAAATTTTCAATTCACTTTATTCACCTGAGGTCCTGAAGAAAGCTCCCTGACCCTCCTCTGGGCTTTACAAGAGCTGAAACATGTCGACCGATCACTACGTTTTCGCAGAGGATTCATCATACATCCTATCTGCAATTTGACCTTTTTAACGTTTCCCCAGCACCTATCAGAATAAAGACTTTTTTATAGGTAGCATGAGGAACAATTCTTTTTAATCACGCACTTGAGCACTCCTCACTTTTTTATTTTATCATTTTTTTCCCTGATCACTACTGGAGAATTCAGTGGTTCCCTCCGGGTTGGAGGATGCATGGAATGAACCCAATGATGATGCTATCACGTATTTAAAGGCGGAGAACCAAGATATACCGCCCATACATATCTTGACGTGATTGAGGGTTTTTTACCTATATCAGATACAACCACCTGAACCCTGGTGCCAGCAACAAGTGATCCATCCTCTCTTGATTATTTTTGTTGATACATATGCCCCATAGTCCTTCTTCCACATTTTTAAAATGCATTGCTTTTATTTCTATTTCTAAATCGTTGATTTCTTTTTCCATTTTATCATGTTATATTCGATCATATTCAATTAAGAATTCTATTTTCATCTGGAGCACACTGTGCTGCCATCATTACTCTTGTAGAATTTTTACACAGGTATTGCAATGCTGTGACCTGGCATTGAAAGGATTTGTGGGCATATCAACAACAACCGACGATAATTATCTCTAAGCGCATTTAGCGCTAGGATAATTATCGCCGGCTAGCGTGAATTTTTATCGCTGCGATAGCGTGCTATTAGCAACGCTTATCTCATTAGCGAGAAAAATCCTCACGCTAACAGGCTAACGTGAGATTATCGCTGGAAAGCCTTCGATAATCTCACGTTACCTTGTTGATAGGGACAGGCAAACTTAGCCATGATATCCTCCTTCCATAGGATATCATGGCTAAGTCAGAAAAAAAACAGACATAAAAAAGCAGCAGCGTTAACCGCGGTTAGCGCTGCTTTTTTTGTCTCTAACAGGGTTAGCGACATTCTTGATAATAGGAGAAATGTCGCTTAGCGACATTTCTCCTATTATTTTACTCTGGAACGCCCCCTTTGCATCTCATTAGAGATGCAAGGGGAAGCGTAGAGTAAAAGGGTGCTAACATGCAAATTTGCATGTTAGCACCCTGTTGTTGATAGGGCGCTAGTTTTATCTCTCCTTTTTTGGCTTTTAAAGCCAAAAAAGCAGAGATAAAGCCCTTGTTGATATGCCCCCTAGAGACCTCGTGGAATCCTAGAAAATCCCACGTTTGCCCAAAGACGTGATCTCCTACCATGTATTTCTTTCTTACATTTAATCCGTTCCAAATGTTAATGTTTTTGTTGTAGACTCATTTGTGTTACCCCTGTACGTTAAACCCCCTCACCCCCCCACACTTTTGTTGGAATCTTATCATCGAACAGTTTTGTGGCAGCTCACGAGCGTTCAGCTTTTTCTTTCTCCCTGTTGCCGAATTCTTTATGATGGTTTTATTTTAGCTTTACTGCAGCCAACGTTCTGTCGCATCAATACCTATTTCCCTTTTAATATCTTCCAGTACAATCAATGTGATCAAGACTTCGGTCGAAACACATTGTTTTTGTTGTTGCTGAGTAAAGAGATAGCAGTTGCCATTGTGTAGTTATACTTTAGCTCACAATTATGTTTTGCTCATAACATTGGAAGTCTTTTGACAAATCTGCAAATCCACTTTCCGATTTGTGGCAAGCCATCAAGGTGGAGCTGCGAAAAAGGAGGTGGTCCCAAAAATTGACTTCCTGTGTTAATTCCCATAGGAATTTTGGAAACTGATACAGCTGAGCAGAATTACACCAAATTTGGCACAAAGCTAAATCTTTCCTCAGATTTGGTGCAAATCTGTACAACCATTTTCAAGAAATTTGTTTTTATATTATAGTGGTGATGCACATTTAAAAAACAAAGTATTCCGATTGGCTGTGATAGTTTTTTTCACGTTGCCCCCTTTGGGCCAGCGGGACTAAAGAGGACAATGAGAGAAAAAACAGAGCAATCTGACAGGCTAACCACATGAATAGAAATATTGCAGACTGCATTTCAGGACTTGTGGCTCTGTCTGCATGTCCTGAGTTTTGTACAAATGTGAGTTTGGGGTCCGCTGACCCCCTGGCACTTCTAGGGGGACCCCAAGGTCCACAAATAAAAACTAAATTGTTGTGGGTCCAGTGGTACTCTTGCAAAACCCAGCTCAGCCCATCTATATGGTACCACAGGGCTCTGGCGGGAAATTGGTACCACAAGACTATGCAAGCTTCACTGTTTGAAGCTAGTGTGGTCTCGCCATACTGCAGGAGATGCTTGAGCTGCAGTATTGCAGAACTGTAGTAACCACGACAAATGTGGGATGGGGTGTGTGGGGGGTTGGATGAAGGGCCTGGCTATGCTCTGTAAATGAGTTGGGGCACTATGATGAAAAAGCACTATTGGTAGAACTATTAGTAGCCTTGCTTTTTCTAAACATGGTAATCACAATTTTATTATTTGAATTAATAATTTTTCACATAAACCAGTGTATCTAGAAATTCATTGTTTCCTTGTTTATGCAGTGTGTGAGACATATATTGCAGGAATTATTGCTCAGGCTTGGCAGATATTCCAGAAACCTTTTCTTGGTGCTGACCCATATCAGAAAAAGGTCATCCATATAACACAGCCATAAAACAACATTCTCAAGGTATTCTTAATGCTTTCCTGACTATGCAAACTTTTCTTGAAAATGGTTGTACAGAATGGCACCATATCTGAGTAAAGATGTACCTTTATGCCACATTTTGTGTAATTTTACCACAGCAGTTTTTTGGGTATCAGTTCCTAAATTTCTTATGGGAATTAACACAAAGATTGAAGTGATGTTATTGTCGGTCGTGAAATAATATAAAAAACAGTGTTTAAAAACAAACAAAAAACAGTGAAATGCCCCAGTTATACTTCACTGACCTACCTATAATTATATCTAATCATGCACTTCTTATGACCTCACGTATTACTTCACTCATGACATGTTAAATTACATCATTAATAACATCACTGATGACATCTCAAATGGCATAATTGATTACAGCATGGATCACATCATCCAACAGATTAGACAGTTTGCAATTCTAGAGATGCCACCATTTTCTACCAAAACTCATTTTTGGAGATCAAGGCTTATTTTCAGTGCTCAATTTGACAAGGAAATAAGTGCCAGGGCTCTCATCAGGAGGTCGCTGCCGCTTGCACCACACATTGCCCCTGTCATACTGCCAATGACAGTAACAATTCAACTACTAACCATCACACTGCTACTAGTGTGACAATTCAGAGTAATACAGGCCTCCAAAGCTATAAGAATGGCTTCTGCAGCAGCTAATAGTAATTTTTAATATATATTGAATTAATGATTGTGTGTTGTGTTCATCACTAAATTAGCCAGACAGCGTTACCTTGTGGCAGACTGTCACAAGCACCGGTGTTGAAAATGAATTGCTGGTGCCCAGCACCAGAAACCACCGGCTCAGATTAAGCACTGCTTATTTTTCACCGTCAGACTCTGACCGGAGCAAGGTAGAATCAGAAAAGACAAAATTATGAGGACAAAGACAGGAAAACAGTGGAGAAAGGGAAGAAAAGTAATCCACAAGATTGAGTTTAGGTTACAGGACAGGAAGTGTACAGTGGTGTGAGAACAAGGCATGGAACGGAATCAAAACTTGACCTTCTCGGCACAGCAGCACCCCCCCCCCCCCCAGTCTCCCCCAGGACTTAGCAACATCAACTTTGAGCAGCTAAATACTAATGATATTGAAGTATATTCACAAGAACGTGTGCTAAACATCACCAAAAAATGCTAACGCAACTTTACACATCGCAGCCCACCGTGGGAAAATAACCCCGTGTTAACGTGGAACTCACAACAGAGCGTTACCATGCGATAGTCCGCCAAAAACGTGTCCAATGTCCGCAATACAACCACCCCGACGGAGATAAAAACACAAACCACAACACCAGAAAACTTGCGATGAGCCCATCCGCGATGAGGTAAGCAGAGTTAAGCACTGCCAGGACCGCGAAACGCACGGCAGGCGGAAATAAGCACAACACAAGCCTGAAAAAGTAAGACAAACCAAACAGAAAACAACAGCAAACCACAATGGAGGCAACCCGAGCCAGCAGACAACCCCACCAAACCCATTGGCAACAAAACATTGTACATGGCAGGCCAACTTGGACAAGATGAATGCAGCCTGAGAGCGGAGGAGGACAATGGCAGAGAACCAGAACTCCAGCAATGATGCGAAAGGCGCAAACAAGCAGAAACACGCCAACAACAAGAAGGCAGCAATGCACACAGGAGGTGGGAGTCCAGTGCCACACCAGTAGCTGAATGACATGGAGGAAATGATCTCCACCACATCAGTCTGGAGATGGAGGCAGGACTCGGGGACCAGAAACTGCAATAAAAACAACAGACATAACAGTAACGGGGAGAGGAATCAGCAGGGACTGGGGGACGGGGGGAGATGGGCACAATGGCACACATGCACAACTAAGCACAGTACAATGGCAGACAAACCATGCTCAAGAGTAACAACACCAACCAGGTGCACAAGTCACACAACCCGGCAATGTCACACCACTGAACAGGCACAGAAGTGAGCACAACAACGCCTGAAAGGGAGAAGGGTGAGCCAAATCAGAGCTCAAGGGACATCTCACACACAATGCAGCACACACACATAGGAAGCAGAGCACCCCAACATCCAACACAATGTGGAACAAACACCAACTTGTGCACAAACAAACACAGGACACAAGTGCACCCGCCTGTAGCCGGTAAGCGGCCATATGCATCTGGCAAAGCACGAAACAGGGACATGATAATGCACAAGTACAAACACACAGTCCTGATGGGATAGCAATGACCGGATGGCAGGGAGCCAGAGAGTCCGTGACACACATTGGCATACAAATCAAGTCACAACACAGTTGGAGACTAGTGAAAGTGCGGAAACTTTATCAAAAAGTGCGAGTCAATATGGCCAAGAGAAGTGCAACGATATGCAGACCAATGCAGCAGCATGTCTGAATGAGAAATGTAGGAAAGCGCAAATGTCCACCTCGGGGGAGTCCCTCACCAACACAAGTCAGTGCCAACCGATGTTGGTTGTCCGTGCCTGGAACATGAGTCCTGGCCAATGCAGCCATGTCCACTGTCGTCTCGGGACTTGTGACCATATCCACAACATGCAATCATGTGTCGTGACAAGTGCAATGGCTCACATCCAGTTGTGGCTGCAGGTACCTTGTCACTTGTCCATGAACGCGAGAGCAGCTACATAGGCCAACATCTCCAATGAGCGATCGTCGTCCACCACATCTGATATGTTGTCGACGTAATCCATCAGCTGACCAGAACAGATGTGCTGACTCCAACCAGTGGACCCAATGTGCTCCAAAGCCCAATCGGGTAGTAGCTCAATGTGCTCACTGCACACGATGACTCGTGCAATCTCCCAGGTCCTGTTTCCAGCCGGCATGCCAATCATCCATACATGCCATAAACTGTCATCCTGGTGACACTCCTGGTTGTGGGCCAACAGGGGGGCGCACACACACGTCGAAATCCAGGTCAGCTACAGTTACGTTGGAGAGGCAGACATCCATGGACCACTTGAATATGCACGAGCTACAATGCAACACAGGCTGCATGCAGGTGAAGTGCGCAAGGTGGAAGCTCAGCCGGTAACTGATCCACAGTACTGCCAACGGCAGGGCCCCCTGTACATGCAGCAGACGTGCGCGGTACAGCTCCACGTGACTGGAGTAGACCATGTGTTCAGGATGGTCTGCCATTGAGTCAGTGGCTCTGTTTGAAGCGGCACTGGCTTGCCCTGAGTCCGTCCTGTGGATGAAATGGCACAGCTCAGTGCAATGAGCGGCGTCTGTGTGCAACAGGTGCAGGCCTTGGGTTGGGTGGGGTTACGTGTGAAGGCCATATATCGCATGCCAACTAGGACCAAAGGCTACTGCATGTGGGATGTGTACACGTTGGTCTCACGCCGGGTAGTGCATAGTGTGGGAGTCGCAAGCAATGCTATCGGACCTGTCAGGGGGTGCTGGGCAGATGCAAGTTCCTGCTTGGAGCTGCAGATGTGCTACCGCCTGATAGTACAGACAAAGGACCTTTTATCCCTACAGTAACTTCACCAGCTGCATGAATACAGGAGACGTACAGAGGCCGGTCGTGGGTGTGGTGGGACGTCTGTGACCCTGGGAATCATGGATAATATGCCCAGCACAATGCACATGAGCGGACTCACTGTGTGTCACGTTGCCACACTGTTGCCCCTCCCTGCCACGGGCACCCACACTTGTGTGCGCTGCACGGTTGCATCACCTGCACTCCTACGGGACACCATTCGAATGCCTGTCCACGCATGTCTAGGGCCATGCCAACAACACAGCGACGCTGGCCTTCGAAGGTGTGTCGCCCACTTGGGTGTAGGCCAATGGTCCGGACAGGGCGGACACAGGTGTCCAGCCCATGGCTGGGTGGGATCGCGCTGCAAATGAGGCCAGGTGACAGACTCATGAATCTGCAAGACTGATACACATCACACCTGGCATGCATGTGCGAAGACCCCGAGCGTCCTAGCGTTCCTACATGTCCCCGTACCTGCAAGCCCGCCCTCCTGGTACATGCCACATAGCAACATCGTGTACTGTGGCCCTGGTGGCGACAACACCCCAAAACAGAGACACACTTACTTCACTTCCTGCACTGGGCAAGGTCTGGACCACTCCCTGCACTCCCTGCTGAACCAGCACATGCAGCCTGTGCATGCAGGGGGGGCAGATGCGGGGCTACATGTCCAGGGTCACTGCCAACGCTGTGGTGACATGGCAACGTCTGCAGAAGACAGCACACTGTGATGTTGCAGGGCCTGTGCCCATCAAGCTGACACAATGAACACACGGACACACTTGCTCAGATGGTGTGAATGGCTATGGGCACGTGCGCATGGCCACATTTATTATCAGGCACACTTACAGAGTGACAACTGTGTTGGATATGTGTGGAGTGTGTGCACACCAGCCAGCAAGGGCTGCCTGGTGCAGTCTGAAATCAACAACAGTGTACATCGTAAAGGACACAACCATACAACGATAAAGGCCCCATGATTTGTGCTGCACAGAGTTAGTGGCCCAGATGCACATCGTCCTGCACGGGCCTGCCTCTACGGGCCAATGATTTGCGGTGCACTGGGGCAGGGTCACGGGTGCAGAGTAGGTTCACGAGATGACAAGGGGCCTTGTCGTGGTGTGTCTCGATGGACAGTGGAAGGTGTACCCCCAGGGCAGGATGTAGAGGACAGTCCCACGCTGATACAGCCACTATGGTGGATATGATGGAACAGATACATGTCGGACACCAAGTCCGGTCCAGCCATAAGAAGACGCAGAAGACCACCAGTCCATGGGCTCTGATGTCACCAGGGTCCAACCAGATGGTGCCCATGACTCATTGCGCAAAGAGTTAGTGGCATCAGTGCAGTTAGGGGATGCCGCCTGCGATGAGGTGTGTCCAATGGTGTGGATTCCTCCACATCTTACCCAAAACACAGTTCCACATGTGTGACCTAATGGACCACAGTGTAGGCCTGAGGCAGCTGTCAGCACGAACCATTCACCGAGTGTTGCCGACATAGGTTGGATGGCCCCACCGGCCTGTGTAGTTCGGGTTCAGTGGCACCATGGGACTCAAACTTGCGATGAACAGGGTTGATGGCACCAGGTCAGTTGTGGATAGTGTTCGGTCACCTCCGTGACTGTGACCCGGCTTTCGTCCGGACTGAGCCGCATCTTCCTCTTACTCCTCTCTGTGTGACCACTGGTGTGGACTCTGCCATTCATGATTCGCGACTAGATGCTGGATGTGGAACCTACTGGTCCACAGGGTGATCCTGGTCCCTCATCCATGTGTCGCTGGCTGGCGTTGAACACGGTTAGTGGCACCACGTGTTGCCGGCTTGCATTGAACAGGGTTAGTGGCACCACGTGTCACCGGCTGGCATTGAACAGGGTTAGTGGCACCACGTGTCGCCGGCTGGCGTTGAATAGGGTTAGTGGCACTACGTGTCGCCGGCTGGCATTGAACAGGGTTTGTGGCACCACGTGTCGCAAGATGCCCATATGGAACTATGCCTCACTGATCGGGGGATCTGGTGCTGTGGCTGCTGCCCCAGCTTTGGGGTCACTGCCATTCAGGAATCAGGACACAATTTCACATATGGGACCTACTGGGCCGAAGAGGACGCCGGTGTAGTATGTGAATGTGGAAGGAGTAATGTGGGCCAGCGGCGGGGGGCCAGCGATGGTTTGCAGAGGCTGCAGAGGTCACAGAACTGGTGCTTGGAGCTTGCACCGGCACGTGATGGACCCTCCTTGACACACGCCGGTGTCGGCAGGTGATCAGTGTGGCCTTGCTGCTCAGGTGCCGGTCTGGAGGGTACGAGGTCCTGCAGGCCGGGGTACGGCAGGCACACAGGATCGCAGGCAACTCCACTCACGAGGACGGCGTCGGCCTTGTGGCGTGGTGAGAGGTGTCACCCTGGCAGAGATGTTGGGCTTTCCGGGAGTGGACCACGCCCAGGCCTACGTGCTTTTTATTCACACCCCTACACTGGCCTGGCGTACGCCGGGCCATCCCACTCCGCTCACGCTTACGGGGGGACGTAACAGGCAACATTTTCGCAACCTCCCCCACTGGCCAGGGTGACATGGTTACGTCCACTGTCCACTACACTCCATACACCAGAGGTGTATGTCGCCATGGATATGGGTGTGTTCTGCATACTGCAGTCTGTCCAGCACATCTCCACCACTCTTGGCATTGTGTGCTTTCCCAGTCATGGTTCTCCTGCCTCCTTCACACATGCCTGGTTGCCACCTCTCCCCACATTGGGCTAGTGTGTGGCTGAGGTGCCATGCCGTTGATGGCTCATGTTCACGGCTTGCCCAGGTTTCCATTGTGAGTTGGTCTGTCGTGTCTGGTGGTGGGCGTGTGAATTGCCAGCGTTGTGAGTTGCATGGTTGTGGAGTTGAGGTGAGTGGGGTGTTCATTTGGAACTTGCCAAGGGGATGTGCATTTCCCTTGTTGCCATCCTGGGGATGCTGGTTGCTGATGGACTGTCGGTGGATGGAGGAATCGTGCACAGTGGCTGGGTATTTTGAGGCGAGATTGGTGGAGGTTCCACGGTGTTCGGTTGTTGCCTGCACATTGATGTGAGACGTGTGCTTTCTGTTGCGGTGATTGTGTGCTGTGTCGGCAGGGGGCACAGGTATGACAAGTGTGCTGTGGATTGCCCCCGGCACATGCTTGCATCCAGCTATGGTGTATGGTCCTTGCTTGGTGTCCAGTAGATCCTGCGCATTGTGCTGGACGTACAGGGACTGGGGTGACAGGTTGATGGTGATGTCCAGGTCAGGTGTGAGGGATTTGGATGTGGCTAGCTGTGTGACTCCTCCAACTCTGGCGGGTGTTGGTTGGGGGGTACCAGGGGCCAACAGGTGCAGCACAGCCAGTAGCTTTGTGGGGTGTGGGATGTTGGTTTGCCACTGTGTTAATGCCGTCGGCCTGTTGGGCGTTGTTGGTCAGGATGTGTAGGATGGTTGTCCTTTTGAGCCCGTAGTGGGCAATGACATTGTCAGGTGTTGGGTCTGTGTGGCTAGTGCATTTCCTGGGGGTCCGCTGTCTTTGTCTGCGCTGCCTCTGGGGTGGTCCGGGAGGGGGGTTCCGGGTGGGTGTTGGGGTCTTGGGGTGGTGGCGGTGGGTGTTGTGGCCCTCTAGGGTGTCCGGCCCGCATGACCTGTGGCTCCATGGCATCTGTTGCCCTTCCGATGTGGCTGTGGGCATGTCTCCCTTTTGTGGTGCAGGCTGTGGTCCGACTTTGACACCAGGTCAGAGCAGGTGTTATTTTCCTGCTGCTACCGTGCCTTATCGCCAGTTTTGTGTTCTTATCGCAGTTCTGGCTGGTCGTTGTGAATTTTGTGGAGTGGTGTTGTCGCGGCTTTGGGCACGGGAACGCCTACTCTGCATCTCATTAGCGATAGTTGCGGGGGTCCTCTGTGGCGATGTTTTTTGCGGCTGCTATCGCTGGTAAACTGGTGCTGTGGGCTGTTAACACTAGCTTGTGAATGGGGCGATCGATTTATCGCAACTTTGGCTGCGATAAAATGCCTTTAACTCGGCGATAACTCCTTGTGAATATCCCCCACTGCTTCTTGCAGCAGTGGAATACTTTGAATGATTTGGTTTGCAGCACCATGCAATTACTGTGCATTTTCAGCTATGTGCCTTTTTGAATCGACCCCTCATGGTACCTGATGGATCACACAGAAGCAATGTCAGCAGCTGTGCTTTGAAGCCGGGCCCTCACTGCATCCGACCCTTCGTCTGATGAGATCGGATCCGTACAATTGGCTGCGGGACACCTTTTCACTCCGTTTATCAAATCAGGCTTAAACTGGGTATGGAACATTGACAGGTCCCTGGCGATTTCCTCTGACCTCTCAGAAGATGTAATCATATTTGACCTTTCCCACAGCTGGAGTGATTTCGTTGACCTATGTGAGTGATTTAAATTGGGGTCATGAAGGAAGCTTTGAAGCATTTAGGCTGCCGAGCTGTACTGAGCCTTAACCAGCGCGAGTCTGAGGGGCTCGCTGTTGGTCCAGCATATTCGGCAGCCATAAAAAATTCTGCATTCGAAAGGCTGCGTCGTATTCTGTGGCATTGCATTTACCACACACTCCTGTTAACTGCGTCACATAAAGCGGGATATGCAATCATTAACCTTGTGGCTGCGTTTAACCAGCCCCACTGGAATTATGTGATTCTGTGTCCGCAGCGCTCCGCCTCATTATGGCCTTGTCACATTTGCCACATAATCCACGATCTGATGCACAATTTCCATAATTCAACAAAAAAGGTTTTAACTCCAACGGATCAACAGGTATTTTTTTTTTAATGGCCAGAAAGTGGTTTTACTCAATAGTAGTTCTTTTCGAAGGTTACTGATGACATTTTAGTTGCTGATTGCTGTATTCAAGCATTAAAATGGTACTACTGGCGAGGTACAACTTTGCCCAGACACTATTATTAGATTATGTAAAATTAAAATATTTAGAAAATACTGCCACATATTATGCTGCATTATGTTTCACAGTTTTGCCTCTTCTTGTAGCAAAATGTGGTCAACCTTGCTGCAGTGGTCCTGCGTATAACCCACTTTTGGGTGGAATTGATACTCAGCTTTCTCTCCCAACTGTCCCATTCCGTGCCACAAATCATTGCATGCACCAAGTGTGTGAAAGGGGGAACAAACTATCATAATCTACCCACATATTGTTATGGGTAGGTATTTCACCAATACCACTACAGAAATATTGCTGGCAGCACTGTCTTTCAGGGAAATCATCAATTGTCCTAACGCTAGTTATAGTGGACACAACTTGACCTTATAGACAGCCTGTGGGCCACTTTGAATACAAAAGTAGGGGCATATTATCAACGGCCAGCGATAATTATCGCTGGCCGTTCTTAGCGATAATAATATTATCGCAGGATATCTCTGGAATTTATTGCCCTGGTAGCGCGTTTTTAACAACACGTTTCTCCAGGGCGATAAAAATTCCAGAGATAGCGAGATTATCGCCCTTTTGCAGGGAACATAGCTGGTTTTCCAGCGATGTTCCCTGCAAAACGGCGATAACCTTGTTGATATGACTCACAGGGTCGTATCAGCATAATCCACCCCCTATGTTAGGGACGTCCGTTTTCTCCAAAATCTAACGTCTGCAAAAATCATGTGGGCTGCCTTGTAAATATTGCAATGTAAACATCAGCGATATTTTCAAGGTAGTCCATCCGGGGTACGCCCAGTAACGCCCTCTTTGCATCTCAGGAGTTGGGAAAAAGGGTGCTAACATGCGAATATGCATGTTAGCACCCTCTTGTAAATAGGGCGCTGGCTTTATCTCTGCTTTTTTGGCTTTGTAAGCCAAAAAAGCAAAGATAAAGGACTTGTAAATATGCCCCGTAATTACTTAAGTTATAGAGTTTTCACTCTATTTCAGCTGATTCATGGTGACTTTTAGTAGATTTCCACGTTTGCAGAACGAGTGAAGGACATGTATTTACATAGAGTTTTTTGATGATTGTTTAAAAGTTAGAAATGGAATGTATTTTCTTCCTTGAAATGTGCTCTTAACTGTGTAGTCAAGCCGGTCAGTTAAAGCTTTTTATGTGGACCTTTATTACACGTGTGGCGGTCAGATGGGATTTTGTGTGCATAATTCTGAATTCCAATATGGTGGTGTGTGCTCATTGCAGACCGTGCACTCTCATGAGAAACAAAAAAGGGTAGCTACCTCTCTTGGGGGGATGTCCAACTATGTCCCGACGATGTGTCTTGTCTGTCTACCATCTTATCCTACAACTCTGGGGATGAAAACTCTAAACCTGTATGCCTCTCTGCCCTGTGCATCCTCCTAGACTAGCTGTGAAACATCAACACCAAGGATATCTCTGGTGAGGAGAGGAATTACCCCATGACAGGTCCACAGTTCCATCCTGAATTCATGCCTCACTGACACCGCATAACCTCCATTGGTGTCTGAACATCCTGCACCCCCTAAATATATTTGTCCAGCTTGTTTGCTGCCATCTGTGCTTCCTAGGCGCACAAATAGTTTTCAGTTCCAGCCGTGCTGTTTGAGCCCCCTTGATGTCGGGGATAAACCATTGCTCTACCCCAAGTGCTGGATCATGCCTCATTCCATGACATCCTCACTGGTCACCTTACTTAGGCCTTGCAATACTCTTAACTGCACATTCTCTTATTAAGATGTGTACCCAAAGCCTCTAATATGCTGCCTGCAGAGCAGTGCAGGTTTCACTCAACAGCATCCTGACTGTGCACCTTCTCAACACCTAGGTTATCTTCACCATGATATCAAGTCTTTTGAACCCATGCTTAGGACTGGATGTCCTTGCCATTCCATACGTCAGCCACTCTCAACTGTTGGCTTCACCCCAGCCTCTTACTGCCAAATAGCAGCGAGGCTACAACCACAAGGCTTCGCAAGTCACTCTGAGTTCGCACATGGTGCTCAAGTCACCATCTTGTATTAAATAAGGCTAGTACCAAGATTCAATTCTCTATGAGCACATAAGGCAGCCATGAATACAATCTTGTTCTAATCAACTCCAGACTTGCTGGCTTCTCTGGCTCAATCTGCTGAAGAATTATTTTACAGCAGAATGCATTATGGACCCAGTCAATACTGTTTCTTCCAGCTAAAAAATATTCTTGGCAAGAACAATAGATACTCTCACCTATGTGCTGCTTCAAAAGATGCCAAGGGTCCGCTACAAGTACCGTATAAATCTTGACTTTGAGTGCCTTCAATTCAACAAAGCCAAACAAGGTCCATTTCCATCATGGAGCGCTTTCCATATCTGACTTACACACCAACCGCGTCATCTAATCTCAATGATGAGGACATCATGGTGAATGCAAAGATTATCCAGGGATGCCAATTACAGAAGTACATAACCACATCCTCATCAACCCTGACATGTCTTATCACCATGATGTAATGGAAACCCAACAATAGTGCATCCAGGGTCACTTGAATCACATAAAAAGCAGATGCCATAGTTAGGTGGGTATCCACATACTCACCACCACCCTATGGGTCAACAGTCCGCTATTACAAGTTCAAATATGTCCCCTACCAATCACCACCCATCACCATCCCCCCATAGTCATTTCACTGAGTTTCTCTGCAATCACTGCAGAAGTGCCCACTCTTAGAGCGGTCCATGCCCTGTAATGAATGTGTAGTGCATGACCTGTGGAAAGCTGAGCTATTTTACAGAGGATTTGTAGTTGGCACTATGCTAATTCCATTACACCCATAGGCAGCCATTGATGATGATGGTTAAATTATATTTGAAATGAAACTTAGCCCATTAAGGCCAAAATCATATCAGCACATATACAACACTGTCCTTGTGTTCCTGATATCAGATCCACCTCCCAGCCTATACCAGGCAGATGGGCATGAAGCTTAAAAGCGAGAAGACGTACACGCATAAGGGTGTCCAGATCAATTACTTGTAATAATCAACAATGTGCCCACCTCGGCCCTCAGAGGACTGGGATCCTACCATTCTTAACAAAGACAAGTTCACATCACTGGTTATGGCACTGCCAAACGAAGAACACATATATTTCCCTACACGTTGACTGCACAGTTAGTTGCACAATTGCTCTTCCACAAAGACATAATTTCCTTTTGTGTGGCAGCTGGAGGAGAGCAAATGACACCTACAGAAAATGCTTAACATCATTGAGCGTGGAAAGTGGACAGTGCCATTCTGTGATTTCCTTTGTTGTCGCCCCAAAACTGAAGTGCCAGGGAGAAATGTGCCTTTGCATTGAGATGTTTCTTCATAACAGGACAACGCTCCCGACCATCAAGACATCATCGCGGGGTTCTGTGAAGCTTGCATGTTCTATAAACTTGACCTCAGTGCTGCGTATCACCAAATCGAGCTGCATGCATAGTCTTGCTACATCATTACTTTCACTATCAGAGGCCAGAATCAGTGGCCAGCGGCCTGTGACCAGTGGACAGAGGCTAGGGGCCAGTGACCAGTGCAGGTGCAAGAGAGTGTTATGTCTGTGAAGTGTCCTCCTCAGGTGAGGCCTTTATCAAATGCAAGAAGCGAAGTTAATATTTGCCTGCATGGTGACAAAGGCCACATTGAGAGCATCACATCCCTGATCCAAAAGCTTCAGGACAAGACAAGTGGCCGTTTTTAGTCATTTTCATATTGTTCTGCCTATATTTCTTCTGGGCAGGATGTATCCACCGGTCCAAGCAAAGTCACGTAATCATGAACTCTTTTGCCCCACTGCCAGTCCCTGAAATACATAGGGGCTTATTTACAAGCCCTTTGCGCCGCCAGCGCGTCACTTTTAACATGGGAAAAAGTGACGCACAGGCGACGCAAGGGATTTGTAAATAAGCCCCATAGGGGCATATTATCAAGACAGGCGATAAAATTATCGCCACTTTAGCGGCAGAAAACTGCCGCTAAAACGGTGATAATGGGCTTGATAATATGCTCTATGGAATTCCATTCGAAGCCCATGTTAGATGTGAAGGACGTCTAACCTGAGCTTCAATTGGAATACCATAGAGCATATTATCAAGCCCATTATAGCTGTTTTAGCGTCAGTTTCCTGCCGCTAAAGCGGCGATAATTTTAACGCCGCCCTTGATAATATGGCCCATAGGGGCATATTAACAAGCACAAGCGATAATTATTGCTAAACGTGCTTAGCGTGTTTTTGATTACCGCCGTGTATCGTTGGTTCGCCGTGTTAGTGGCGTATTTACAAACAGTTATTAACAATTTTGGAGCAAAAATTAAACTCCCAACCGATTTAATCCACAAGCCAAACAAAAGTATCTAGTTACTCTGGAGTACTTATTTATTCAAACAAAAACAATTAATTGCACAATTCACAATTATATGAAAAAATATTTCAGTTTTCAGGCACAAAGAGAGTAGTGAAGAAAGTGAAAATAGAGCCCAGTGTGAGTAGTAGTAGCCTACAAGGTGAAAAAGGTGTATAAAAGGTCTTTCTTTTAAAAAACAATGAGGAGCATGTAAGCGTGTAACGAGTCTTTTTTGCTCTCCCTTTGTTGAGGTCGACGACGTTTCAACCCTCTCTGGGTACGGGGTCTCATCAGGACATTATCTGGGGACTACAAATAAGCAAGGTGTGAGTGCCCGAATTGCACTAATTATATAAGTGAATTTAGGACTCCAGTAATTCGTTGGCTTACCTAATTACGTTCAATTTGATTTTGAAGGATGGTAGATAGTCTCTATCTGACGAAATCTAAAATGGAAAAATGATATATAAGGAATTTCGCAAGTATATCCTTATCGATATATATATCTTTATACTGTCCCTGAAAAACGGGAGTTATGTCACTTATCCGGCCCATAAGGAGTTATTCAGTGCATAGACCTAAATAGGACATCTTCCTCATAAGGGCTAACACCATTCAGGTATAGTTCCTAGGTGTAATCTGCATCGAACAATACTTATCTCCGCTATTCACAATGTGTATGTCACTTACTTGGAGTATTAAATATCTCCGCGTTCTCCGTTTAAACAATGGCAAGGCTTCCCAATTTACAAGTGCTATTTTGGCCAATCCGTATGATGATCTATATAAAGGCAATATAATAAAGGACAATCGGTAACTGAGGTTATACTAACCCGGTTTACCTTCTGTTTGTGAAAAAATATTATTATTACTCACAGGGCTGTTTTGAGGATCCAGGGTGTCCTCGAACCGTACTTAATATGCCGGTAGTAAATCCCTAAAGAACAATGAGGCCAAAGGTTAAAGCCAAGCCTTCACCTAGTAAGATAATATAAACGAGGCAGTGCGCGTAATTAACTTACTTTTCCAATGATAAACAAATAAGGAATCCAATTGCCGGAAGATAACCAGGATCAATCTGCCGTATTAGTGGCTACACGCTGACCCCGGAACTACATCTTTGGTTAAAACCGATTGAAGTATGATTAAACATCATGTGTATGAACTATGTATGATGATACCTCATCGATAATCCTCCAACTAGTCTATTTTGCTCTCCCGGACATAGTTGCCTATCAAATTATTTTTATTCAGGTGTATGGCCCCTCCAACTACCCCAGAGTACACCGTTTTCATTTGGTCTAATTGTAATTCCTTTCGAGCGCATTTTCCCGTATCCACACACAACTCTTGGTTTTACATTTTCACATTTGCCAAATACATCGTTTTCGATAAATTCGAGTCCTCATCACACAGAACGACCGACCACTGACTACTTAAGCCCCCCTCTAAGATGGCCGCCTTGTAACCCAACTCCTCCTTGGTGCACACGCAGGAATCGGGGTGGAATCAAGCACTTCCGGTTCCGGGGTCAGCGTGTAGCCACTAATACGGCAGATTGATCCTGGTTATCTTCAAAGATACGAGTAGAAAACCCCTCTTTAAGATGGCCGCCAATGGAATCGGCTCCTCCCCTGCACACATGCAGGCTTCCAGGTGGATTTAAATACTTCCGCCTCCAGAGTCAGTGTTCACCGACTTGCGCGGGCGACTTGGATGCTTGAATCATCCGGCAATTGGATTCCTTATTTGTTTATCATTGGAAAAGTAAGTTAATTACGCGCACTGCCTCGTTTATATTATCTTACTAGGTGAAGGCTTGGCTTTAACCTTTGGCCTCATTGTTCTTTAGGGATTTACTACCGGCATATTAAGTACGGTTCGAGGACACCCTGGATCCTCAAAACAGCCCTGTGAGTAATAATAATATTTTTTCACAAACAGAAGGTAAACCGGGTTAGTATAACCTCAGTTACCGATTGTCCTTTATTATATTGCCTTTATATAGATCATCATACGGATTGGCCAAAATAGCACTTGTAAATTGGGAAGCCTTGCCATTGTTTAAACGGAGAACGCGGAGATATTTAATACTCCAAGTAAGTGACATACACATTGTGAATAGCGGAGATAAGTATTGTTCGATGCAGATTACACCTAGGAACTATACCTGAATGGTGTTAGCCCTTATGAGGAAGATGTCCTATTTAGGTCTATGCACTGAATAACTCCTTATGGGCCGGATAAGTGACATAACTCCCGTTTTTCAGGGACAGTATAAAGATATATATATCGATAAGGATATACTTGCGAAATTCCTTATATATCATTTTTCCATTTTAGATTTCGTCAGATAGAGACTATCTACCATCCTTCAAAATCAAATTGAACGTAATTAGGTAAGCCAACGAATTACTGGAGTCCTAAATTCACTTATATAATTAGTGCAATTCGGGCACTCACACCTTGCTTATTTGTAGTCCCCAGATAATGTCCTGATGAGACCCCGTACCCAGAGAGGGTTGAAACGTCGTCGACCTCAACAAAGGGAGAGCAAAAAAGACTCGTTACACGCTTACATGCTCCTCATTGTTTTTTAAAAGAAAGACCTTTTATACACCCTTTTCACCTTGTAGGCTACTACTACTCACACTGGGCTCTATTTTCACTTTCTTCACTACTCTCTTTGTGCCTGAAAACTGAAATATTTTTTCATATAATTGTGAATTGTGCAATTAATTGTTTTTGTTTGAATAAATAAGTACTCCAGAGTAACTAGATACTTTTGTTTGGCTTGTGGATTAAATCGGTTGGGAGTTTAATTTTTGCTCCAAAATTGTTAATAACTGTTTGTGAATAAGTTCCTTGTGGACACTGTTCTTACTTCATAGTAATACCCAGTTCACAGGGACATATGGGTTGCTCTTGTTTGTTATGAATATAGTGGCGTATTTACAACGCTTAGCTCACAGGCGATGTCAATTCCAGCGATACACAGCGATAATCATCATTAGCGTGTGAAATGCGGCGATGATTTTACACGCTAATGAAAAGCTTGTGAATATGAGACTGTGGACTTATTCTGTCAATCCAACTCCCATTAAAAAGATAGCTAAATCAGGTTTTTACCTGACGTTAGATTACAGCGATAAACGCGGTTAGCACAGCTTTTTTTATCGCTTGACCTGCGTTGTGAATAGGGCGATGTTGCTTTTGGTGATGGATTCCATGTGGATTTGGTGAGGAACACCTACTTTGAATGTCATTAGCGATAAATATCGCTGACATGCAAAGTAGAAAGAAAAATGCAACTAACTCAAGTAAACTCACGCTGCTACTTGTTAGCGAGTCCTTGTTAATAGTGAGTTAAAAAAATCGCCGCTTTTGCGGCGCTATGTGCCGGAAAAGCGGTGTTAGGTCTCTTGATAATATGCCCCATAGTTTCTTCAGCCTTGCTAGCTACAGTGCCAGGTTCATCTTAGGTTTGGCCAATATGACTCAACCATAGGTCGGAGGCGATAGGTGGTGGAAGGTGGATGAACCTTACCTGTGTGAGCCTTAGTTCCTGGCGCTTTTGAGTCTCTTGTGCCCGTAGCGTTTCCCTCCCGCTGTCACTCGCTGAGGTGGCCGCTGTGTGGGGGGAGCAAACGCCAAAACTACACTTCCCAGGATCCCCTGGGGCCGGAAACACGACGCCAGCGCGCCCGGAGGCGCTACTTAATGGACCTTGACCCCCGCGTCGCGGGCAGCGCGCGGGCGGCGCCGGGAGAAGCCTGGGACAAGGGCGGGACCGTCTGTGGCCATCCGGGGCCGGAAGAGGCCGGGCTGGGCCATCCCATTTGGTTCGCGTGTCAAGCTGGTCATCTGTCCTCAGCCACAAAAAGACTTCTGAGAACTTTAAGATAAGTCAGGGAGGGGCGTGTAGATTAAATACTGTCGGCCGTGTCAAATATCACATTTGGGGGCACAACAATTTGCCTTGTTTTGATATACCTCACTTTTGCTATCTCCTGTGTGTTACCAGCGTAGGGCAACTCTCACTGTAGTGGGCAAGTTAATATATTGTGGACTTTTTCTTCCGGGTTAGGTTCAAGCGTCATTTTGAGAACAGGTAGCGCGAAGAACTATACGCACGGCAGTATACGTCCATTGCCCCAGTGGTGACATGGGGAAAACCAGAAAAACCCCAATTAGACCGGGGACGGGAGTTAGGGGCACATTAGATGCATTCATTACAAGTGCCGAATCCCTGTTGACACATGAGATACAGTTAACGGAGCGTAGGCTGTCCCTTGATTTCCTACTGGCACACAAACGCTCTTCATTGGGGACAATAGCGGAATGTGTCACGCCTGGGGTGAGTAAACCGGCAGGTCAGGGACCTCATTCGCAGAGTAATACTCAGGGCTCTACATTAGTACAAGTTCACACAAATAGGCGAAGAGATGGGGATGATGAGCTACCGACACTGGTGGGGTCCGCGGTAGATAAAGTGGTTAGCGGGCCTGGGGGTGTTCAGGAGGGTGCCCAAGAACAGGAAGCTATCACTCCCGGGGGCGATAGGGATCTTAATGCTGTATTGGAGAAGGAAAGGGTAGTAGTTACCCGATCAAAAAAAGTTTTACTAGTGCCAGACCCCTCTCCAGAAAGTGTCACCACTGAGAATTTAAAGTCCACAACCAGGCCACAAAGTAAGGGGACAAGTAAAACAAAAAATGACACAAAAGCAAAAAAAGGTGGCTCCAGAAAAGACCCTATACTAGTTGAGGATGAAAGTAATAGGCCACCTTGTTTACAATGTAATTCTGGCTCCCCCGTTAACAGAATGGATTGGTCGCAGGAGCTATTGAAAACCCTCGAATCTAAATTGGAAGCCCTTCTTCTTAAACACTTGGCCCCCTTGGTGGAAGACATAAAGAAATCGAGGAAAAAGTCAGTAGGTTGTTTGAGACGGAAAAAGGTGATCACCCAGTCCCCCAACAAATTACGAATTCCGATGGGCTAGAGATTGTACCTTGCCCGGGACGAGCAGGGATAAAGCAGAGGGTTGATCCCAATGCGAGTAATGATAAAGATACACCCCCTATTCTGGCGCCTGTGAGTCTCCAACAAGAGGCTAGTACAAAAGGCCAGATAGTAGCCACCGGTCTCCAGAATGCCCAGGTGCAGAGTTCCCCGGGTCTGCAGACGTTAGATTTGCCCCCTGCATGTTGCCCTTACACAATAGTTCTAGCAGGGGTTCCAGCCCAAAATGGGGAAAGAGAAGAAACTACAGGTTCCTTGATAAATAAGGTCAGTCATTGGCACAATAACGCGAAGGAATCCAAGCATCGGAGAACGCACATTCTCATGGCAAGGAGGGTAGCTTGGATTGGTCCCTCAGAGAAGAAGTTTGCTGGAGACTGTGTTATTGTCAATTTTAGACACCCAGAGCTGGTAAAAGAATTGTTGGGTTACAGTTATGTGGCTTTTGACAGTGGGACGACTATAAAAATGCTCCCCCTGAACTTTTTCTATAGGGACCATGCAAAAGTGTTGCGCCAAGGGCCACGAAGTAGAGGGGAAGTTCCTTTAATAAGATCATACAGACTGGGGCCAGCCTCAAATAGGTTCACTCCATTGTCTGATGCAGCAGTGATGGATGAACTAGATTGACAGACTCCAGTTGAAAATTCGGAAAATTCATCCCCTTCAGCCAATATCATGCTTGGGGAGAATGTTGGTATCACAGGAAATATCCTTTCATCCGAAATCCCCCATAATGAGGTTGTAACTATCCACCTAGCCAATAGTCCAGTAGCAGATCAGAGTAGCTCAGCAGAAGTGGGATCTCAAATTCAGTATACCCCAGTAAGGAATGTGACCACCCCGGGGGTCGGGGAACTTAGGGTGGTATCGTGAAACATTGCTGGAATCTCGTCCAAATTAAGAAACAAGGAATGGTTGGAGTACAGCAAAAAGTTTCACATTATTTGTTTACAAGAAACTTGGGAGTCGGATAGTAGTGCCCCGCATCTAGATGGGTACAAAATGTTTTTCGTGCCCGCCCAAAAATCCACGATGGGAAGAACGAAAGGGGGACTAATAACGTATGCGTCTCTGGCGCTACAAGGGACGTGGGAAGGCATGGGCTGGAACTCGGAATACATTCAGGGTCTTAGTTACAGCAAAAAGGGGATAAAATTTGTATTGATAAATTTTAATAATGCGGGCCAATCAATGCAGAGGCTGGTTGATCTGAAGGACAGACTGGCTAACTTGTATTCTAGGGGAAAGCACCCCCCCAAATGTGATTTTGGTGGGCGATTTTAATTGTCACCCATGCCCATATTTGAAATGGGGCGGGGGAACATGGAACTCTTGCCCATCTACTAGGGATTGGCACCTTGAACACACACAGGAAGGTAGCGAATTAAGCAAGATTCTGGGCATATACAATCTTGTCCCTACAATGGACTTGATCAAGCCCAGGATCTCGAATATCATTAAACCCTCTTTTAAAGGCAGGGGAAAAGAAACTATCATTGATTTTATTTTTATTTCTTATGGGTTTAAAAGTAGGATCATAGATTTTAATATAGAAATTAGTATTTTTAGTGATCACAACCCACTGGTGTTGTCATTGCTGGATGCGGATCCTCCTGTGCAGTTAAGGCCCCGGATGACAAGGGGAAATTTGGAAGCAATTGACCATGGCAGGCGAATACGTTGGTCTAATACTGATGGGGAAGCATTCTATAAAAAACTTCTCGCATACCCAGAAAGCGGGATATGGTTGTGCCTAAATCAAGAAATTAGAGGCAAAGAATTGATAAGCGCATTTGAAAGCATGGCAAGGGATATTGACAGGTTATTGAGGATTAAATCACAAGCACTGCCCAACCTCACACCTAAATGGTTTGATAAAGCATGCTCCAGAGCCCAAAAAGAATTAAAACGGGCACTCAAAAAGGTACCGACGGATAGGAGCATGATAGTGGAATGTAGGGCCCATTATAAAATGGCCATAAAAAAGAGGAAAAACACTATCCACTATGAAGCCTGGGCGAATTTAAGGGAGGCAGCCGAAATGAGAGATATGTCACGGTTTTGGAGGGTGATTAATGATCCTAGTTTCCAGCCCCCGAATAGCGAGAAGGTCTCCAGCAATATCTTGCCAGAAGCTTGGGTCTCCCATTTCAAAAAGTTGTATAACCAGGGCAGTACCATGGCTCAATACATCTCTGATGTAGGCATGTTACCAAGTTCATGGGTCCAGTTCACAGTGGGCGAAATTAAAGACGGAATACAAGCCCTGACAAGGAACAAGGCCCCCGGCCCAGACGGGATTCCCCCCGATTTATTTTTATCCCAGGTTGACCTGTGGGCTCCCATACTTACTAGAGTTTTTAATACAGCAGTGGAAAGGGGAATGCCCAGGTCCTGGTCAACTGCTACCATCGTCCCCTCTTTAAAAAGGGCAATAAAAGTGATCCTCAATGTTACCGCCCGATTTCACTAATTGATGTGTCAGCAAAGGTCTTAGGGAAGGTAATTCTAAACCGTTTGATGGACTGGGCTGAGGAAAATAAGATTATTACAGATACCCAGTACGGTTTTAGAACGGGTCGCTCTACATCAGATCAATGCCTCAATCTATATAATCTGGTGGCTAAGTATACCCTTGCCGATGATGGGACAGTTTATCTTGCTTTTATGGATCTAACTGCAGCTTTTGATCGGGTCAACCGGGAAAAATTATGGAAGATTTTAGAGCTGCTTGGGGTGGACCCCAGTTTGATTTTTATTTTAAAAACTCTACATAGGGATACAACAGCTCAGATTAGATACAGCAATGAGGGGAACCTAACTGATCATTTCGCTTGCACTGGGGGGGTGAGACAGGGTTGTATTTTGGCGCCCTTTTTATTCACGTTATATATAAATGGTTTGGACAAAGCCCTGGGAAAATTGGGGGTTGATTGCCCTAGAGTGGTCAATAGAAGTATACCTGTCCTGTTATATGCGGACGACGCAGTACTCCTCGCTCGAACAGGGAGGGGTCTGCAGGCCCTCATTGACGGTTTTTGTGGGTTCATGGCACACTTAGACTTATCTCCCAACTTAACAAAATCCTATATTATGGAAGCTGGAAAAAGACCAACGAGGAATTTCAGTTTCAAAATTGGGGGTCATAAGCTCGAGAAGGTTGAGGTTTTTAATTATTTAGGAATCATTTTTGATAAACACCTCAAATTCACGACATTAGTCACAGAAAAGTGCAAACAGCACACAAATATAATGGGTTCAATCATGTCCCGTGCCACGAGGTTAGGCCACTGGTCCCCGAACGAAGTATTGAACTTATACAATTCAATCTGTTGTTCCAAAATCATGTATGGGAGTGAGGTCTGGGGTACTAGAAACACCTCCATGATACAACTGGAGGAAAATAAGTTTCTTAGAAGGATCTTGCAAGTACCACAAAGCATCCCGGCCTACATTATACATGAAGAGTTAGGGCTCCCTTACATCTCTGATAGAATAAGCCTTAAACCAATAATGTGTTGGATTAAAATTTGGACTAATCCAGATGCTAGCTTTAGCAGAGAAATAATCACAGACTGTATTAGAAGGGATAAAAGTCACAAAATACCATGGCTCAAATACGTGAAGGACAAGTTGAAGTGGCTGGGCTATGTTAGATGTTTTGATGAACCCACATCCCTGACGTCCCAATCGAAAACACTCATAAAAGCAGAATACTTGAGGCGAGTAGCCTTCTCTAGAGAAGATTGTGAAATATTGAAAGGGTCAGTGCGAGCATACATACTCACGAAATCTGTTGCAGGCATAGAACCTTACTTGGCGCAGATTTATAATAAAAATGACAGATTTTTAATGACCAGATTTAGACTGGATCTTTTACACCACATTTTAGCTGTTCCCGAGGGATTCACAAAAGATATTGGTTCAAAGGGTCCCTGTGGCTGCGATCTGGGATCTCCACAGGATACCCTCCATTTTGTATTCTTTTGTCCCCTGTATGAATTCCCGCGGGCTGTTTTTTTAAAACCCATCCTAAAAGCGAATAAATTCACCCACGTCAGGGTAGCTCTTTTATACTTAAAACTTTCCGCGGAACCTCTTACCTTGTTTTGCACTGTGAACTTTTTAAGACTTGCCGCAAAATTGAGGAAATCGAGACGCGAGACATAAGTTATCTCGTTGTCCGTGTATTGTAGGTGGGGTTTCGCTTCATGTTATTTGATACATACGGGGCATATAATAGTAGTACTAGCCAAAGAAGTATGTAAATGACGAATTGGATGGTTTAGCGCATTGGGGATGTTATATGGTATTTTTAATGATAAAATTCTTTTATAATATTTGTTTTAAGCAGTCTATGATCGTATATTTTATTCTGGATGATGGTTTTTTGCACTTTATAGTTGCTTGCACCCTGCACTTTAATAAGTAACAATTGATGAACTTATAGCCTGCCAGTTGTTTTTGTGTAACTCTGTCACTGAGGCCCTGGACAGGCCATTCAGAATCGACCTATTTTGTCTTGTTCCCTCTTTTGTTAATGAGTTTTAATATGTGAATTTGTTTGCAATATTATATTGTAACATGTGTAATTGTTTTTGTTCTTTTCTTGGATGTTTTTATATCCGAATAAAGATATTTTGATGATGATGATGACTCAACCAGTCCTATAAATAAACAGCCAGCTTCCACATGCATTGTAATTCTGTACCTCTATGTGCATTTAATGCATTCGAAGCTACTTTGGTAGACCACAGTACAGTGACCATTTTTATCTGCACCTTATAACCAGGCTTGTAGTTGATGCCGGCCCAGTGGACACACAAGCAGTCTTTGTTCAAACTCCCATCACTGAACCAGAGTCACTGCAGTGCATGCTGGTCTTGCCCACACAACAATTAAACAGTCAAGCTCACAGATGAAATGTCAGGCCTTGGCCAACGAATTTGGATAAAAACCCTTAACCTTGTACATCACTAGACACGTGTTAATGGTGGCCACAGAACCCTATGGCCTGCATTGACTATCTATTGCACTATGTCCATCCCACATACCTGAGTAGAGTTCCAGTTTGAACACCATAAGCTTTCACATGACTTATTATACAGGACTAATGAACCTGGCTGAATACGTCTCCTTTCACCCCCTCTCACCAACTCAGCCATTAAACAACACATCAGCAGTCGAGTAGGAAAATGTCATCTCAACTGTACAGTAGACTGACCCAGACCTATCGCTCTGGAATATTTGATTGACAAGTGTGCCATCCATGAATGTTTGCATTTGAATTTCCTGTCCTTAAACAATATCTGTTTCTTGTGACTATATTCACAGCCACCTTTTCTTCCTGTTTACATTGTGCAATGACACACAGTTGCTAATAGTGATGTTGCAGGTTTACATCTGAATTTAACATATAGGAAGACATATACCATGTAAGAGTGGAACTGTAGTAATCTTTCCTTTCTTTGAAATCTCTATGAGGACAACTAGTTGCTGGACCAGGCTTTAGAACTGCTTTTAAGACATGTGTTTCGGATTATGAGTTGGTGTCGGTGGTATTGCAGCTTTACTTACCTAACCCATGATAGAGTGAATTTCCTCATTTTGCAAATAAACGCATTCAACTGAAAAATGCCAATTTAAATTCTGAATAAAAACAAACACAAATCCTTGTAGTAGTTAATCATATTTGTGCATTATTAGCAAACAAATGAATTAACATATTATATTGATTTAACTTAGCCTAACTGCTGATGGGTTAAAGGGCTGTTTTCACGTTTAAACTGTTGTTTTGCATAAGATGTTTTTCACTTTCCACTGCAGATGCTATAATATTCCAGGTGTATTCTGTTAGCTAGTGAATCTGCATTTGTAATGTATTAGACAACTTATAGTGAGGTCCTCACCTGGAGAAGAGGAGATAGCAGGAAACGCGACATGCTGGAAGAACTGTCTAAACCTCAAGATTTGTTCAAAGTAACAAACCAAGGACATAGTTGCATAGCCCTTTGGGAAGATGTGAGAAAGTGGGAAGTTAACCCGATCCCACTGTTTGTTGAAGACTGATTGGGTCATGAGAGTTAGGAATGAGAAAATTGTTACTATTAATGATTTGATTGATTTATATTAACGTGTTCCTTAGACTAGAGGAGAAAGAGAGACCTCGGAGACCTTGCTGCACAACTTAGAAGGCAGATCCTAGAGATGCCTGCTTTGATCTGAGAATATCCTTCCAGCCTCTGCAATCTCCACTGCTTGAGTGCTAATACATGCTTAAGCATTCTAAATCTCTCATCGGATCCTTTCATTTGAGTTTCCGAAACTGACACCTAACCTTGGTTGCTGAAATTAAATCTCCTTTAAGCCCAATCTTCATTCATTTAGAATTAAGGATTTTCCGTTATAGAACACACTCGCTGCATTTTCTCCATCTCATTTTGAAATTCTCACCAATGTGGTATTTTATCTCGTTTTGAAATATCAATTTATAGATTATTTGAATCTGTAATAATGATGCCTAAAGTTTAATACTTACTGAATTCATAATTGATTCTGAATTAATTTCTTAATAAACCCTTTCTACTTACACTAAATCTCTTTGTCGATTCCTTTGAAGCCCCAACTGGACTTCACTTTTCACTGTAATTTGTGTAAGTGATAATCCCTTATCATCTCTCCATGTTGATAAGCAAGGGTTCACACAACCGATAGTTGGTTATTTGATGATTATACTTGACGATTAAGATGTATGAATCCCTGCTATGACAAGTGATAACAGAGTAACGTTTTTTTGCCTCAGGAAAATGAGCAAATGAATTAAATTGCCTTAGTTTAGAATTGCCCATGTCCATAAAGTCCTTGACCCAACCTTGAATATTGAAGGAATTTGGAGGTTCTGAAGGTGTTTACAATGGTGGAGGTTTGAGTATCGATAAGGTTAAGCTTTGCAATTGTCTATGTTGGGTTTATGTTATTGTGTTTAAGTTGTAAGTCTTGCCTATGGTTTTGTTGTTTAAATGTGCATACACATTTATTTTTGAGCAGTTGAAGTTGTTATTGGACTCAGCGCAGTTTAAGATCCCTGAATAGATAAGAAATATTGTGGTATTACTTGTCTGCTAAGGTTTTGTGCGTTGGTTCGTGAGGTGCCATTAACAGCACAATGGAGATAGGGACCACAACAGATTGTTATGATTGTACTAAAAGTGATTGGTGTTAGAAGAACCTATTGCGCAAAGGGAAACTACATTGGTCAGGGTGATTTCCACTGGTAGAGATTTCATCTATGTGTGTTTGGAAGCTGGAAAGTGCTATTTCTGGCTGAAACTTGTATGAATTAACTACTTTGAATTCTTTCGTCAAGTGCTCAAAGTTGTGCAACTTTGTGTACAAGAAAATTATAAAGGAGGGTGAACTGCAGCGAGGAGTGAGAGTTGGGTTAGAGAGTACCTTACTGGGATAGGTCAACTGGTGCAAAGGGTCATGCTGGGATTGGATGGTTAGTCATCAGGTGGTCCACAAAGGAAAGGATTGTGCAGAGATTGGGTGCGAATATCAATCCAAATTGAATTGTGATTTGGGCAAAACATTGAATATTTAAATTGAAATTGTTAACTTCATTGCTAAATTGCTGTAATCATGAAATGTTTCTGAGCCCTTAGAGATTTAATTAGAGGGGATTTGTGAGTCCCTCTCCATGAGGGCAAGGAGGCTCCACCAGAAAGTGTACCAGGTCATTATATGGCAACAAGTGTAGAACTTTATTCATCTATGTGGCTTTGACAATGGCACAAAGTCATTGAAAAGGAGAAAGCCTTAAGATTTCCACAACATGTGAACATTTATTGGAAGGTTATTGAAAATCTAAGAAATATTTTGTGATATGAAATCACCTCCTAGACCTGCACAATGTGAAGCATTAAATGCTTAGGAGCATGCAGCACATACTAAAAAGAAAGACAGATATCAGAATAGAGCAAAAGAACAGTGCCTAATTATGCTGATACTAAATGGGATGAAGACCTGCATAGATGGAGGAAATGTGTAGTTGATGGAGCTAGAATATACCCAGCATTGATTAGAGAAAAGCCTAAAAAGAATCAGAAGCAGGAACATGAAGATGACGATCCTGCAAGGAAAACTGATAATGACAGTGATTCTCAGGATGATATCTTGGGGGCTCTGTGGTCCTCACGTTCACCACTGTATATTGCTCCATTATCAGATTCATATGGCACTAAAACATGTAGTGGCACAGTTGCCATAGCCCCTGTTGACACAAGTGTAGTTCATATTGTGGGACTACTCCCAACCCTTTGATTTAGGCTGCACTTGCCAAAGCAGCCACTGCTGTAATTGCTCCAGGTGTTGCATCTTCTATCGTGACACATCCTGCACCAATGTCACAAGTTGTATCAGCTTGAACATGAGCAATTACTGTTGTAAACACCAGTGAACATTCCCAATTCCTGCTGCTTCAGGAGCTGTAGGTGGTGTAGCCGCTACAGGGCTTATCCTTACATCACAAAACTCACGGATTGTTGCCAGGACCACACCACAAAATGTCCAATCTTTAAGAGAAGGGAGAAAAAATGTTTCATTACCAGTTGCATAACAGAGAATAGGACCATTCGATAATGGGATTTTGCCTCCATGGTTTGAGGAAACAACTGAGAGAAGGGGGAAAAGGAGACAGATACACCAGCCAAGCATCAAGAAAGGACTAGACCCCTTGGACATAGCAAAACTGAAGGTGGAACTGGAAGAAACTTTAGCGGATGTTTAGATATCTCACATATCAATCAATATCAGGAAAAGGAACTGACATACCTGAGTAAATAAATTACAAGGTGTTAGACTTGGGGATCTCTAGTTGGCACAGGTATGCACTTGTGACAAATAGGGACCTCCTCCTCCATTCAGAGTAAAGGGGTACACTCCCAAAATAAACCCTGCTCACCCCCTTGGTGGCTTGGCACGAGCAGACAGGCTTATCTCAGAAGCAGTGTGTAAAGCATTTGTGAACACATACAGTAATCAAGTGACAATACTACAGATGGACACCACACAAGTTTTATATAAAAAATAAGTATTCTTTATATAGATTTATCACAAGACCATTATACGACAAAAATCCACAATACTGTTACTTTAGATGGTAGAATTTAGCTTAGTTCTCTTAAGTTCTTAAATGCGACACTTTAAGTCAATGTACCTTTTAGATGCGCCACGCAGGGCAACGATGTTGATGCGTTGAAGATTTTGGTGCAAAGAAATAAAGACGCGAAGATCTTCCAGATACGGCACGCTTCTCCGATGTTGCAAGAAGACTTGACTCGATGCGTCAGGTACAGCGGCAACATCCCTTTACGCGATGCGACGACAGCGGCCTTGGCGGCGACACTCTTCTCCCACTTTGCGAGACTCTTCGGCTCGATGCAATGCTGCAGTGGCGACACCCCTTTACGCGATGCGACGATAATAGCTCCGACGGCGGCACGCTTCTCCATGGATGCGAGACGCTTTCCTTGATGCGGTGCAATGCGACAGCTACAGCAGCGTCATCCAAGATGCGACAGTAGCAGCTGTGACGGCGACACGCTTCTTCCTCGATGCGTGACTCTTCTCTTGATGCTGTGCAATGCGTCAGCTACGATGGCTGCGAAGGCGACACGCTTCTTTGGCGTTGCAAGATACTTCTGTGATGATGCGAGACGCTTCCGCTCGATGCGACAACTGCAGCGGTGACACCCCTTTACGCAATGCGAAGACAACAGCTCCGACGGCGGCACACTTCTCCTTCTTGAGTCGCGCTTCTAGCTCCTTGCGACACGCAGTCCCTCAGAAGGCCCAAAACAGCAGCAGGCACTTCCAAAGAACTCTGGGGAGCTGGGGGTTGAAGTCTGTTGTTCCTGAGACTTCAGCAGGAGGCAAGCTCTTTTCCAAGCCCTTGGAGATCCTTCACAAGTTGAGCAAAAGTACACACAAAGTTTCTTTCTCCTCTCTTTGGCAGTAGGCAACCACTGCAGGCCAATCCCCCAGTTTAAGGGCTAGTCTCTCCTCAGCTTCTTCTTGGTTCCTCTCCTCAGCAGAGTTTTCTTCTTGTTTTCCCAAAGTGATCTAAATTCTTGGGATCAGGGTCCCAATACTTATACTCCAAAATCCTTTGTCCTCTGAGGGCAGAGGGGCCTTTGCCTTGTTCAAACCAGTTGTGATCAGTCCTGGAGCACTTTGTTTACATGACTCCTTCTTTCCTTTCAGAGTGCAGGGCAGAGACATCAGACGCACCACAGGAGGTGGAGCCAGCATTGTTTAGGGAAGGCACAGCCCTATTCAGGTCCCAGGTGCAACTCCTCCTACCCATCTAGATGCAGATCTCTCTATTCACCACTGGGACACCTCACCCTGTCTCCTGGAATTCCCCAGCCCTGTCACTCAAACTCGAGACAAGGAATACACAACCTAGCAGAGGCAGGTTTGAATGGTTAGACAAGAAAATACCTACTTTCTAAAAGTGGTATTTTCAAACACAGAATGTTAAAACCAACTTCACTAAAAGATGTATTTTATCATTCTGAGTTCAGGCATACTAAACTCGAATTTCTACCATGTTCCCTGAGTCAGTTCGGATTATAAGATCTAATAATCAAACTGCCCATTCTGGCCTATGGAGAACAGGTAGCCTTGCAATAGTGAAAAACGAAAATGGCTGTAATTCACTATTAGAACATGCCACACACACCAGGGCATGTCCTACCTTATCCTTATAATGCACCCTGCCCTAGGGCCTACCATAGGGGTGTCTGATATGAAGAAAAGGGAAGGATTAGGGACTGGCAAGTGGGTGCACTTGCCCAGTCAGCATGGCAGTACCAGACTGCACGCAGGCTATGCAATGGCAGACCTTAGACACACTTTTACAGGCTGCTTCTGTGGGTGGCACAACCAGTGCTGCAAGGCCACCAGCAGCATTTGGATTTACAAGCCCTGGGCACTCGTGGTGCACTGTACTAGGGTCTGACAGGTAAACCAAACCAACCAATCATGGAATCACAAAATCATACCTTATTTACAATAGGGAGCACTTGCACTGTGGCACTGGACAGCAGTGGCACAGTGCCCTGAGCAACTAACACCAGGAAAAACACATGAGGCAACAGCAAAAATGGAAGGGAGACCCACGCCAATGTGCCAGGTCTAACACAAGGTGTGCAGCTACTACGCATGAGATATTAACAGAATTGGCAGAAAAATACGAGTTAGAGGTCTCTAAGAGTATTCTGTTGTAGGAAAGGTTCAGGGCGCAATTAGATGATGAAGCGATTAATACTATGTGATCTTCAGGAATGAAGCCATACAATGCTGAACTGGTTAGATGCATTTGGAAATGGAGCAGTTTTGACAGAATAAACAGCAATTAGGTGAGAAAGCTGGGAAAGAAAAAGAAGCAAATTAACAGGGTAGAGGCAAATGGTAAACCACCTCCAGTCCCCCAGATGAAACATGAGGCATCAACATGGGTGGAGATAATGTTCACGTGACATGGAGTCGAGGAATCCTGCGACATTCAAAAACATCTTACCTAAACAGAGAGAGAATCCTCCTCAGTGGTGTACCCAGGTTGGGAAGTTGGCGAAAATTTCAAAGGTTTTGCAGGCAGATTTAAATACCTTTTTTGGCATTGTGGTACAGAGTGATTTATGAGTGTAAGATAGCTATACAATGGCCATGTACAGAGCCCCGAAGGGTTCTGGGTACCTGTGCACCTTCACCTAAGTTGAAGACAAAGTATAATGAGGTGATTACTTTCTTGAAAGGAAAGGTTGCAGTAAAGCACATTTATTGATTAAAGATTCTTAGGCAGATTCAGGGAGCTAAGAAATCAGTGCATGCCTAATATGAACAGTTGTCACAGGTGTTTAAACAGCACAGTGGACAAGAAAACCCTAAAAGGGGAGATACAGGAAGCTTTTTGTCACAGTTCGTTCTTGGGTTGCACCCATGGCTCAGTCTCACATATAACAGAATGTGATTTGATGGCAGACTAAACCTTTAGATTAGATCCTGAGGTATGCTAAGTACTTTAGCGAGGAACAGGAAATGAAGCAGGAAAGGCTTAAATAGACATTCACACCACCAAAAACGAAGCTGGGTCAGAAAGGGTTTGAAAATCAACCATATGTAGGGAATGTTGGTGGAACGCAAGGTGTTGCTTACCAGAATGGAGGCGAAATGGAGTTAGTATTCCACAAGGTAGAGGTTGAGGTGCTTCTGTTGACGCAAATTTAGGAGTATATGTTACTACATTGAATAGATTGACTTCTTTTCATTATTACAAAAAAAACAGGGCTATAACCTGAGCAAAGTTTATCCACAGCAATTATACACAGTTCATAATAAACGTTGCCACAAATGTTCTTCTTTATCTTCTTTATTTCTTTACAGTGCTTCAACAGAGTCCTAGCCTAGATAAAGAAGAACATTTGTGGCAAGAACATTTGTGGCAACGTTTATTATGAACTGTATATAATTGCTGTGGATAAACTTTGCCCAGGATATATCCCTGGTTTGTGTATGATAGTGTAGACATTGTCTGCATCTCTGGTAATTGGTAAATGGCCATTACCCTTATCCTTGGAGCAATTAGATATTTTGAATTCACTTTTTCATAACTCTGCGCAACTGGCACCCAACCATCCTTGCTCTATTGTATTCTTTTCATTATTGTAACAAGTGTGGAGATAAACCTTATAGAGTAAGTAGTGATTGGCAAATGCAAAGCATGAATCCAACTCAAATGGTCAGTTCAGCAAATGCAAACACCAAATCAGTCACAAGCCTCAGTAATGCATGTTCCACAAGCTCCGATGGCTCCATAGAATGTGGGTAATCCTAGATTTAATATGAATTGAGCACCAAGAGTACACCCTAATCTTTTCAAGAATCAGAATACATTTTAACATTTCCCAATGTTTGAGAACAGGAGCTTTGACTCTGACAAATTGCAATGACTCTTCCTGAGGGGGTGGAAGATTGCAGACTTGGCCCAGACTAAGAGGTAGATCAGAGTGATCCATTTGTGGAAGGTGAGGTAAATGGCCACAAAATGTCATTTTTTATTGACACTGGAGCTACGCTTTCCACTGTTAGAACAGCAGAAGTCGCTGACCTACCCATCTTGGGAAAGAAGGTCCAAGTTGTAGGTGTCACAAGTGAGCAAATAACTAACCCTGTTTCAAAGAAGGTCCATGGAAAAATAGGTTCATTTGAATTGGATCATAAGCTTGTTGTGTCGGATTCAAATCCTGTAAATATGTTAGGAAGGAATGGCAAATATAGAATCATGCAGGACTTACGAAATATTATTAGTATAGTCATCCCATATTCTCCCATGGTACCGGATCCAGCATCAATATAGTTTCATATTCCTTGTGATGCTGAGTGGGTCACTGTGTTGGAGCTCAGCCAGGCTTTTCTCTCAATCCCATTGCATAAGGACAGTTTATTTCTGTTCTCATTTGAATTTTAAAGAAGCTAGGGTATCCAGAAAGCCAATTGATCTTTAATCAGAATTTGAAAATAAATTGGAGAGTTTACAAATGCCCTTTAATTTGGTTCTTGTACAGTATATTGACGACCTACTTGTGGCGTTAAATTCACAAGAAGCCTGCAAACAAAATACAATTGTCTTGCTAAATCATTTAGCTGATAATGGACACAAGGTACTCCTGGGTAAATTATAATAATGCCAAAAAGAGGTCTTGTATTTAGGATACCTCATTGAGAAAGGAACTAGGAAGGAGACACAAGAAAGAATAACTGCAATTCTGAAGATGAATCCACCTAAAACACAAATAGTGGTCATAATATTTTTGCAAATGTTATTCAACCACAGACAGTGGATGAGCATATTTTCCCTGGTGACCAAGCCTTTACTGAGGCGGACACAAAAAGATGTGCTTGATCATCTTCCATGGGACAATGACTGCTTAAAATTGTTCCTAGATATTAGAGAAAGTCTCTGCCATGCCCCAGCGCAAGGAACGTCTGATTAAAGTAATATGTTCAATTTGTTTTGCAGTGAGAGCTGCGCTCTTCCAATCAATCAATCAAGGGTTGGTAAAGCGCAACTACTCACCCACGTGGGTCTCCAGGCAGTAGTGTGAGGTGAGGAGCAGATCTGTCTAAGTGCTTGTGTCATTCGAAGAGTCAGGTCTTGAGGTCCTTCCTGAACTGGGGTAGCGTGGGAGATGGTCTGAGGTGAAGGGATAGGGTGTTCCAGGTCTTGGCAGCGCGGAGGGAGGACTTTCCTCTGGTTCTGGTCTTGGAGATCCATGAGACGGTGGTCAGGGTGAGCAAAGGTGCCTTTGGGTGCGTGGAAGGAGAAGCGGCTGTTCAGGTATGCTGGTCTGGTATTGTGGAGGGCCTTGTAACTGTGGGTGAGGTGTTTGAAGGTTATTCTTCTGTCTGCCAGGAGCCAGTAGAGTTCCCAGAGGCGTTGAGTGATGTGGCTGTGCCGGGGGAAGTCGAGGACAGGTCTGGCTGCAGCATTGTGGACATTCTAGAGCTTGCAGAGGTTTTTCTGGGTAATGCCGGTATAGAGTGCATTGAAGTAGTCAAATTTGCTGCTGATGAGCGTGGGAGTGACAGTCTTTCTGGATTTAGTGTGGATCCATCTGAGGTTAATTTGCAGCAGGTGGAGAGTATTGAAACAGGCTGACGATACTGGGGATGCGTCTAGAATGATGCCGAGGTTTCATGCGTAGTCGCACGGGGTAGGGGAGTTCTGAGTGTAGAGGGCCACCAGGTATCATTCCATGCGGAGGGGGTGGATCCCAGGATGAGGACCTCTGTCTTCTCTGAGTTGAGCTTAAGGCAGCTGTTCTTCATCCACGTGGCGATTGCTTTCATCCCTTCTTGAAAGTTGTGCCTGGTGGCATTGAGTTCGTTGGTGAGGGAGAGGATCACCTGTGTTTCATCAGTGTAGGAGACGACGTTGGGTCCGTGGTTCCTGACGATGGTTGCAAGGGTGGTCATGTAGACGTTGAAGAGGGTGGGTCTGCAAGAGGAGCCCTGGGGCACTATGCAATTAGTCTTTGTTGGTTCTGGGAGGTATGGTGGAAGTCTGACTGGTTGTGTTCTGCCTGTGAGGAAGCATTGGATTCGGTCGAGGGCCTTGTCACGGATGCAGGCGTCATGGAGTCTAGTGGTTAGGGTGTAGTGGGAGGTGTCAAATACAGCTGAGAGGTCCAGAAGGATGAGGGCCCTGGTTTCACCCTGGTTGAGGACGGAGCGGATGTTGTCGGTGGCGGAGTGGAGTGTGGTCTCTGCTTACTCAATTGCATGGAGGCTCTTGAAGACCAGTGGCATTTTTTTCAACTTCTCTTGACCCTCTTGCCACAGTACTGCCTGGCTGCCTTAAAGTGATTGTGGCTGTTGGTATCAGTGTTGAGAGAAGCAAGAGTGTATCCATGGGACATCCTCCTATAGCAATGGTCCCCCATTCAGTGGAAATCTTGCTCACACAAGCCTAAACACTGCATATTACAATCAGAAGTCTTACAAAATATGAAGAATTGATTATTGCAGCAGAGATTAGTACTTTGAAGCAATGTCAAATTCTTAATCCAGATACATTGTTACCATTGCCTGACATTTATGGGGAAGAGGTTGAGTATGACTGTCTCGACAACACGGATTTATGCAGATAGCTAAGACCTGACATCAAGGAAAACCACTGGATGAGCCAGACTATGTAATATTTGTTGACGGCTCATGTCTAAGAGATAATGAGGAGAATTGGAGTTCAGCTTATGCTGTTTGCCCAACTCAGGAAGTGGGAGAAACCTCCTGGCTTTGAAGCCTTACCTCTGCTAAAGTGGTAAAACTGGCTGCTCTTACCTGAGCATATTATGTTTCACAGCAATTGTGGGTGACAATATGTACTGAGAGTCAATATGGCTTTGGTGTTGTCCATGATTTTGGACAATTATGGTCACGTAGGGGATTCATGACTTTGTCCGGATCTTCTATTTGGAATGGAGAATATGTGATGAGACTTTTGGAAAAACTCAAATTTCCACAAGAGATAGCAGTTGTTAAATGTGTACCCCAGAGGAGGAGAAATGATTATTTGACAGCTGGAAACAGATATGCCAATGAAGTGCTTGTTTTGTGCAATTGTGGCATGCACGTGTAATGGGGAATATGCACCTGAATCTGATGAGTTCACCACCTTTTCAATGCTATTGTTAGTAGCTGATATTTGGGACGAAATCGAAAGTTTGCCGAAATAATTGTATGAAGCAGAGCAAAAGAATGGGCCAGAGCAGGATGTCTTAAAAACGCAAATGAGATTTGGGTTTCAGCTGATAGAAGACCTGTGTTGCCTGATTACTTGTTTTTAACCCATGACAAGGCATTTGCATGGGCCAGAGCACACATCAGAAGGGATGCAATGGTGAGGCTGTTTAGGTAGAGTTGGTTTAATCCCTGATTTAGAGTTCTACCTGAGGATCTGTGCCACAGATGTATGATTTGTCACCAAATGAATGTAGGGAGAACCCCTGTAATCATCAAACAGGTAGATCAGGAGGACCCTTTAACCTCTTCAGTGCCCATGACGAGATAGTCTCGTCATGGAGCACGGTCGTGCTGTGCCCATGACGAGACTATCTCGTCATGAACCCCACCCACTAATGTAACGCCCGGCACAGGAGGGGGAAAGGGCGTGGCACAGAAGGGGTTAAATGAATGCCGTTGGATTTTATTGAAATGCCTGTTTATAATGGGCTAAGATATGCCTTGGCCATAGTGTCCATTTTCTCCCGATGGGTGGAAGCCTATCCACATGGAGAAATGACAGTCTCACTTTAGCCAACATCCTGTTGTGAGAACTCATACCAAGGTTCAGATTTCTGGTTTCTCTGGAGCCAGCCCAAGGTACTCATTTTAATAATGGGTTACTTATAATGCTATGTGCGGCATTACAAGTGAAACAGATATTGCATTGTAGTTTCTGTCCAGAAGAGTCAGGAATATTTGAGCAACTTAATGACACACTGAAATATGGTTTGGCTAAAGTATGGGCATTCACTTCTATGACATGGCCAGATGCCTTGTCCTTAGTATTGATGGGTCTCCAAAGAACTCCTGACAGAAAAACATGATTGTCACCACACAAAATACTCATTGAATGTGCCATGTGATTGCCTGTTGTGCGTCTAGATGCAATTGCAAATAACCCAGATGACATGATTCCCCACCACTGCAAGGGATTGGATGATGTGATATAATCTCTCTCTCACAAGGTTGGGGCTGCTACTGCCATCCCAAGAGCAATGCCATGATCTTAGCCCCAGTAAAATGGTCAGAATGAAAAAGCATGTTTGTAAATCCTATTTGGGGCCAAGGTGGGAGGTACCAGGTGACCCTGATTACCAACACCGCCGCAAAGTGTGGTTTAATTCACAAGTGGATTTATGCCTCACATACCAAGAGGTAGAGGTACCCACTTGATAAAGTGGTGGCATTTGAACCAGGTCTGCAACCTTCTATATCCGTACCTCCTGAAGAAACAGAGGTGGGTGCAACCATGAGAGTTCCTCACTATCCAGGTTTTGGAAATCTCGCAGATAGATGTGGAAGCATTCTCTGAAAAGAAAGAACTGAGATCTGATAGAGGGGACACTGCAGAAACATCACAAGTGCAACCGAATGATTCCTTTGAAGGAACAAGTGTGAGAAGTGAGAGACTACAAAGGAAAGAAGAATGGCCAAAGAACAGAAAACTATTCAGATCTAGTGTGTCAGTTGAACACATACCACAAACCACAAACCACAGTTGAATAAACAGAATCTAGTGGTACACGTGATATTGAAGAAGATCAATAGACACCCAGGAGATCTAAGGGAGCAAGAGTACCTTGTTGCAGGTATTCAGCACCTAAATGGTCTTATTATACAGACAGCATGCCTAATTCAACAGTCTATGATTCGAAGAAACTGCGAGAAGAACCCCTTGAAACTCTATGAAATGCTGCATTATTAAAGCACATGATTCACACTCTTTAAACAAATTCAACTCACCTCATTTGATATCTGATACAACAATAATTGTTTCTTTGAACTATGAACTGTGTGTAAACTAAACTATTGAATAGACTGTGACATTTGATTAACCCCTTCGCTGCTAGGCCTTTGCCCCCCTGTGCTAAGCCTTTTTTTGGCTATTTGGGGTAGTTCGTGCTTAGGCCCCTGTAACTTTTTGACCACATAAGGTATCCACGCCAAATTTGCTTCCTTTTCTTCCAACTTCCTGGGGATTCTAAAGTTACCCAGGGTTTGTGGATTCCCCTGGAGGGGACCCAGAAATTAGCCAAAATACAGCTACATTTTGTTTTGTTTTTTGAAAAATGGGAAAAAAGTGTTGCAAATGAAAGCGTCTGGGTTTTTCCCTGCAAATGGTATCAAAAAAGGGTTTGTGGGGTTGAAATCAACATTTTCCCAGCTTTTAGAGAATGACAGACTTTTGCCAGAAAACCACATTTCTTTACTCAGTTTTGGCATTTTTCTGGGACATAGCCTATTTTTGCTATTTTCTTGTGCTTTCAACCTCCTTCCAGTTAATGGTAGAAATGGGTATGAAAGCAATATTGGATCCTGGAAAGCTATACATTTTAGTAAAGTAGACAACATTCTGAATTCATCAAGGGGTCATTTGTGTATGTCCTTCAAGGTTTCTTTATAGAAACTAACAGTTAAATATAGGAAACATTGAAAATTAGTTGAAAAAAACAGCCTTTTGTGTCAACGTTTTCACCTGTAACTTCTTCTAATTATGACAGCTCTTTGAAAGCAATATACCTTTACATCTGCGGGACATTACTCGTTGAGGGGATATATAGTATTTGTAGGTTCACCAAGAACCCGAGGAACCCAGAGCCAAAAATTGAGCAGCGACTTGCGATGGTTTTTTATTATGTACGGGGTATATAGCAATTATTCTGGGAAAATGTATAAATGGAAAAATCAGTATGAAAGACACCTATGTATTTCTGAAATGGGAACAAAATATAGAGTTGAGAAACACTTCCGAAATTGGGAATACTCATACTAGCATGAGAATTATCGGTCATTTTTCAAAATCACTTATTTTTTACACATTGTCTTTCATTTGAAAGGCAGAAATGCATTGAAAGTCAATAGGTAATAACAGATCCTTTACAAATCTGAATTACCCTAAGTCTCCCGATATAAATGGTACCTCACTGGTGTGGGTAGGCATAGTGCCCATGACAGGAAACGGCTCAAAACGCAACATGAACACACCACATTTTCACAATGACAAACTACCCTTTTTTTGCAAAGTGCGTAGCTGTAGTTTTTTAACCCTAGCTCTGCCGGCACCTATGGAAACCTAGCAAACCTCTACATTTTTGAAAACTAGATAACCAGGGAAATCCAGGATGGGGTGACTTGACTGGCTCCCACCAGGTTCTGTTACCCAGAATCTCTTGCAAACCTAAAAGATTGTCAAAAAAACACATTTTCCTCACATTTCTGTGGTGGAAAGTTCTGGAATCTGTGTGGATCCACACATTTCCACCCACCCCACGTTACCCAAAGTCTTCCCGAGAAAAATTGTACCTCTCTTGTTTGGGTAGCCCTAGTGCCCGCAGCTGGAAACGGCGCAAAACACAATGTGGACACACCACAATTTCACAGTGAAGATGACCCTTTTTTGGCAAAGTGCCTAGCTGTGGTTTTGAACCCTAGCTCTGCCGGCACCGAGGGAAACCTAGTAAACCTAAAAAAGTTTGAAAACTAGACACCCAGGGGAATCCAGGATAAGGTGACTTGTCTGGCTCTCACCACGTTCTGTTACCTAGAATCCCTTGCAAGCCTAACAAATTGTCAAAAAAAACAAATTTTCCTCACATTTCTGTGGTGGAAAGTTCTGGAATCTGTGTGGATCCACAAATTTCCACCCACCCCGCGTTCCCTAAAGTCTTCTGATAAAAATGGTACCTCACTTGTGTGGGTAGGCCTAGTGCCCACGACAAGAAACGGCGCAAAATGCAACGTGGACACACCACAATTTCACAGTGAAAAATGACCCATTTTTGGCTAAGTGCCTAGCTGTAGTTTTTGAACCCTAGCTCTCCTGGCACCTAGGGAAATCTAGCAAAGATATACATTTTTGAAAACTAGACACCCAGGGGATTCCAGGGAGGTATGGCTTGCATGGATCCCCCAACCTTTTCTTACCTAGAATCCCCTGCAAACCTCAAATTTAGATGAAAAAAAGTACTTTTTTCACACATTTTTCTGTGGAAAAGTTGTGGCATCATCGGGCTGACAGACATTTTCTACCACCCAGCGTTCCCCCGGGTCTCCTGATAAAAATGGTGCCTCACTCGTGTGGGAGGCCCAAGTACACGTGGCAGTCAAGGGCCCAAAACGTATTGAGGCGACATCAAAATTGCCTATCTCAAAACGACCTGGTTTCGCAAGGGGGGTCACCTGGGTTTGTGGCCCCGTGCTCGACAGCCATTTAGGAAAACCTACCAAATCCACACATTTCTGAAAACTGGACACCCTGGGGATTCCAGGGAGGTATGGTTTGCGTGGATCCCCCAACGTTTCCTTACCCAGAATCCCCTGCAAACCTCAAATTTAGATGAAAAAAAGTACTTTTTTCACACATTTTTGTGTGGAAAAGTTGTGGCATCACCGGGCTGACCCAAATTTCATACCACCCAGCGTTCCCCCGGGTCTCCCGATAAAAATGGTGCAGTACCGGCGACAGGCAAGGACCCAACACGTATTGAGGCAACATCAAAATTGCCTATCTCAAAACGACCTGGTTTTGCATGGAGGGTCACCTGGGTTTTTGGCCCCGTGCTCAGCGGCCATCTAGGGAAACCTACCAAACCTACACATTTCTGAAAAGTAGACACCCGGGGTATTCCAGAGAGGTATGGCTGCGTGGATCCCCCAACGTTTCCATACCCAGAATCCCCTGCAAACCTCAAATTTAGCTGAAAAAATCACTTTTTCCACACATTTTTGTGTGGGAAAGTAGTGGCATCACCGGGCTGACACAAATTTCCTGCCACCCAGCGTTCCCCCGGGACTCCCGATAAAATGGTGCCTCACTCGTGTGGGAGGCCCAAGTACCCGCGACAGGCAAGGGCCCAAAACATTTTGTGATAGGCAATTTCGATGTTGCCTCAATACGTTTTGGGCCCTTGCCTGTCGCGGGTACTTGGGCCTCCCACACGAGTGAGGCAACATTTTTATCGGGCTTTCATCATGGATGGTAGTCAGCAAGTAGACATCTCTACTGTCTGAAAACTTCACAGCTAGAAGCTCCTCGCAATGCAATGCATTGCACTGTCCCCGCACAAGCTTTTGACAAACACCTTTACGGTTAGAGCGGATTGTGCCACAAGCAACAGTGTCCACTTTGGCCAATTCCCTGAACAACCGCACACCAGTGTAGAAGTTATCTACATATAAATGGTGGCATAAATGGTGGCCTTTGCTAAAAAGTCCTCTACCAAGTTCCCACACAATTTTCTCAGTCACTCCAAAAGTGGACGGACAACCAGGGGGGTTAATCCTGGACTCCTTACCAGTGTACACCCTGAAATTAGAGACATATCCAGTCCTACTGTCACACAGTATATACAGCTTAATTCCATAGCATGCCCTCTTACTAGGAATGTATTGCCTAAAAACCAAGCTGCCCTTGAACAACACCAAAGACTCATCCGCTGCTATTTCTTTCCCTGGAGCATAGATCTCAGAAAATCAATCAACATAGTGATGAAAGACAGGCCGAATCTTAAAAAGACGGTCACAATCAGGGTGATCTTGTGCCAATGCTAAACCATTATCAACAAAATGCAGCATCCGAAGCAGAAGCAAATACCTATCACGACTCATGACTGCCGGAAATATAGCTGTTGCCATCAAGGGACTAGTAGACCAATATGAAGACATTAATGACTTCCTTAGCAAGCCCATCAAAAAGATAAACCCAAGAACTTCTTCATCTTTTCCAGATTTGTGGGAGTCCACCAGGTAGCTCTAGAGTGGGGCTTAAGGCTGGCACCGCTGACCGATTGCGAATCCTTAATATTCGCAATTAAGGACTCGCAAAATCCTAGCATGATGCATGTGCCTGTTAGTCACTACCCAAATGGTCAATCGGCCAGATGGGCCTTCAAATGGGCTGAGAAAAATGTGGGGTGATCTTCCCCAAGGGATCTGGTGAGGTTGTCTGCCAGGCCAATCTGTCCCCCAGGTAGGGCAGAAAACAGCAGACAAATGTGCCCCCCTTGCAAAAGTAATAAATCCCTGGATCCCTGGTGCCTAGTAGGGTTTTCTGCCTCCCCCTCCCGCCTAGGGCAGAAAGGCCAAAAAAGGGGCAGATCTGTCCCCAGGAGGGGCAGAAAAAACATTAACCAAATGTTACCCCCTTGGAAACAACCATGTCGCTGCCATTACACACACAACAAAATCCCTTGTACCTAGTGGGGTTTTCTCTTCTCCCCCCCATCCCCCGGGAGCAAACATTGTGCTGATCTGCCCGGGGGGGGGGGGGGGGGGTGGCAGACTACACATAAAAATAAAATCTGACCCCTGGTCGCTTCCATCTTAATTTAAAAGTAGTCCCTGGTGTCTAGTGGGGTTTTCTGCCACCCCCCCCCCCCCGGCAGAAAGGCAAAAAAAACAGTCCAATCGAATACGCATACAAAAACAATATGCCCCCTGGAAGCGACCCTTGCCCAAGGGGTCACTTCCATTTTAATTTTAAAATTAGTCCCTGGTGTCTAGTGGCGTTTCTGAAATGGGGGGCAGAATACACATTAAAACAAAATTGCCCCCTGGAAGCGACCCTTGTCCAAGGGGTCGCTTCCATTTAAATTTTACATAACACCTTGGTGTCTAGTGGAGGGGGGGCAGAAAGACCAAAAAACGGGGCGATCTGCCCCCAGGGGGGGCGGAATTCCCATATTAAAAAAATTGCCCCCCTGGAAGCGACCCTTGCCCAAGGGGTAGCCTCCCTGGAGCCAGAAACGGCCAAAAAAACGGCCGATCTGTCCCCGGAGGGGGCAGCAAAGTCTTATAAATTAATTGGCTCTCATAGGAAGTGACCCTTGCCCAAGGGGTTGCTTCCCTTTTTCCTAAAAAGACATCCCTGGTGTCTAGTGGGGCATTCCTGTGCGCGATCGTGCAGCAGGAATGCCCTGCATTGAGGCTGTACGCACTGACATCACAGGATCGCCGAGGGGGGGTCGGGGGTGGCAGCGGAAGCTCTTCCACTGCCACCCCCCTTTGTGCCAACATGTTGGGCTGCCCATGGGGGGAGCGCTAGCGCTTCCCCCATGGGTGGGTGCCATGACGGAGTGGTTCCGTCATGAGCACAGCCCAACCGATGCTCATGACTGAACGGCTCCGTCATGAGCATCGAAGGGGTTAATGAACATAACAATTATTGCTTAGGACAAATAAAACAAATACATTCCAGTTGGATTTATTGGGGCCATGGCTGCAGTAGACTAGTAGGGTTGATATTCTTAAAAGGAGAAGGGCTAGGGATGCTTCATGAAGACTGCTGTATATGAGCTGAAGGAAATAACTGCAAAATAACCATTAAAGGTTTTGCTCATTTTGAACAAGTAGAAACAAGCAGAGACTATTGAGTCTGCCTGCTGCTTTATTCTACTGAAGATCTGACTGTAGACAAATGTGTTTCCTTACCATGGCTAGAATTGTGATTGCTGTAACCTTAACAATTGTCGCTTTAGTATTCATAGTTCTCTTAGTTGGTATGAGTATTACCCCTCAGATAGAAATACTTAGATGCACTCCTTCACCTACATCACCTGCATATACATCAGACAAGAGAAAATTAAAGAATTAAAGGTAAGACTTATAGAAGCTTCATAGGGAGGTTACACATCAAACGTTAATTCAGATTGGTTCAAGAGTATACACATGCTCTAGATGCTAAGGATTTCTATGTTTGTGCAAATTTCCCTGCTTCAGCTACAGAGGCGGTGACCTACCATCATATTCACCTTTCATATGCAGTTATGTGTAATATATTGCTTAGTTTATTCTATTGGCAAAATCTTTTGCATATTATTTTTCCAATTATGACTTTATCCTTTCTGAAGTCCTTATTCACAAAAGAATGAATCCTCACCCACAGGCTAAAAAGAGGGAAACAGCATGGTTTTTCTTCAGGTCCCCTACAAAAATCTACACTGTTAAGGCAAAGTAACAAAATGTGATAAGTTCAATGAGGCCACTGGAACAGAACTGTTTCCAAAAGTTTGAAGAAAGGATAGATCACATGTTTCATAAGGCAACAATACAAGAAGGCATTTTTAAGAATGTGTTGAAAGAGGGGGAAGAAGAGTATAAAAAGAAAATGTTATATCCCAGATTGAAATTTGACAAACCGCAGAAGGGATATTATGCCTTTACAAGAGAAGACATCACATTAGACCTAGGCACATGGGAATAAGTAGCTGTGAACATACATTTGACGTTCTTGGAAGGCTTGTTCAAATGTTAACTGGGGAAGAACCAGCTATCCCTGGAGTATATTATATACGGGAGAAAGATGCATTTGTCTAATTGCCCACTGATTGGGAAGGTGTTTGTTCTTTAGTTTTATTGTTTCTAAAAATGTATTATCTGAAAAGAATAGAAGCGTTAACAATAAATCTACCTCATTGACATAGATTAGGGCTAATGATGGAACACAATTAGTGGGAGATAGTTTTGGTGCAATCATTCCCCCAGTAGCAGTAGTCCTAAATTAGAAAGCTTTCTACAGCAGTGGATAAATCCGTCACTAGTACATCTGGTGTTTTGTTAGCAGTAAATGTTAAATTAGTAGCAATTAGACCAATGGTTTTACAAGACATTAGCTTTGGACATATTGTTGCCACAAAGAGCAGAGTCTGTAAGATGTTGTAGGCACAACATTGCTGTTTGTACCAAACCAGACAAAAGTATGACGGTAAAATAATTTGCAAAGAACATTTCTGACTTAAAACCTGAATGAGAAAACTTAGAAGCAAGTAATGTTTTAGGAACCTTAGGTAAGGGAGCTTCTGTTGTAAATAATTTGAAGTGGAAATATTGCTAGCAAATTTTTAGGGGGGGATATTAAAGGGGTTATATTGAAGCCTATATTTATTATTGGTATTTGCTTAATATGCTTATTTGCTTTACATATTGAGTTTAGAATTTATTTAGCAAGAAAGGAAAAAGCAAAGTTGAAAAGAAACAGAAATGGAAGAAAGAAAGAAAGAAAGAAAGAAAGAAAGAAAGAAAGAAAGAAAGAAAGAAAGAAAGAAAGAAAGAAAGAAAGAAAGAGTAGTTTAACCAGGAATTGATAGTGATGCAGATCTTAAGGGGTAAGATAGACGACTCAGCAAAGGAGGGAGGTGCACCTTGAAGATTAATTTGTGTCTTAAGAAGGCAATGGCTATTCCAGCCATCAGAGGGGGAAATTAATAGAGCAAATTTCCTCATTTTGCAAATTAAATGCATTTAACTGAAAAGTGCTAATTTCAATTTTGAATAAAAAAAACATTTTTAGTCTGTAATCATATTTAGATAATATAGGCAAACCAATGAATTAACTTAATGTATTGGTTTAAGTTAGCCTAACTGCTAATGTTAATTTAAATGTTGACATAAATGTTAGGGTTAAGAGGACTGTTTTCGGGTTTAAACTGGTTTTGCACAAGGTTTTCCACTGTAGATGCTGTCATTTTCTAGAAGTCTTTTGTTAGTTAATGAATAGGCATTTTTTTAAGGATTAGGCAAATGATAGTGAGGTTCTCACTGGGAGGAGAAGAGATAGCAGGAAATGTAACTCATGGAAAGAACTGTCTGAACCACAATATCTGTTCAAAGTAACAAATCAAGGACGTAGTTGCATAGCCCATTGTGAAGACCTGAGAAACAAGGGAGATTACCTGCTTCCAGAGTTTGTTGAGGACTGGTTGGTTTACAAGAGTGGGGAATGACAAACTTGTTGCCATTAATGAATTGTTTAAGTGTATTAATATGTGTTCCTTAGACTAGGGGAGAAAGAGAGTCCTTTCGGAGAACTTGCTGCAGAACTTAGGAGGCAGATCTCAGAAATGCTTGTTCAGTGTGCCCTGAAAACATCACTCAACAAATGGGGTGCAGGCCTCAGCCCATATTATAATGGTTAGATGAGTGGCTGGGTAGGACAGAGGGACAAAGAAGGAGAGAGTGACTGTATTGTCATTAAATTTGATCAAACAGGTATAGCGGGAATGCTCTTCCAGGGAGGTTTTAACGCGGGTCCAGTGAGCATAAGGGCCCTACCATTGTTTTTTTTTACCTGCCTCCAGAGAGTAGAGAGTCTCTGCGTAGGAGCTTGCGGGGGAATTCCTCACTAATAAAAAGGAAGGCAGATCAATCACTGGGGTTCGGGCCTAGGAAGGCCCAGTTTAATAATCTGACTCAAAATACAGGCCCATTACCCCCCAAATCATTGCTTAAACCCCTTGGGGAGGAGTCAATGGAGAGTGGTTTAGTGTGTTCTAACAGGTTTTCCCCATTAAGCCGATTGGATGAAAATGATTGAAGCCCCTTGTACCATCGGGAGGGGAGGGGTATAAGGAGTCTCCAAGGAAATGGAGGAAGAGAACCTGAATTGTAAGATCTTAAGTTGGAATGTAGCAGGACTTAGAAAAAAAAGTGCGGAATCCAGATGGATTAATTTTCTTAAAACTCATGATATAGTGGGACTACAAGAGATGGGATAGAGAAGATAATTTCTGGCTTGATTGTTATAAATCATATTTTGAGCCAGCACGGCCCTCGACCTCAGGGAGAGCAAAGGGGGGACTTTTAATTATAATATCACTAAAGTTGATGGGAAAACATTGCTCTGTGAATACAGGCTCCACTAATTGTTTAGCTGTAGAAATTAACAATGTCAATTCTATGAAACTGTTAATTGTAAATTTCTATAATTCACCTGAGATCAGATCTCTAAATGAGAATTTGAGTATTTTAAAAGGTTTTTTAAATGATTACAGACTCAAGCAAACCACGTCTTATTCTATTATTATTTTGGGAAATTTTAATGTTCATTTGTGTATGAAGGATTTCCATGTTGTAGATTATCTTGGCCCAGAGGATTCCCTTAACTGTCATTTTGAGCACAACCCGCAAGGAGAATGCCTGGAGGATCTCCTGGCTGTAGTTGATTTATGCCAGCCTAACACAAACATTGTGGGGAGGAGGATCCCTACCTTCAAGGCAAGAGGGCAGGATTCTATAATTGATTCTATTTTTATTTCCCCGGTATTACTTCCTCAAGTGATCTATTATGGTGACCTATGCTCCGATTACAGCAACCATAATCCTGTTACACTCGAGTTAAACCCTTCGATGCGAGTGACGGAGCGGTTCCGTCATGCGCGTCGGTTGCACTGTGTGCATGACGGAACCGCTCCGTCACGGCCCCGCCCGCACACGGAACCTTCAGCACGGCGTGGTAATCCGCGCCACGCTGAAGGGGTTAAGTTGGGCAACTGGACTTAAAGAGATTTAGGGACAACCTCCCACTTGTATACGTGTAAAGACCACAGACCAGGGACGTAGGCTAAAGTGGACCAGTGTTTTCCTGAGCTTTTCCTTCAAGATTTAATGCATAAAGCGGAAGAGAATTTTAATATATGTCTTAGTGCTGCAAATGAGGGAGCAGAGGTCTTATTGGCATTTGAAGAGATTTGTGCACAGGTGGAATCTGGTTTAACATTGCCTACTAGAAGCCATACTAATCTGGGTGAGAAGTGGTTTGACAAGGATTGCTCAAAAGCTCACCAAAAGCTTAATTCTGCCTTGAAGCAGGTCCCAAGAGCTCGTGCTCTTATAGCCCAATTGAGGCAGTCCTATAAATGTAAGATTAATTACAGTAAACAAGAAATCAAAGATGAGGCCTGGAATGACCTGCTTTTGGTCGAGGTTCATAGGGAAGGGATAGTGCTAGATTTTGGGCTATAGTTAATAAACCCTTTCTTACAGGACTAAATAATACGCCCTTACAATGTAATATTACGGAGGATCAGTGGTACTACCATTTTAATACTATTTATGGAGAATCCCAGTTCGGGAGGGGCTCTCCAGTGCTTCCAGACCGAGATTGGGGCAACACATCATTAAATTTTACAGAAATTGAAGTAGAGACGGCTATCACTCAAATGACTAGTAACACAAGGCCCCCGGCCCTGATTGTGTTCCAGCTGACCTATACAAACAAACTCCGCAGCACTGGGCAAAAATTATAACCAAACTTTTAAATACGGCTAGTATCTATGGATTTCCGCCATCCTGGTCTCTCTCCACCATCATTCTAGTTTTTAAAAGGGGTCAGAGAGGTGATCCAAGTTGTGATAGACCTATCTCTCTGATTGATTCCGTGGTTAAGGTTTTAGGTAGAGTTATTTTAAATAAACTTTCTGCATGGTTGGATGACACTGGAATTTTAACAGACTGTCAAAACGGTTTTAGAAAGGTAGAGGCACTATAGATCAGTGTCTTAATTTGCAACTTTTGGCCAAAAAATATACAGTGGTGAAACAAGGTACATTGCAGCTGGCCTTCATGGACTTATCCTCGGCCTTTGATCTAGTAAATAGTTCAAAGTTATGGACAATATTGATAGGTATGGGGATGGACAGCTGCTAAGTCTATTTCTTAGCAGATCTTCATACAGAGCTTTATGCCAGGGTTAGAGTCAGCCATGATGGCAAATGCACTAAGCACTTTAAAATTGACAAATGGGTACGACAGGGCTGTATTTTAGCCCCTTTGCTTTTTACACTTTATATAAATAATTTAAACACATCCCTTAGCACTGCCACTTTAGATATCCCACGTATAGGAGACAGGGTTATTCCTGCCCTCCTATATGCTGATGATGCGGTTCTTTTGGCCCGCACTGTAGTTTGCCTGCAGAGACTTTTGGATTCCTTTGTGTCCTTTATGCAATCCCTGGAACTTATTGTTAATAAAAACCAAATCACACACGATGACAATGAGGCAGAAGCCCAAAAAGTCCAAATCTTTTTATTGTGAAGGGGTTGAGTTGTCAAGGGTTTCCTCTTTCTCCTATTTGGGAGTTTTATTCGATGAGAGAGGCTCCTGGACTCCCCAGTTAAGGGCGAAAAAACTTGCAATGTCTAGGTCCATAGCTGCTATACAAGGTTTTGTATCCCAACCAGGAGAGAAGCCCCTTGAAGCTTTGCTCAAAATGTATTGATCTAAAAGCATTGCTATAGCAAGGTATGGGTCTGCGAATTGGGGATACAAAGCTGCAGTAGAACTTCAGCAAGTTGAAAATAAATGTATGAGATGTCTCCTGGCGGTTCCCCAATCTACCCCTACCTATGCTATTCACCAAGAGTTAGGTAGTGGTTTTGTTGAGGACCAAATTGGGCTGGGTCCTGTGGCATCTTGCCTAAAGATATGGATTAATACAGCACTGGGACTGAAAAGAGAAATTGTCAGGGACTGTATAGCGCTGGACAATGTAAGTAAAATCCAATCGATACAATATGTCAAGTCAACGCTAGGTAAAATGGGATGACCTGAACTTTTTGCCACCTCAGAAAAGATAGTGAAAGAGGACCTGGCATGGGTTAAAGTACAATTTTCAAATGTGCTGTCTGCAGAGAGAGAGGCGTTGGAGATTGTGAAACCTTAGTGAAAGCCCATTTCCTGTTAAAGACAGTCCCACGGATAGAACCGTACCTGACAATTGTCACAAAACCTTTTCACCGCTTTCTTCTAAGCAGGTTCCGTTTCAATCTCATTCATTGTCTTTTAGCAGATGTACAGGGGTGGAGTAGGGTAAATGATTTAGGCCCCTTTACATGTGACAATTTTTCAACACAGGATACCATACATTTTATAATGTTTTGTGAGCATTTTAGCCCCATGAGGAGAAAGTTTTTAAGTCCTATTTTAAAGGGGGGGGGGGGTTTGCGCAAGTTAGACCTGCCTTACTATATTTGCAGCTGTTAAATAACCCCTGGGAGATTTCAAATGTTGCAAATTTTTTGGTGGTGGCAGTTAGACATAGGAAGAAAGGGTGCTAGATATTCTAAATTGTTGATTGATTTTATATATTGATATAACTGTTTTTTTATGGGCTGATTAATGAATTACAAGTCGCCTCTTTTTACTGGTATTCTTTGACTGTCTGTATGTGGTATATTTTATTGAATTCAAAATGTATTAATATGATTTTATGTACTCTTCGTATGAAAATTGTTGTTTGTGGTGTACTTTTATGGCTTTTGCTAGCCGAATGAAGTGGATTGAATTGAATTGAATTGACATAAACCTTAAGTCAGTTTTTTTAAGCCACGCAAAGCCACTTTGAGTGACTCCAAACATCTGGAGAAATGCAATGCAGTGCAAATCACTTCATTGCATTGCGATACACTGCAGAATGCAATACACATAGAAAGACAAAGTAACCAGGAGAAATAAATATATTTCTTGTTACGCCTCTTCTGGGAGGCGTATCTTTTGGCGCATTCCCAGATTTACAAACCTTGTTAACCTGGGAATGTCATCCACATTAAGGAGCACAAGAGGGAATGCTGCAATCAGGTCGCCCTCCACTCAAAAACTATCCTCCATGTGATGCAGGCACCCTTGCACCATGGTGCAAGGTTGCCTGCGTTGGTGCTAGGCTGCCAAAATGGCATCAGCGCAGGGAAAAAAAGTCATGAAAGTGGCATATGTGTTAAATACAGTGCATTTATGTCCATTACCTGTAACACAGTGCAGCAAGGTGACTTGCTGCTCCGCGCCACTATTCCATAAATATGCGCCCGATGAAGAGAGTATTTTCTGACTGCTTTGTGTATAATTATCTGCAGTATCTGCCCCCGTATGCCTGAGTACTTCTGGGGCTTTCTTATATGACTTTACAACAATTAGAATCATGCTGCCAGCACTCCTTTAATTAGGGGTCAGATGTTAACCAAACACCTCAAGCCTCTCCAGGTCCAAGTGAATTATTTGATTCTTCTGCCTATTGGCATGATAGGTCTAGCCTATGGTTTGCTGCTATAGACGTTCTGTAGCTGTTTTCTTCAAACATGGGCTTAGGCTTCAATAATCTCCAATTACATGTCCTTCAGGGGACAGTAAACTGCTAAAGTAATAGCCCTGTGCACATAGGATACACCCTAGACATCTGGAGACCCGAGCATAACCAGTCTGAGACCAAAGGTGCCATTAAAACCCAGGCTCACCAGATGTAGAAGACCTCCAGTAAGGCAACTTGAGCAGCATTCTATTTTCTATGCAGTACAGTTTGATTGTGCATCTGCCCATATACATTACATTCTCTTTGTGTGACAAACGTCAGTCCCCCTCACTTGTCACATTCAACTGTATTGTGCTGGGAATTATGGTACCTGCGTTAACCACTTCTACCACCAATGCATCTTCCTATCCTTACTGGTGATACAATATATCTAAGTTTCAACCTCACATAGGAAAAACCTAAACTGCCTAAACCCTTGTTGCGTAGTTCCTACTAATCTGTAGGATCTGCTCATTGTTTGCACAACATAAACTAGGGGCTTCGTGCCAAGACGGATTCCGGACAGCCCCGCAGGGTATGTTGGCCTATAGACCAGCTAACTCACAGTGCCACCGTAAGGCCCCCTAACCTTACCATGGAGCAGACGGTTTTCTGGGAACCACTGAATGTGACAACCCTGACCCTTCAGGGATCATGGAAACAGACACAACCTTTTGCTCAATCACACATGCTTACTTATTCTCAGAAAAATATACAGAGAATACACAGTGGGTCGTTTTCAATAATCTTTATTGAACCAACGTTATTCTTGCATAAAATATGTGTGCTGCAATGATTAGTAGACAGAAGCAGATAAACATGATTACACACACCAAGAGCGTAAATAGTAGGTATAGTTCTACCATGGTGCTCATACAATGTAGATATGCAGGCATATAAAACATGGCAGTAATCTACTGTACTCCTACTATGCAAACCCTGCTTTCTCAATCTGGTTTCAGGACCAAATACAACACGGAGCCTGCCCTGTTGGAGGTCACGGATAACATCAGGATGACCTTAGACAGTGGCCGCTCCACGATTCTCGTGCTGTTGGACCTCTCTGCCGCGTTCAACACGGTTTCACACCAGATCTTGCTCAGAACATTGGAAGCGATTGGACTTAGAGGACCTGCCTTTCAGTGGATGATGAGCTTCCTGTCCTCCCGTACCCAGACTGTCAACCTAGGTCCTTTTCGGTCGAAGACGATGGAACTGACCAAGGGTGTTCTATAGGGCTCATGTTTAAGCCCTACATTGTTTAACATCTACATTGCCCCCTTGGCCAACCTCCTTAGATCCAGTGGCTTCCTGCCCATTTCTTATGCTGAGGACACCCAGCTTCTCTTCTCCCTCAACAAATCCTCCACAACGGCTCTACCCACTTTTCCGGCGGAAATGACAGCCATCACTCACTGGATGAAAAGAAATGATCTCCAACTAAATGCAGGGAAGAAGGATATTATGCTCTTCGGAGACACCCCTCTTCTGTGGACCCCAGACTGGTGGCCGGCAGCCCTGGGTGCCCCCCCTGGCCCTAAGGCCTTAGTTAAAAACTTGGGAATCCATCTAGATCGTGCATTGAACTTAAAGGAGCATGCTGCTCACACAGCCGGCGCCTGCTTCCATGTGTTGGGCTTGCTACGACGAGTTTTCCATACCTTCCAGATTACACCCGTAAAACCCTTATTCAGACCATGGTTATGAGCCATCTCGACGATTGCAATGCTCTCCTGGTCTCTGCTAATGAGTCTTCACTCAGTAGGTTGCAGGTGGTCAAGAACACTGCTGCGCGCCTTGTCATGAACGCTCCATTCAGAACAGCCTCCCTTCCCCTTCTCCAACAGCTCCATTGGCTTCCAATCCGCAAGCGTGTCAAATTCAAAGTCTGCTGTATCATCCATAAGGCCTTGCATAACAATGGCCCTCTTTACATCTCTAGGAAACTTAAGCATTACGCTCCTACTAGGACCCTTAGGTCAGGAAGCAAATCACTTCTTTTAGTCCCCAGGGTCAGGAAAACAAGATTAGGTGGGAAATCCTTTTCTTACCTCGCTCCCCTTTACTGGAACCAGCTTCCCATTCACCTGAGACAATGCCCTGATTATTTGCGTTTCAGGAAACTTCTTAAGACCACCTTATTTTAACATGACCCGTCAGCCCGCAGAGCAGCACAGACCAAAGCGCATAGATACCCCTCAGAGGGTGATTCAGGCACTATACAAAACCCATAAATAAATAAATAAGTGTACCTAGAGTGTGTGTAGGTGTGAAGCCAAGAATTCCCCCAAGGGACGAACCAACCCCATTACCTGGTGGGATAGAGTGAAGGACACTGTCTTGGTCATGAACTGGACACCCCTCACGTGATGACAGACCGCTGCGTGGTGATTTCTCAGCATGCAAGGACCCTTGGAGTCAGCGGAAGTGTCTCATCTACTGATCTATTCAGATGCTCATCTTTTATAATAGAATGCAGCCTTGCAATGTGCGCATACATTAATAATGTCATGGATATGTAGATAGCCCTGTTGCCCCGTGGATGAAGATAGTGATGACATTTCTACTTTGGGGCCTATTACAATGTCGGACCGTCTCGGTCGTGCGACACCCGGTCAGCGGTCCCGACCGACTGATTAGGATGCGACCGAACAGTGTTCGGTCGCAGTCCTACACTTTACAATAGGAGCATGTATTCCGGGCGGAATGCAAGCTCCCTTTGTAAAATAGGAGGTGCAGCTCAAATCTGCACACTGTGGCAGGAACCTTGAGGGGCCTGCCACGGGGTGCAACGATCAACAGGGGGGCACCATAGGTGCCCCCTCAGCCTACAACCGGACGCCGTGCACCCAAGGGGGGGCCTGCTGGCCCCACCTGAAGTTGAGATCTGACAACTTTTCTGTGTCAGAAAGGCCGGCACAGAAAGGCTGCCGAAACCCAATATCGTAATCCCTCGGGTGGAAAGATCCACCCTAGTAATTACTGGCTGCATTCCGACTGGCAGACGGGCACTCTGAGCCTGTCAGAAGCCAGTCGGAATGACCGTTCGGATTCCTTTGCGACACTTTCATCGTAAGGAGGAGGTCGGAAAAGAATCCGACTGACATATTACGATGCAGCCAGAGAGGCTCCGACCGACATTCGGACCCTTTTCCGCCCGCATCGTAATTGGCCCCATAGTGCGAAACTAGACCTTGTATATGATGTTCATGGCATTGTGATAATGTGCGACGGTAGATGTAAAAACAAGTTTAGTTTCAGAGAAACAAATCCAGCATTGTTGTGCATGCAAATATGTGCAGAAGATCACAGCTGAAAATGTTATTTTTGAGGACAATGTAAGAGATAAGCTTCTTCGTTACATAGGCCTAACTCGGGATTATAACACCCTCTCTTTCTAGAATCATCTTTCTTGATTACATCACTCCTATTTTCAGTTCTATGGAATATGATATAGACTGTGGATCTTGGTGCATTAAAACACGTAAAATCAACCTTTACATATAACACCTAAAAAGCATGCACAAGGAATAAAATTCAGTGTGACCACGCTTTTGGATTGGTTAAAATGAAGAAAGAGAATGGAGGAAACAGTGCTTAAGAAATTTAAGGACGAGAAGAGTCCATTTGGGTATAACATCCTGGGGTCAATTGTTAATTTCCAAGCAACATTCACTGGTGTATAGGAATGATTGGGTCTAAGCTCTGGTTTGGATCAGCCTCTCAAATAGTTGTATGCAACTGGAAAGGGCTAGGAATGGGTATTCTACTTGTGCCAAGCCTGGGAGACGGATCAAGTACAATCTTTAAGTTCAAGTTACTCAACCTCATACATTTGTTGCAGCATATTGTCTCAGGTAATTTTCCTTTAGCACACCTCACAGGTTTGCAGGCAAAGTCTCCCTCATTTTAAAAGATCCTTACACTCTTCACACTTTTGGCAGACTGATGAATATTGGACTCACAAAGAACATGGGTGTTGCAAGGTCAACAGTGTAGAAAGCAGATAGCAAGTGGCTGGTGGGGGAGGGGAGAACAGACTCTTCTCACCATGACAATATGTTTCAGAAACTTTAAGAGGTTATTATCCATTCCATTCTCCTAGGTTCACTCTACACCACTTATGTAATGTCACATGACCAACACACCCTCTACCTCTATCCCCAAATCACCCCAACCTCTGACCATTAGGCTCTTTTGCTTTTAAACATGCATGACGTATATATTTGTTTGCATTCTGAGCTTAGAAACTTGCAACATAAATCTTCTTGGAAGGACGTCGAAAACAAACGATCAAACTGCTACATGATGTCTACAGTAAGCAAACACCCAATATCCTGCTTTGTCACATGCTTCCGGTCAATGTCAGCATAAATTGTGTGGGGATGATCTTCTAACCCATGGTAAACTCACTATTTGACACATGGTGGTGCTCAGACATGGATACCCTCACACGCAAAGAGATTGAAGGAGTTTACAAAATGTATTTTTTATTTTTGCTTTTTGCATGCGCACTCCTTGTGGCAAGCTCACACGGAGTGCTGTGTTGTAGCAGAGTACATAGCTCATTAGGATGGTTGTGTTGGTACTCTACCAGAAATCATTTTGAATGCCAGCACAAATGTTTTAGGCAATTGAAATAGAACAGGTTGGTTCTTTAGAGATGGCTACCTCAAGTGAGGATTCTTACGCCATTCAGCTGAGCATGTTAGGTATTTATGTAACCCACTACAAAAATGACCAAAAGTACTCTCTTCAATATCTCCCACATTATATAGGTTAGAACCCGAACTCCATTTTCAGGCATGTCCAAGTGAAGGCAACCCAATCAAAAACTGAAGATTTGAGGGATTCTAGAGCAGGCCTCGAACTCTTAGTCACGAAAATATAGATTCAACCATGGTGGGAGTTTCCATAAATGAACCTTCTTAGGTCAGTGGCTCAGCAACTAATCAGATTTCTCAACACTCTTGTAGGAATCGCTTGGAAAACGTTATTACCTTATTTTCCCTAAATAATACTACATTATGAAATATGTCTATGAAGCTGTCAAAATTCTGTTCTCGGATTATTTGAGTCTAACAGACCGTTCTTGAACGTTCTGATTAAGAAAATACATCCCAATTTGACGCTGGCACAATCATCCTTGGATACACAACTAACCTCTCCCACTCTAAGGAAATTGGGGTTCACAAATCGCCTGTGAAAAAAGGTATAACATTCTGTCTCCCAGCTTGTTGTGTCATACAGATACAAACTTCAGCAGCACTCAAACACATGCAACAGATAGAAGCTTCAGTAGTATATAATGACATTTTATAATTATTTGACCGATTTAATAAACAATTACTGCTCATTGAGGATTCTGGGGAGATTAGTTAATTAACGTTACTAAATGGCATATTCATCCTAGTTTTTAGATATTAAGTAAAAAACTCAATAAACTAAACGATTTATTTAAATTTGTGGAGCTTTATGTGTGAATTAAAATAGTGAGACGAATTTGCACATTTCTTAGAATCAATGCAATCTAACAATAATTGGGACAAATGCACACATTCTTTTCTAAAATGTGTTAAATCAAATGCAGACAAAGAGCATTTTGCTCTCAGCTAAAATATGTATGTATCACAAAAAGTATTTGTCTAAACGAAATGCATATTTCTAATATCAATAGTGAATATGGCTTTAAATCCAGAAAAGTAGTTACTTTGGGGCATATCAACAACAACCGGCGATAATTATCTCTAAGCGCACTTAGCGCCAGGATAATTATCGCCGGCTAGCGTGAATTTTTATCGCTGAGATAGCGTGCTATTAGCAACGCTTATCTCATTAGCGATAAAAATCCTCACGCTAACAGGCTAACGTGAGATTATCGCTGTAAAGCCAGCGATAATCTCACGTTACCTTGTTGATAGGGACAGGCAAACATAGCCATGATATCCTCCTTCCTAGGATATCATGGCTAAGTCAGAAAAATACCAGACGTAAAAAAGCAGCGTTAACCGCGGTTAGCGCTGCTTTTTTTGTCTCTAACAGGGTTAGCGACATTCTTGATAATAGGAGAAATGTCGCTTAGCGACATTTCTCCTATTATTTTACTCTGGAACGCCCCCTTTGCATCTCATTAGAGATGCAAGGGGAAGCGTAGAGTAAAAGGGTGCTAACATGCAAATTTGCATGTTAGCACCCTGTTGTTGATAGGGCGCTAGTTTTATCTCTCCTTTTTTGGCTTTTAAAGCCAAAAAAGCAGAGATAAAGCCCTTGTTGATATGCCCCTAAGCCTCGTTCATAATGTTTCACGGAGGTTAAATTAATTTAGTTCCCCAAACGGATTCTAAAATTTGCAGTTGGCTACCGAAGGAAGGTTTAACTAGACACGTTAATCTGTATGCTGTGCCGAGGGAATTTAAAGGCAGATGATCATGTATAGCTAAATGAAATGCTTGATAATTGAAAGGCTTCGGCCCATGGAGCTCCAAATGAAGGGCCATATTAACAAGCACTTGTATTTTTCATCGCCGGCTATCGCTGATTTAGATCGCGGAGATGACGCGTTATTATCAACGTTTATCTCCAAGGCGATAATAAACCAGCGATAGCGGCGATTTTCCATCAATAACGCGGGAATACCAGCGATGAATTCCCATCGCTAAGGAAAAGGTCACTAATAGGCAGGTGAGGATTCAGCCATAGAATCCACCTCCCATAGAAAACAATGGCTAAGTTCAAAGAATAACTGAGAAACGGAAGACGGGCATGAACCGGAGTTCAGGGACGTCAGTACACGGGGCGGCAAGATGGCGGCTGAGTAGAGGCTGAGTGGAGTTGCAATGTGGACTCCCTGTCTATCCCCCTTGAGATGACCCTTGTCAACTAAATCCACAGCTAACCCAGGACGTCCACAGTTATTGTTACTGAGACCAAGACAGTGACTACGACTGGGACTCAAGAGTGACGAATGGTCATGATCGTAGTATCACAGCATCACAGCATCGCAGCATTGCAGCATGGCGTTTGAGAGCTGATCACCATTGAATACCGTGGTCTGTAGCAGGGGTAGAAAGAAACTCCTAGGTTCCTAGGCCCTCCGACTGCCTCGCTGCCTCGGAGAGTCTTAAAAAAAAAAAAAACTTTAAGAAAAACACTCCGTCAGTAATCAAGTAAGTCTCTGGTTTGTGTCTTCTTCCTCAATGGCTGATGCTCATAGAAGTTAATGCAAGACTTACGTATTCTTTGTTCACTTTCACTATTTTGATATCTCGCTACACTGTAGTAGTTAGATTAAATCCTTGCAGCCAAGACCTAGCCTCTCCAAAACGCTCCCTGATGAGGGTGAGGTTATGAGGTTGTGAGGAGACCGTGAAAAAAATACGAAGAAACGGCCAGACTACTTATGCCGCCATTGCAACTAAAGCTATATGCTATTACTAACCTGAAGTGGCCGACAGGTCTATCCCGATCGTGCCGTACACACGGGTCTCCGTCTTCCCGCGCCCGAGTGCTCGGGTTACCAGCAGCGGAGATAAACATCAAGGTGTGCGGGAGTGTGGAACAGAAGCTTCCGCGGAACCTTCATCTGGTACAGGCACGGCTTCCACGGCATCTACAACGTCCTGAGTTACGGATCGGTCGGCTCTCTCGAGCGGTTGTTGCTGTTGTTGCTATAGTAGCAAGGAGAGAGGAGAAAGACTACAGACAAGGATTCGGGGACAGGCAGAGGAGTGCTCACTGGGTCATAACTGAGAAACAGACACAGACACAGGCACAGGTATCAGATTATCACCGGGACCAGAACTACAGGGCTCTGACCGGGAGAGGCTGTAAAATGGCTGAAAAAGATACAGACAAGTCCAAAAAATGCAGTGCAAGTGATACAAGAATTGAGGAAAGAGAGCAAACCCCTGAAAGAGAGGCGATATCAGAAGCAATACCAGAGCTAGAACAAAGGCGACCGGCAACCCGGGCTCTGAAGAATAAAAAGGATTGTGGAGACAAGGAGGAAATAAAAGGGCAGAAAAAAGCAACTAACAAAGAGGACATGCTTGTCAAGAGGGTCAAACGAATATAAGTGATCAAAAATATGAAAAGTATTACTCCTAGTTCTGTTAATCCTGTAAGCTCTGTTAATCAGGATACCACAAAACAACCCTTGATAACCAATATATTTTCTCCGGCCCAGAGTGGTGGCTCCGCAAGCAGATCCATTAATAAAACTTCACAAAAAACACAAAAAACACAAGAAATACCAGAAATACCAGCTGTACAAATAATTGCGCAAAGCGAACCTCATATAGCCCATATGAAATCAAAAGAAATAAACCCTTTAGGCAAAGCTTTGCCATCTCAGGGGGCCTTCAAAAAATCCACTGCAATCGTATCTGTCACTGAAGATTCTGAGAGGTATGAAACAGGTTTATCTACATCTAGCAATGGCCTGGAACACCGGAACAAGGCTACAGACTCAAGTACATCAGCAGATGAGATGAGAAATAAATCCAAACCTGAAAAACAAGCTGTGATACAAGGAAAACTAAAAAAACAGACGAAACGAAAAAAGCTCAAAAAAAGATTTCTTGGGGAGTTCACCGATATAGAGAGTAAGAATATCAGTAATTCGGATACCAATACTGATAGTGACTCTAACGCTCGGTGGCATTACTCATCGTCCCAACCTACTGCTCCCTCCGATCAAACATTATGCTCACCAATTAATTTTGGTAAGGTTCAGGAAGATCAATGGGAAGACGATTGTAGTAATTATCATAATAAGGAGGAACCTACCATGACAGACATTTTAAATTCCATAAAAAGCTTCCATAGTGACCTCAATTCAGACAACAGGAGAAATCAAGAAGCAATACAAAAGCTACAGGGGGCCGTTAAGAAAGTAGGCCGCACATGTGCGGAAATTTCGGATCGAATGGTCTCTGTGGAGACACGCACTGAAGTTCTGGAGAAAGATGTCGCAACCCTCCAAACTCAGGATAAAGAGCATGATGGCATCATCAAAGATCTCATGTTCAAAATTGAAGATCAAGAAAATAGAGCTAGAAGAAATAATCTCCATTTACTGGGAATCCCCGAAGGAGCAGAGGGTAGCGACCCACGAGCTTATATGGTGACACTTTTCAAAACTGCTTTTCCCGAACTTCAAAAATGGGAGTGGGAGCAGGAGATTCAGCGTGTACATCGCTTTCCTTTGAATCTCAACAAGCGTCCTCAGTTGCCAAAACAGTATCCACGTGCAATGTTTCGGCAACTTTTTACTACGTCAAGCAGTTTTTGACCTAGCTCGTCCCAATAAAAAACGGGAATTCAATGGTTATGCGTTCTTCATCAGACCGGATAATGCTCATGCCACGGTGGAACGAAGGTGGCGGTTACGACAACTTCTTACCCCATGTCAGCAAGCCGGAGCAACCGTTTATTTACAGAATCCAGCGAAGCTAAAGACAATCTTTAATGGAACTATAAGGACATTTACCTCTGAAATTCAAGCACAAGTATACTTGAATGAGATACGAGATAAACATTGAAGGGAAAAACTAAAGCCAAGTTTAATCGATCTAAGAAATATGGACTGATACTTTTTGTTGCTTAAAGACTCATCTTAAAGACTAACCATATATGGCTGCAAGAATTAAAATACTGGGTGTCTAAGGGGGAGAAAGAGGGGGGTAAACAAATAAGGACACTTTAAATAATGTATAACACGTTTTACACTTTATTCAATGAAGTTTAACCGGTTCCCGGGTCTCCACGAAATTTAGTTTCTAAAGGGTGAGAGAGTTTATTTATTATTGTTAGCAGGTGACCGGGGTATAGATAGGGGATTCCACACGGACCCACTCCTGCTTAGAAGCCATAAGAATGGTTCGGCCGAACCGGGCTGTCAATACGGGTGGTGGGAGGGGGGTGGAGGTCTGGGTGGGAGGGAGATTAGGTATCAGGAATTGGGGGGGTGGAAGGGAGGGATGGGGCGGGCTCGACCAAGGGACAGTAAATATTAGATGGGTGGAAAAAATATTGAGAGTTTGCATCTGTGTGATAAAACAAACAATGGGAAGCATAATCTTGAAACAAACAGGTCACTTCAGGTAGCAAATAATGATTAATCCAATTTTATCATGGCTACACTAAAAATTATTTCAATTAATATATGTGGCCTCAATGATATGAAAAAAAGACAGAAAGTAGCCATCGGGCTACAGCAAATGGGTGCGAACATCGTCTGTTTACAGGAGACACACATTGAGGGTTCCCAACTTTGCCTGCTTAAATCACCGGTATAAACTTATCGTTGCTTCGACACAGGGGGCTCGAACAAAGGGTGTAGCCATTCTGGTAAAAGAAGGGGGGAGCCATTGTACAAAATCTTTATCTGATAAATACGGGCGATGGGCAATTACTGAACTACATTATAATAATGGATCAAATAAGTTGACGTTATGCACTATCTACGGAAGTGTAAATGACGATCCAGAAGTATTGATTCATGTTTCCAATGAGCTCGTACACTGGCCTAGTCCCCTGATAGTTTGTGGGGACCTCAACTTACATCTACCAGGAAACTGGTTATCGGGGAATGAGTTTAAATATCAAGGTAGGAAACCTAAAGTTTACCGGGCACTTCAAGATTTGTGTACACTACATGATTTGATAGATATTTGGAAAGACAAACATCTTATGGATCCCGGGTTCACATATTATTCTCATCCACATTCACGCCATGCCCGTTTAGATGATATGCTTATCTCAAACTCCTTGAAAACTAATTGCTCTGTGGAGAAATTACCGAGAGTCTTATCCGACCATAACCCATTAGAATTAAATCTAAATTGTACTAAAAACAATCATACAATTAGATTATGGACTTTTGAAAGGTTACTCTTGAAGAATGAGAACTATTATCAAAGTATGAGAGAATGGATGCCGACTTTTTTATCGAATAATGTGGGTAGTGCACCGATCAATGTGGCTTGGGATACCCTGAAAGCAGGTATTAGAGGGGAAACACAGCAGTTCTCATTTCGTGTTAATAGAGAGGGTAAACAACGCATGGCCATATTACTGGAAAAACTTAGAAGGGCAGAAGAAGACCTAATCAAAACTGTACAAGAAGGCATGTCAACAGAAAATGAATTGGCCAGGATAGCAATTACTAGAAATCTTATTTCTGAGATTTTTATAGAAAAGGCAATAGCTAAAGCAACATCATGTAAAGAGAAGGTTGACGAAATGAGCGAACAAGTGGGACACCAATTAGCGGTTCGCACAAGAGAAGAATTTTCTGCAACAACAATAAAAGAAATCCAAGATCCAGAGCTAGGCTTGAGAACAGATTAATCGGAAATTAGAACATCATTCCAGAAATTCTATCAAGAACTTTATACAGAACCAGACAAAGAGCAGGACTACCCGGAGGCATATCTAGAATCAACTATCCGTAATAAATTAAAAAAAGAGGATCAAGATAAGTTAGATAATCCCCTTGTCTCGGAGGAAATTCTTCTCTCTCTAAACTCATTGTCAAACGGTAAAGCTGCTGGTGTTGATGGGATCCCGACAGAGTTTTATACTAAATTTGTAGAACAACTCAGGGCTATTATGATAGATTTATTCGCACATATCTTTCAGGGTGGGATACCACCGGCCTCTTGGTCAGATGCTAAGATTGTGATCTTTCCCAAAAAAAACAAAATAGCCACAGAAATGAGATCTTACCGCCCTATAACTCTGATAAATGGGGATTCCAAAATGTATTCAAAACTTTTGGCCTCTCGGTTAGCACCAATGATACACAAAATCGTATCTGAGCGTCAACATGGGTTTATTCCCGGTAGATCAACAATCGATCATGTGCAGAGAGTTATCTCCTTATTTGATTATACCAAGACAACAGGAGACCCTATGGCGCTTATTCTGCTGGACGCGGAAAACGCATTCAACAGGGTCTCCTGGAGATTTCTCTGGGCCTCCCTGTCTCACTCTGGGATCACCGAGAAATTTATAAAAGCTATACAAGGACTCTATATCAGTCTGGGGGCTCGTGTCTTGATTAATGGGCTTCTCTCTGAAAGATTTACTATTACCCGGGGAACTAGACAGGGATGCCCATGCTCTCCTCTCCTTTTTTCAATCTATATCGATTCATTCATTTACCGGCTAGAGAACCATACGTTAATATTACCTATTCAAACACATAATCATAAAACCAACATTTTAGTTTATGCAGACGATATAGCAATTATCACCTCCGACCCTCATAGTGCTATAACTGCTATAGAAGATGAGGCACAACAATTTGGAAGTATTTCCGGATACAAATTAAACCCTGGGAAAACTCAGATTGTTTTGAATGATAAAATCAAGATGAGGGATATAAGAGTCATCGATAATGCCGTTTATCTAGGGGTTAACATCAGTGCCAAAATAGAAAGCATAGTTAGTATTAATATAAACCCATTAATTGCACGCACTAAAAAAGAATTGGCTCGATTGAATAATCTGCATTTGACAATAGGGGGTAGATGCAATGTAATTAAAATGTTGTTTTTGCCAAGATTTTTATATTTCTTTCGAACTACCTGTCTGGAGTTTCCCACAGAACTATTGAAAGCAAGAGATGCAATTTTTTCGGGGTTTATTTGGGGATATAATAAACCTCGTCGGGCCCTCAGATGGATTACCTTACCTAAGGAAAGAGGAGGATTAGCATTACCCAATTGTAAATTATACTATTGGGCCACTGTTCTAAGGTATAGTGTTAACTTGATTTCCCTGGACCCCTATGATCATATCATACCGACACCTCAAGAAATTATTTTAGGTGAGGGTTGTGAAGGATGTTTTTGGCGACTATTCAAAAAAACTAAGTTTAAGACTATATCTAGTGTATATAAAGTCTGGTGCATTGTACGAACGCTAATTGGGCTGGGACGTTATTCATTCTACACCCCCTTAAATAATAATAACGATCTTCCTGTGATCTTTCAAGATAGCTGTATGAAACGGTGGGTCATTGCCGGGCTGAGGCAGTTAGGTAGTTTCTATACTCCGAATGGTCTTAAAATATTTTCGGAGCTACACCTCAATTATGGAATCAGCAACAAAGATTTCTTTAGGTTTCTTCAAATCAGAGAGTTTTTTATCCAAGAAGGGGGGGGGCCATTAAAATTTCAATCGAGTCAAATCATATATAACCTATGTAAAAAATCTACCCCTAAGATCGGGGAATTATATGACGCTTTGAATTCGCTACTCCCGGATGATATGGGGAAACAATACACAAGTTGGCAAACAAAATTATCAGTTCAATATGAAACTCCCTCTTTAGCGTTTGAATTATCGCAGACATCTTTGATGTCCATTAAATTACAAGCCCAATTCTATAAGACATTTTTTTGCCTATATTATACTCCTCATAAAATCGCAAAGTAGGGACCTGGAAAGGGAACTACATGCTCGCGATGTATGTTATATGAAGCTGATATTATTCACATGTTCGCTTCATGCAATATGCTTACAAACTTGATAACAGAAATTTCTGGTTTTCTTTCCGAGATATTCCAAATCAGGATTAACATAACAACAGAAGAGATTATATTAGGAGTCGCAAACCGCAAAGAGGCTAAAGCATATGCAAGGCTTAATCTTCGTTGCTATGGCCGTTTTACGGATGTGTATTGCTACATCCTGGCTTGATCCGAACCCACCTGCTTTTATAAATTGGAGAACTAGATTACTGGCAACATGTAGTCTTGAGATGGCCAATTACAAAAATAAAGGATATAATAAAAGAACAAGAGGTATGACAATCTGGGAACCTTTACTGTCATGGATACATAACCATACTTAACTATGACTTTGTATTGTGACCTTAAATGTTTATTGTATACAGCAACTATGTTTCTGATAAACTTCTTTATGTGATGTAGAGCCTTTGGTCTGGGTGGTGGGGGTGAGGAAGAAATGTTTTTTTTAAATGAAATGCTTCTGCTGCAATAAAAAAATGTTTAAAAAAAAAAAAGAGAATGAGGGCTCGGTGGATTCCCCGAAGATGCTCTGGGAGGCTTTTAAGACGGTGATTCGGGGCCAGGCCCTTTCCCTGATTTCCGGGAAGAAGAAAGAGCTGCAGAGGGAGCTGGTGGCCCTGGAGGTGGAGGTGGAGGTGGAGGTGGGGAGACTAGAGGCAGACTTGGATTCAGATGTCACATCTGATAAGCTCCACCTTCTCAAACTCAAACAGGACTATAGGGCATTGGCAACGGACCAGGCTAAGGCCCTGGGGAGAGCAGCGCAGGGGCGGTTGTAGGAGGTGGGCGACAAGGCAAAAAAAAAATAATAATAAACAAAGAAAACAATGGCTAAGTCAGGATTTTAGCAGGTGTTAAAATCCAGCGATAATCGCGGTTAGCGCAAGTTTTTTTATCGCTTCGTGGGCATTGCTAATAGGGAGAAGTTGTGTTAGCGACTTTTTCCTATTACTTTTAGTGAGGAACGCCCACTTTGCATGTCATTAGCCATAAATATCGCTGACATGCAAAGCGGAAAAAAAAACGGCCGCTATCGCCATTAAGCTGTCGCTAACAGTTGTTAGCGACAGCTTGCTAATAGGGCAATACAAATATCACCGCTTTATCAGCAAAAAGTGCCGCTAAAGCGGCGATACTGCCATTGCTAATATGGCCTGAAATTCAATGACTGCAAAGATGTATTTCTCGCTAGGTTAGCAGGGACTGCTCCAGGATCATGAATGGACCAGATAATATCTCCTTCCAGATCATGTAATACGCAATAATCAAACAGGATAGAAGGTCGCATTGAACGGATCGCTGTCTATTTTTCCTTTTGGGAATATCTTGGGGCATTGTCTTCATACTGGATAGGCAGGACCAGCAGTTTGCAAGTCACAGGAGTCTGGAGCATTAAAATAGGAATTAGATTGACAACTGCAGAATAAAGAAAATGTTACAAAATGAAGAGTGGTGCCTGGTGAAAATTGTGAGGACTTTTGACACTTACTTACCCCCAGTTAGGCCATGTGTGTATTACTACACTCACTAAAAACTTGGTCTAACTTTGTCCAGCAGCGGCCTGTGCAGGTAAGAGCAGTGGGGCCGGGTTGGGGGGGATCCGACTGACAACCATGAGTGAAAATTAACTAAATAATGTATTTCCTCCTGTCGTTGTCTGTCAAAGTCCCCCCCATCTGGCCCACCGCTCTTACCTGCACGGGCCGCTGCTGAGTTTGTCTAGCCCCTGGCTGTGTGCCAGTCTTAGACCAACTACCTGAATTTACATTTAAGGTGATTATTAATCAGTCAGTGAGGTAAAACTCTCCTCCAGTGTTAGAGTCCTGCTGCGTAAAATGACGGATTACTTTGAGGTTAAAGTTAAAACTGGTGTCTACCTCCAGTTTGATGACAATCTACAGGTATTACCTTTCCTTTTTACACTTTCTTATGAATATAATAATGTTTTAGGAGTTTATGTCTAAGCAAATGTTTCCATCAATATCAATGTTAACCACATGCTCACAAACTGAACTAAGTATAACTTCAGATCTATACTTGCTAGAAACCCCAGTGGTACCAGCATATATAAAGGGTGAATTTATCACATGATCTATTATACTCATCTTTCATATTCATATGTTTATTCGATCTGTCTAACTGTTGGTTTTATTTAATCCTTTAAATAATATAAATTAGTAAGATTTCCTGTGTGCATGGAGTCTTCAGCTACTTGGCTAATAGGATGATGTACAAACTAACCTCTGGGACTGTTTTCGTGCTTGATTAGTGAAATAAGGTAGTTATCGGTATGTTCACCATTCATTTACAAATGTGCCATCCAATGGAGGGCAAACTTCTGTTCTGCCTTTATACCAACTTTCCACTACAAGGAGATGCATTTTCAAGGAACTGTGAGCCACAAGAATACAGGTGGAAACTAAAACATTACCCTGAACTAGAAAATGGCTTTTTATTTTAAATGTGTTGCAGAGGTTGTACACCTTACATTTGAAAACAGAGGTTAGCTTTGACGAAATTAACTCATTCTCTAACTCCACGTTTCAATGACTGAGCTGTGTGTATGAACACATATTTCACTGCATGAGTGCTACTCAAGCAGAGGGTACAAACTGCATGCCTCTGGTTGACAACCTCCAGGAGCCTGATCCCTTCCCAGACTGCTATATCAGCTGTCCACTCAACCTTCTGCTCTATGGTAGCTGTAAAACATTCTTTGTACGAAAAACGCAACATTTTTAGGGGCTATTTTATGAGAGCCCTTCAACACTTTTGCACCATGTAAAGTGCTCCAGGCATGACGCAGGGCTCTTATATAAAGATTTATGATGCCACGCAAAGCCACCCTGCGTGACTTTGAGTGGCCTCATAAATCATGAGTAAGGCGACGCAGTGCAAATCGCTGCCTTGCCTTACTCTGTGCCCGGGAGTCATTGCATGGGTGTTGTGGTGGGTTTTCGAATGCAACACCCATGGAATTTGACGATGCCCCAGATTTACAAAGTGATGTAAACCTGGGTAAGGACCAAATCCGTACGCCTCCCGAGGTGAGGCGTAACAAGAAGTTTGTTAATTTCTCCTCGTTCTTTCCTCTTTCCATGTGTGTGCTGCATTCTGCAGCACACATAGGAAGAGGAAAACGCCTTGTGGAATTGTTATTGTGCAGGAAGGTGCCCCTTCCTGCACAAAAACAACCCTGCCCGAGACGGAGGCACCCTTGCACCATGGTACAAGAGTGTCTACGTTGGAGCTAGGCTGCAAAATGGCGCCACCGCAGGCAGAAAGGACAGGAATTGATTAAATACACTGCATGTGTGCCTTGCTGCACTGCCCTACGCCAAAATGCCATAAACGAGGCCCTTACTTTTTAATTTCTAAGCTGACTTTTCATTGTCATATGAAGTGGGGAAATGAAGAAATTCCCTCCTCTTTTGCCACTATTGTCTGCCAGGAATTCACAGAGAGACTCCTGGTGAGTGTTAATGCATTTATTATTGTGGTTTTCCCCATCAGACTGCAAAGAAATCTTTAGTAGTAAATGCCACGCAAGGGTGGAGTTTCAATGCATGGTTTGCCTTAGAAGTTTGGGAATTCCCACAAACATGAATGTGGTGCACATTCTCAAACTCTGTTCCAAGCCTATCCACCCTGAAAATGGTTGGAGATTTACCTCATCTGAAGTTGCTCCAATTCCAGGAGAGCAAGGGAAATGGATCATACTCACATTTGATTGTGGTTTAAGGTAATTTTTTACTCCATGGAGAAAAAAAAAAGAAATGTGCATTTTCATATTTGCATCATTCCCGTCAAAGAAATTCAATGCTAAAGTAAGATTTTGCACAGTTTGAATAGGAGCCGGCAGGAATTGTCCTATGTCATTGCCAGTAGTAACCTGAAAACCTACCCCTGACACAGCTTTCCAGGTATACGCCTGGGTATGATAGTGAATTCCAACAAAAATTAAAAGAAGATTTAGGTCACAATCTCAATCTTTGCCCATACTATTGTATTTTTATTTGTGAATCAGACCCTAGGTATTCAGATGAAAAAAATGGGGGAACACAGCAAAAATGCATTTCTGTGCTGCAGAGAACACCATTTTGCACATGTTACAAAATAGTAAATGTTCAAATTAAATGTGAACTCACAAGTTTAATCCCTAAATTCTATTTTAGTCTAATTTTCACACATAGGTCTGTAAATATACTATATTTTAGATTTTGAAAATAATTTTCATATGCACCCATCAAAAAAAACTGTCTCCCAATTCATTACATCATCCTTTATTCACTTTATGTAGAGAAATAAACCAACAATGTTGATAACATTACTACTAGGGACTGGAGGGTAAAATCGCACATTCATGGTACAAAGTACAGATTGTCACAAATATGCATTAGAAAAAGGAGAAACCATATTTGTTTCGACACAAGGTACAAAACGTTTCCATCAACTACCACATTTCCTCATAAAACTCGAATTATCATTGAGAGCAACTGTCATAATATATTTTGAAGTCTTTTTTCGAATGAATAGTCTTTGTTTAATAGTTCTGCATGATTAGTTCCCAGTCACAGTAAATCTTCCTATTAGAATCACCATGATATGATTGATATGATTTGAGAGAGAATTTTAGAAACCTCTGTGATCCTGTTATTGCATGGTTTTATTAACAAATCTGCCATACTTTATTGTTATGCTTTTGCTATAAAATTATTTTGCTTAGTTAAGGTTTTGGATGAGCCATTTGTTTTCAAAAGACACTTTGGGGGATAGTCTCAAGAGCGGGCGATAATTATCGCCAACCTAGGTTAATTCAATTCTACATAACGCCGTCTATCGCGAGAAACTAACGCCGTGTTAACGGCGTATTCTCAACGCGTCGGCAACAGGCTATAGTTTCACGATAACGTGTCAAATGTCCGCGTTAAAAAAGTGGCGATGGGTCCAACAGCGATAAAATTATCAACGATAAGCAGTGCCAGGCTTGCAATTCCCACTTCAGGTGGGAAAGTCACCATAAAAGCTGCAAAAAAAAAAAGTTAAAACAAAACCCAAACAACTAAGAAGCACCATGGAGGAAGCTGGAGCAACTACGGAGGCCAACCAGAATCCCACAAACCCCCCGGAGGACCAGCTAGAGACCTCGGGGAATGAGAAGGGCAAGGACAGGAAGAAGAGCAACCTGCGATTCAGTCCGCAGGAAAACAAGATCCTGATTACAGAGGTGGTAGAACACCACAAACAACTGTTCATCACCTCCGCTGTGTCAATGGTAACTAAAAATGCAATATGGCAATCCATCTTGGCCATGGTGAATGCAGTCGGAGTGAAGAGAAGGGAAGCGGACGATTGCAAGAAGCGCTGGAATGATGTGAAGCGCAAAACCAAGCTGAAACTCGCTAACAACCGGAAAGCAGCAATGTAGACTGGAGGTGGGATTCCAGCGCCACAGCAGGAGCTGGATGAGAAGGAGGAAATGATGTCCACAGTCATCAGTGGGGAGACGGTGGCAGGAGTTGGGGGACCGGTCACTGCTCAACATGACCTGACCCAACAGCAACAGGGTGAGTAACGACCAGGGACTGGGGGGACGGGTGGAGATGGGCACAATGGCACATATGCACAAATAAGTATAGCACAGTGCACACCCACAATGACTCTGGATCATGTCCCTGATCTTCTTGGCATACTGCAGCACACATAAAAACAGCAAGTAGGCCCCAGTCGACAATGTGCCCAGAGGGGGCCCTCCCCACACATCACTAATCTCACAACAACCCTATGCACATGTGCTGAACACAGCAAAGCTGCGGGTCCATGAGCCACACTGACAATACAAGTGACACTGCATGATGATTAGCATGGCTGCAGTCCAATTATCATGACATGGTGCACGCCACGACACTGAGGTGGCTGAGTGTGGACCACATCCGTAAAGGAGCAGGTCACACTCTGACAGATCCACGTGCACAAACAACCCCTGAAGTCATCAAGACATCTGCGGACAAACCATCCCAAGAGTCCCAACTCCCACCAAGAGCCCAATTTACCCAAGTCTGCAACATCTCAGCACTGTATGAGCACAGAAGTGAAAGGCACACCGCCTGAAAGGGATAAGGGCCAGCAAAATCAGAGCTGCAGGGGCGACTCTCCCACAATGCAGCACATACACATAATAATCAGAGCATATCCACATTGACAACAATGTGGTACAAACTACAACACTTTCACAACAGAACAGAGGACACAACTGCTGCCGCTTGTGTGTACAAACTGCCCAATCACATTTGGCATAGCAGGAAACTGTGAGATGATAATGTACAAATACAACCTCACATCACTGATGGTGTAGAAATGTCCACTGTCCTGCATCAAATAGGCATCTCCTCCCAAACAGTCACAATGTACATTGTCCTGCAGTCTGTTTGTAAACTTGTCCAATGTGTGAACTTACATGGAACACACTGTTAAACTGCATCTCCCCTTTACATTGCAGAGGGAGAATCAACACCTCCTACAGAGCAGACCATACATCTCTTCACTGATGATGAACAGGACCTCCACACCATCAATCCCGACGCCCTCCAACAGCTCATGGACACCCTCAGCACCCCACCCCCAAGAGCAGGGCAGCCCAGCTGCATCGAGAAGACCCCACCCCCTGCACAGACCACACAGCAGGAAGCACCCACCACCACAGCTGTCTCCCAGGACCCCCACTACCATCACATTGCATTCCAACGCTGTGTGTTAGAGGGCCAGAAGGAGATGGCTGATCAGGTGCGGGTGGGGTTCGATCTCATGGCAGCCAAACTAGATGAAATACGTGGGTGTCTAAGTCCCATCAGGGACCACTTACAGTCCCTAACGGACACCCACAGTCGGCTCCATGCTCTCTAACAAGCCATGGCTGACATCGCTGGAGTCATGACTCTGAGACAAGAACAACTGTCTAGTCAGAGTGGCTCCAGTGATGTCAGCCAGGAGTTGTGACACATGCGGAGGATCATGGAGAACATGGAGCGGATGCAGGCAGAAAGAATGGCTGCCACGGCTGCACACCAGCGAGATGTACCTGGGATCTTCCATGCTCTGCAGATCCTCATCATGGCAATGCTGCCACAAGGCCTGGCGCAGATGAATGCTGCTGCTACTACTCCATCCACATCTCCACCCCTGATGTGTTAGTGCCTCACAGTGTGGCAGACAATCCACCTCCGGCCCATGATGTGTCACTGCTACACAGTGCTGCAGACATAACACCACCACCCACATGTGAGGCACATCACCCATCAGAGGACGATGATGTGGATGATTCTGTCTTTGTGGTAAGAAGGAAGCAGTAGCATTCATCTCCGCCATATGGCCTGTTTCAACTTGGTTCTGCCCTCTGCATCATGCCCTGGAATAACACCTTCCACTGTCCCCCTATACACTCTGTGACACTCACCTTGGCCCTCGACATTGACTGCCATATTCAGTTTGGTTACCAATGGCACAGCAATCAGACTGTGGACTGAACTCTTCCTCTTCCAATGAACTTGTCAATCCCTCAAGGACTCTGGCTGGCCCTCCACGGGGCAACATTGTAATGTGAGGTTTGCATGGCCATGTACTGGTTGAGCTTCAACACTCCACCGAATGTGATTAAAACATTATAATTCACCCAGATGTGTCATGTCTATGATCAAGCAAGTATGAGATTGAGGCTAGGCCTTTGGCTTATGCTGCGGCAATAAAGATACACACGCAAAAGTTGGCATGTATGAGCCAAGACCCCGAGCAGTCTTGCGCTTCTTAATTTGTACAGTCGGGCGAGCCCGCCCTCCGGGTGCATGCTACAATGCAACATTGTCGATTAAGGGCCGGGTGGCGTCAACACTACAACAGAGAGACATTCCATAGTTACTTTTGTGGCCAGCCCGGAACTGAAGCATGCCCAGAGACCCGGTCCATTTCTTCATGCTCCTCGAACGCTTACGCGTGGGCTGCCACCACGGTGCTGGGTTGTGCTGTGCTTCGGAGTACGTCTCCTGACATTCAACCCAGGCTTTCCAGCGGCCTGCCTGGGACAGGGGTGGCCCCATGACTGTAAAGGGCTCCAGTGGCGTTACCAAGGACATGCTGTTGGCTGCTGGGGACGATGACTTGTGGTGCACAGAGGTAGTGGCACCTGAGGCACTGCGTCTGGCACGGGCCTACCGCCATGTGGCGATGACTTGCGGTGCACTGAGGTAGGCCCACCTGAAGAGCTGAGTGGGTGTGCAGCCTGCGATGATGTTGGAGGCCTGGAGGTCAGGACTGGATTTTATTTGTGTGAGACCTGCTGGACCTCAGTGTAGGCCGGAGGGAGCAGTCAGCACAGACAGAACTGCGCGGTGCCGTGCCACAGGGTGCGCTGGTGGCCTGTTGCGCGGAAGCCAGCGATCGGCTGAGGAGGCTGCCAAGCTTGTGGGCCTCGGGCTTGAAGATTGCACCGGCACATGGTGGGCCCTCTATGAGACACGCTAGTGGCAGCAGGTGAGCAGTGAGACCTGGGTGCGCAGGGGTGGGCAATCACCGCTGGGTGCCGGACGGGTCTGGGGACCAGTGGGCTGGGGTGCAGCAGGTGCACAGGATCGCGCAGGCACCACCAGTCATGGCGGCTGCCTCGTGGAAGTGGGAGGGGCACCGCCCTGGCAGACACCCCCCTGCAGGCGATGAGGAGATGTGCGCCGGGTGGCGTGTGGCATAGCTACCTCGTCTCTGGTGTAAATTTGGCCATTGAAGGTGGTCGGCCATGTGTGTGTAGGCCTATGGTCAGGATATGGCTGACACAGAGACACATGCAGTAGTTACTTTGGTGACCATTTCGGAAGTGAACCATGCCCAGAGCCCTGGGCTATTTATTCACACTCCTACGCTGGACTGGGGTATGCCGGCCCAGCCCACTACACTTACGCTTACAGGCAGGGCCACATAGTTCCATGTCCACGGTCTTCCCCACAGCCTGAGGTAACATGGTTGCGTCCACTGTCCACAACACTACAAACACCAGCAGTATATGTCCACATGGACATGTCTGTGCTCTGCATACTCAAGACTGTCCAGCACATCACCGCCACTCTTGGCATTGTGTACATTCTTATCCATGGGTCACTTGCCTCCTTCGCACATTCTTGGTTCCTATCTCTCCCCACATGCTACAATTGTGTGGCAGAGGGGCTATGCCTTTGTGGATGGTTTGTCTACATGTCTGGCCCCTGTTACCACAGTTACTTGTGTTGTCGTGTCTGGTAGGTAGGCATGTTAGTTGGCATGTTGTATGTGATTTTTTTACGTGTGTATTCCCACAGTTGTGAGTTGTATGATTGTGGAGTTGAGGTGTGTAGTGTGTTCCGTTGGTACTTACCAACAAGCAGTTCATTTCCATAGGTGCCATCCTGAAAGCGCAGGTTGATGATGGACTGTCGGAAGATGTAGGAATCATGCACACTGACTGAGAAGTTGGCAACGACATTGGTGATCAGTCCCCTGTGGTCCACTATTGCCTGCACATTGATGGAATGCATGTGCTTTCTGTTGCGGTAATTGTGTGCAGTGTCAGCAGGGGGCACAAGTAGGACATGTGTGCAGTCAATTGTCCCCAACACGTGTGGGAAGCCAGCATTGGCGTAAAAGCCTTGCTTGGTCTCCAGCTGTTTCTGCGCAGTGTGGGGGAAGTGAAGGTGCTGGGGTATCAAACTGATGATGGCATCCAAAACAGGTGTGAGGAACTTTGATAGGGCTTGCTGTGAGACTCCTCCGACTCTGCGACTCTGACAGTTGTTGGTTGGAAGGCACCAGAGGCCAACAAGTGCAGCACAGCCAGCAGCTTTGTCTGCGGAGGGATGTTGGTTGTCCGCTGTGTTGGTACCAGCAGCCTGTGGGCAATGTTGGTCAGGATGTGGAGGATGGTTGTACTTTGGAGCCTGAAGTGGGCAATGATATCCTCTGGCTTTAAATCTCTGAGGCTGGTAAGTTTTCGGAAGGTCCGCTATCTTGTTCTGCGCTCCCTCGGTGGTAGTCCGGGGGGGTGGTCCTGGGGGTGGGGGTGGTCCTGGGGGTGGTGGCGGTGGGTGTTGTGGCCCTCTTGGGTCTCCAAGCTGCATGATTAGTTGCTCCATGGCATCTGTTGGTCTTCAGATGGGGCTCTGGGCTGGGCTCCCTTTGTACTGCAGGTTTTTGTCCTACTTAAGACCAAAAAAAAGCAGGTCTTAAGTCCCTGCTGCTAACGTGCCTTATCGCCTGTTTTTGGACTGCATCACCGATCTGGCTGGTCGTTGAGAATATCGCTAAGTGATGTTATTGTGAGTTTTTGGACGGGAACGCCTACTCCGCATATGATTAGCGTTAGTTGTCGCTGTCAGCCTTGGCGATGTTTTTAGCGGCAGCTATCACAGGTAAACTGACGATGTCGGCTGTTAGTGCAGGCTTGTGAATAGGGCGATAAATCTATCGCCATTTTCGTGGCAGAAAAGTGACGCTAAATCGGTGATGAGTCCTTGAGATTGCATGGTGGCAATTTATTATAGAATATGCACCATCTGGCGTAAATGAAGATTTCACACAAATGTTTTCATTGTTATTATTCTGCATGGAGTTAGGAGCAAGGTTTTATCTTTTTTAAAAACTTTTTATTTAATTAACATTGACATACTGATATTCTGCTTGTTTGGAATAGCTATTATGTTTGGTGGAATATGACAGAGCAATGTTTAATCGGTAATGTCGATGCAAGATATTGAGCACTCCTTCCAGAGAAAAGGAGCAAATCCTTACGTGATCACACAGTTATTCTCTCGTTCTCTCTATTTTACTGTGACAATCATGTTTGGGCAGATTAGAAGACACATTTTTATCATATCAACCCACATAATGTGTAGATCAAATAAGTACAAAGATCAAGCAAAGTCACTTTAAGGTCAGCTTGGTGCATTCTGCAGTAGTATTGTTGTTGAGTTAATCATGACCTTATAGAGTATATGAACACTGGTTTAAAAAACATGAGGGATACTATATTACACATATAACAAAGTGAAACACATGTGCTGATGCCCTAGAAGAGATTATTGTTGAGAGGAGAAACAGGGATGGCCAGTGGGCTAATATTGATTACATAATTTTCAGGAGACACTGTACCTCCCACAGATAATGGAGCAGCAAGGTAATCAGGAAATCTAATTTCTAACATTTAATGCACAGGGCCTGAATTCATGCACAAAGCGTGAATCACTTATGAAGTGGTTGCATTCCAAAGTAGCAGAGATAATGTTTCTTCAAGATGTACAATTGCTATATAAAAATGTGGTAAGGTTGAAATCTAGTGTATTCTTCCCCATGGAGTTTCATTCTACAGCTCGGTCCAAGGTGAGGAGAGGGGCTATTCTGTTTAGAAACAGTATTCTATTTAGGCAAGGGTCTATGTACAGAATAAAGAAGGGAGAATGATGAACATCAGTGGCGTGGTATACAACATACTGTGCACAATCATTTCACTCTAGCATCCAAATGAAAATAAGGAAATGTTCTATTCACAAGTGAGTGCCCACTTCGCTATGGAACATATGATAATTGAAGGAGACTTTAATGTAACCCCGGTTCCTAGATTAAATAGGTCCACCTCCTTGGTGTGACAATAAAATTCCCCCTTCCCTCTTAGCAGGAATTGAAGGCCTGAACCCACAACTGAGTCTTCATATTTCGGAATTCAATCTTTTAAATGATTTCCAGTCTGGTTTCAGACCAAACCATAGTACAGAAACAGCAATTCTGCACATAGTAGATGACGCTTTATTGGCACTCGACCATAACAAAACATGTCTCCTAATCCTGTTCGACCTTTTGTCGGCTTTCGACGCGGTTAACCATGCCAAAATAGTAGATCGGTTGAAAAACAGAATGGGACTAGAGGGAACAGTCCTAAAATGGTTTAGATCCTTTCTCGAGAATAGATCGCAAAACTTCATAGTCAACCAAACCCTCTCAGGCCCAACCAAACACAATATCGGAGTTCCGCAAGGGTCAACACTATCTCCGGCGCTATTTAACCTATACGTAGAACCACTCACGGATATACTACAAAAAGCGAACATTTCTTTCCACATGTACGCAGATGTACATCAAGGTCACATCAACAGAAGAGATAAAGTCCATGAACCAGGCACTAAAGAGACCCATCCAATGGTTAACGGCGAACCACCTGAAGCTAAACCCTCAGAAAACCAAATTCCTATTGATTACACCCCAAAAGAGCAAATCAAATATAGTAGAATGGAGCAACACTATCACTGCTCTAAAGTGTACTCCGAAGATTGTCGACTCTACTAAATCTCTGGGAATTACTCTGGACAAAAACCTGAACATGTTAGCACATATTAACACAATGGCAAAAAACGCCCGTTTCGATTTAAGTTACCTGCGAAAACTAAAACCATTCCTAAATGAAACAGATCTCAAAATAGCAGTTCAGGCACTGGTCATATCAAGGATTGAGTATGGTTGCACAACTCTGGCAGGGCTCCCCAAGATCTCAACAGCCCCACTGAAAGCCTGTCTGAATGCAGCCACAAGACTTATATCTGGATCCAAAAAAATCGACCATATCACCCCTCACTTGAAAGCCCTTAACTAGCTGCCCTTCGAAGCAAGAATTCAATTCAAATTGGCATGCATCACGCACAAAGCATTACACCACAAAACTCCAGTTTACCTCGCACAAAAACTCAAGCTATCAGGAGGGTGCCAATTCTCCAGGAGCCACGCAGACCTACTATTGAAACCAGCTCGTTTTTGTAAGAAAAGAACTTATGACCGAGCATTCTCCGGGGCAGCACCGAGAATCTGGAACGCTATCCCCCCTAACATTAGAAGAATTCCATCCATCACGGCATTCAAAAAGGAAGCAAAAGCATTTTATATGAGGAAATTTCTCCCATAAGTCCATAGAGCAGAACCTTTGTCACTGTCTACAAACCTCTCATGACTATTCCATGCTCCCGCTAGCCGCTCACTAACCTTATATGGGCTTGTATATATGTTCAAAATGTAGCCTATTACTTTAAACTACTCATGGTAATTCAAATGTTGACTGATATATATGTGTATATATTATCCTTTGATGACTAATGTTTTGTTCTAATCTTGGTAAGCATCTAATGACTTGTAACGTATAAGGTTCTGTTTCGCTGAAATGCTGCTGTAAAGCGCTCTGATACCCTACGCAGGGTCATGTTTGCGCTATAGTAAACACTAAATAAATAAATAAAAATCTACCATACACTACACCATCACAAGAAAAAATTTAAAAAAATCTGAATTGTTCAGTGATCCCACTCAAGAATAGATGTCTTCCAAATTTCATCACACGTCAGAGAAGCAGGGTATTCTCTGACCATGCACTGGTTAAAATGATAATTATGACCACCTCTAACAAAGTGAACCCCACTATAATTTGGAGAAAGAATGAAGTGGCTTTTAGTGATTTTGTTGTTACAAGTAACCTTCATGAAGCTATGGAACATTATTTTGAACAGAAGGTGAAGGGAGATGTGTCCTGGGCTGCAATTTGGAATGCTGACAACGTGGCAATAAGAGGTATATTTACCTGCCACACAACCATCTTTCTGAGGTTGCAAAAGTGTGAAAGATGGAATTGTAAATTCCAATAACTCAATTGGAAAAAGAACATAAAAAAACCTGCTTAAGGCAAACATATCAAGAATTACACTGAGCTAAGGGTGAACTAGAAAGTTTATTACCTAAAAGTGCATCCCATAAATTGTTAGATGTATCACAGACTAACTATGAAAAGACAATAAGGTAGATCATTTCTTAGCAGAAAACCTAAAACAAGCCAAAAATAGAAATTATATACATTCAAAAGAATTAAAAAATAGGAATACACAAAAATCTGACTAGGGTGTTATGGATATATTTGTATGTACTACAAAGCTCTTTATCAAATGAGAACCTGCAACCCAATAATCTCAGATTAATACCAAAAAAACAAAGTGTTCCTTTCAATTCAACCAGAATATTTTTGACAGTCTAGAAGAACTGAACACAAATGATGATGTTAGGGAAGTAATCGAATCACTCCCAAATAATAAAACACCAGACCGGTTATCAAATTCATTCTACAAACTTGTTAGCACCATTTCAGTGGCTTCACTACACAAAATATACAATTCCTTCATTGAGAAAGACTGAGAATAATGGAGCATATACTCTCATTGATATTAAAAAAATAAAGATCCCAAAAAGTGTAGTTCTTGCAGACTTATTGCCCTCCTTAATGATGACACATAGATCTCCACTAAGATCCCCACAAAAATCTAACATGTATGGTTCTGTGGAGAAGTGTGGCTCAATGGTTAGAGCAGCAGACCCTGATGCAGAGATCTGTCCCGGGACCAGGGATCAATTCCCGCCTCGGTGGGTCTTGGGCTCAATTTCCTCGGACCTGACATTTCTCGCTTCGGTGCCTACTCTAATCATGGGTGCAACTCTGGGCAATAGCTTGCTTAATCTCCACAACGGCCCCAACAGCGCTGGGGATGCCTGGCTTCACTTTGGGCTTCACTTTGGGGGTGACATTTCACAGGGAAAGCCAGGAAGGGTTCCACAGCGGTATGAGTACAAGCGCCAGGACGCCCTGTCGCTGGGGCAGCAGTGCGCTATACAAGTACAAAATTTCATTTCATTGAGAAAGACTGAGAATAATGGAGCATATACTCTCATTGATATTAAAAAAATAAAGATCCCAAAAAGTGTAGTTCTTGCAGACTTATTGCCCTCCTTAATGATGACACATAGATCTCCACTAAGATCCCCACAAAATTCAAACAGGTATGGTTCACATTGATCTTGCCATCCCAAGAAGGTTTTTCATGGGTTATAACACTCGGTTAGCATTATTTATCCTTGACACGACTACCAGAACAAATGTACAGCTGCTTCTTTTGATGAGTGAAAAAAGGAGCTTAATTGGGGTGATTGGGTATATTTAAAGAAAGTTCAACTTAAGTAAGGTCTTGGCCCATTTCCCAGCATCCCTCCACAAAATTAAAGAAAATATTTTGCTTTCCAGATCTAATAGCACTATCAAGGGGACAGGGTAAGGTTGCCCTTCATTCTTTCCCTTCCTTATGGAACCATTCTACAATAAATCATGAGCAATTGCATGATTTCAGGAGCTCTCACACATAGGGGCCTAATATAATTTGCATTATTTGTAACACTGTCCTTTTTGACAGACCCTAGTAATTTGGTTTCAGCCATGGTAGATAATTTGTATACATTTCACAAAATGGCATTTCAAGTTAATTATCATAAGTCTAAGGGAATACAGCCTCCTACTGTGTGGAATCTATACAATTTGTATGCAGTGGTTCATTTGAATGCAATATATAGAAGTTCTGATCTATATAGCAGAGCATGCACTTAGCAGGGTTCTGATAACCTCATGTGGCAGACATGCAACCACATTAGTCATTTTTGGAGGGAAGTTCTCTCAATTGTTAAAAAAAGACAAATATGTAGTTGCCAATAAACCCTCTAGTTGTATTACAGGGAGATGCTGATAAGGAGGGGCAGTGCCCAAGGTCCTCATTCACCATCAGTTTGATTTCTCAATATTTGTTGGTGGCCAGATAAATCATAGCACCAAAATGGAAGGCCTTAGAGTCTCCCACTGCTAAATTATGGTGGACAAAGGCTTGGAATACCCATGCAATTGAGACGTTAACAGCCACAACCAGAGATAATTTGTGGAAATTCAAACATGTTTGAAATCTTGTTCAAACATATATCAAAAGCCAATTTTCGCGGATATGGGTGCACCCTCCCTCAACCTTGTTACTTCCAGCAGATGAGTCACTATCACCGATGGCCTTTAGACTTGCTCCCTACACAGAATGTTACCATTCTGGAGCTGAGCTTCTACTTTAGCAAAGTTATTAGTAATTTTATACCTGCAAGTCTGTCTATGAGTGCAATGCCAGATAGTTGTCTTTTGTTGTGAGACATTTTAATGGCTGTGTTGATACCGCCTAAGAAGATCACTGCCATTTTATATGCAATCCTATATCTTCAAGTTAAGCATCCGTGAATATAAACATTGTGCATTGTTGCTGCTATTGTAGATAACCCTGTATGAGATTATTTTTTACCACTTCCATTTATCAAGAGAAGATTTCTTTAAAAACGTTTTAAAAAAAGGAGAGAAATAACAATTTGATTATTCATCTATTTCTCTATTCATGGAATCATATTAAGGATTCATTTTTATTAGTTCCACTTCCCAGAAAATCAAGCAATTCATGCAGTGGGTTTTTAGAGAATGCTCCTGAATCAAATCTAATTAGCATGCCACTTAGTCATCCCAGGCCTTTTTAGAAATAATCTGGAACAATTTTGGAAAGCTTTTAGGGTCCAAGCATGCCAAATCAGCTAATTAAAAGTTGTGATTTGATTTTAGGGTCCAATAGCAAACTTGACAATTGCTGTATTGCACACTTCTACCCTGAATGTATCACTGTCTGACCAGACAGATTCAGTCGCTTCGGTTTCACAAGGTATCATCTTTCTGTGTACTTGAATCTCAGAAATCTTACTCAATCACACTCACATTTCTCCAACATGTTTTTGTCCAATTTAATAAACGTCTTTGTTGCATCCAATATGCTGCTGAAATCCTAAACCTGCCAATGTGCAGCATCTATTGTTTCAATTATCATGTGATGTGCCCATTGTACAACTATACCTTGGGTTTGCAATTACAGAGACAAATGAGTGATATTTTGAAAAATAAACACACATCTGTGCATTTAAAATGGTATCAAATGTAATTTGTGTCTTCTGAAATAACTTAATCCCTTTGTTTACCACATTCTTGAGGTCATCAGATATGGGTATCTCAGTCATTGTGTTAAATGTTCATTTTAGAGAGTGCTACACCTTTCACTAATAAAGAGTTATGCCGAACCTTTCTTCAAGATGTGTGTCTCACCTCAGGTTCTTTCTAGGGGTGGGCGGAACTCACAGGATTCCCCTGAGTTACATAAAAACTCTTGTTCCGCACTGTAAAATCAGTGTGAATGATACCATGCAGTACACGGTCGCGATCTATCCTGAGCACCCACATTAAGAAATCGCGCCAGGAGGCGTTCTAGATCCCGGTCATACTAGGGGATGCAAATGTTTGCTTGCGCTCACCAACTTAATGTTGGCAAGCTGCTTGTGAGGAAAAGTTCAACTACCCAGTGTTTGGTGTACCGTACTGGAGCTCGCATTCCAAGTAGAACGCGTAGTGGAAAAAACTCAGTGAACTCCACTTGCAAAAGTGGAATTTTTGCCCACCCCTAGTTCTTACAAAAGTATGTGTCTAATTTGAAAAGCTGATGATAGATGGCCCTCAAAAGTGGACCCCAAGAAATTCCCTCTTCCTCTCTCAAGAGAAAGCATGCACCAATCAATACACAAGAATGGACAGCAGGCTGTTCAACCAATTAACATGATTAGGAGTAAACAAATATGCCTGTAATATGAACTGCATGCAGTATTTATCGCATATGCCAAATATTGCATGTGAAGACTAAAATAATATTACAAGCTTGTTGGGACACTAAAAAAACAAGGTAAATGTAGCTCTTATATGTCAACTCACACTACAATAGGTGGTACATTTTACAAATCCAGTCACTACCAGCCAAAGTATTACAACAATTCAGTGGTTCACAGCAAAGAAGTGTGCAATACCCACCTTACAACCCTACAAACAATAGAAAAATAAATAAACAATATATTTATGTCTGATCAATTAAAATTGTTACAATAAATCTTTAAATAAACATGTAATATATCTAATAACTGATTAAAAGAAAATGCATTTTTAAGTTTCAGCAAAGCTAACGTGCATGAAGAAGAATATGATCTGACCAAAATTGTAAATAAGAATATAAAAAGGAAAACAAAAATATTTGGGGGATTTTAAAACACATTATGGGCATTGAAAGGGCATTCTTTATTACTTGCTTCTGTTGCTTCAACAATTAAAAGTTGCACATTATTAATTTAATTTAATTTATAAACAATATCACAAACTCCAACAGTGTGGAAAAACGCACTCAGATTCAATGCAGATTTACTTCTGACCATGGAGGCTCAACAGCTACACATTAACCACATTAAACAAAAGTGGTACACGGGAAATTGTTATTCAGCGGATTTTACCCCCAAACCAATGGACCATGAAAAACTGCAATACAAAATGCCAGTTCAGAAGGTAGAAAGCTTTCATTTGCAGCATGACAAATGACTGTTTATTCATTTAAGATTAGACTTCCCCAAGAGGACTAGGAAGTTGTGCTTTATGGGCTGTTCTTCTCAGTGCCATTTATGGGTAGGGTTGTGTAGATAGGTAGGTGAACAAGGTGAATGGTGCTGTGGATGGAGTGTACTTATTTTGTTTCGGCAAAGTTTGTAACACAGCTCCTTGTCATTGGTAAGAGTCTTCTAGGGCTTCTCCAGGCAATTCTATGCATAACCATCCACAATCTCAAGTTGCAGAACGAGAAAACATTAAAGTGATTCAGGATTTATGTATATCAATGGGTATGGTGCATCTGTATAGCCCGGTGAAACTCTGCCTACTACACCTTATAAATTGCTGCATACAGGTAAAATAACTGTAACCTGAGGGATACCTTTATTGTATTATGTTGCAGCCTGACTTAATATATAAGTAACCCGAGATAATGTATTACTGTTGGACCTGGCCCTCTCTGCAGGGTCATCCCTAATCTTTTGCCTTTACCCTCCCCTTACTGAATTCATTGTTGTTGGCTTTAAGACTGTACACTTTACCACTGCTAACCAGTGCTAAACTAAAGTGTGTGTGCTCTCCCCTATAAAGATGGTAGATTTGGCGTATACCCAATTGCCATATTTAATTTACTTGTAAGCCACTAGTAAAGTGGTACTACATGAACCCAGGGTATGTAAATTAAATGCAACTAATGGGCCTGCAGCATTTACTGTGCCACCTACATAAGTAGCCTTTTAACCATGTATCACGCCTGCCATTGCATACTGTGTGTCCAGTTTTAACCTGCCATCTCACCTGGCAAAAATAAACTTTTGTCAAGCCCAAACCTTCCTTTTTTCATAAATATAATTCATCCCAGGGTAGGCCCTAAACTGCCCACAGGGCAGGGTGCAATGTTTTTAAAAAGTTGGACATGTAATTTTAAGTTTTGTATGTCCTGGTAGTGAAAAACTCTTCAATTAGTTTTTCACTACTTCATAGCATACCTCTGTCATATGATACCATTTGAGTTACCTTATTACATTTAATAAGGTGTAATGTCCAAATGGGAGCAGGTAGCCAGTTCATGTTTGTGTCTTTGGTATTTTAATGGAAAATCCACTGGTAAAGGCATATTTTAAATTACAATATTTTTAAATGCCACTTTTAGAAAATTGGCATTTTTACTTCCTTAGCCATTTAGTGCCCGTAGCCTGCCTCTGGGTCACATGACAGGGTGTAGCTGACAATTGGGATTTCTGAATTCCTCTTAGACAGCCACACATAATAGAGCTTTAGGTGGGCATGGTTGAGCCATCACTGGCAGGCTGAGAGGGAGGAGCTGGGTGCAACCACACTTATACTTGGATAGGCTTTGTCCTGCCTACACAAAGGGCTGCAGTTAGTCTGGAGGAAAGACAAGGCCTGTAGTTAGTCTGTAGCCAGAACAAGGTAGACAGGATGCCTGGTACTTCAAAGGGAAATGTCTATAAGTTTCTCCCACATTCCAGAGGAAGAGTACCAGGTATAAACATTGTACCTTAGGCACCACCTCTTCAGTACACTTCTGGACCTGTGGACACTATGCCAGAAAGGACTGCTGTGCTGCTGAATGGACTGCCACTCTTCTGGACTGCTGTGCTGCTGGACTACTGCTTTGCTGAACTGCCACCTTGCTGTGCTATCCTGCTGCCTGCATGCGTGTGTGAGAAGCAGTGACCTCTATTTGTTGAACCCAGTACCTCAGAGTGACTCCAAGGGCTAGTTGGCTGGCCTCCTAACCAATATTGAACCCAGTATATGGACTCTGTCATCTGCGAATCCTACTCTGCCAAGTGGTGTTACCCCCGTCATGGAACCTTGGACGTGGGCCTGAAGGTGCTCTGCCAGCCCATCTATGGAACCTGCATACTCAACACATCTCCTCTTCTCTGTGGCACAAACCTGAGCAGAACTAATGCATCACCTCCATTGCTAGTTTTCCCCAATGCAAAGAACTCCACATTCACCCTGCACCGCAGCAGAACTGCCTCCTGCGTGAATCTTTTCTGACGCAGGCCCTCTCAAGCAACTCTTGTTGATGGCAGCCATGACTATGACGCAGGGTCTCGCATTGCAGCCTCAAAACTCCTCGGAACTGATGCATCTTCTGAGTCCATCATCTAACTGGGTCCACGTAGCCAGCCCACACTTCATTGTGTTCGGCCTGAACCAGATGATCACAGTTGTCGCTTTGTGCTTTTTGGTGCTATTATCACTGAAATCTTTAAAAAGGCATATCTCCAGTTCTACTGATTGGATTGTTGTCATTTTGGGCTGCTTTTATATTATAAATGACTCTATATTTCTGAATCTGATGTGGGATCCATTTGTGGTGTGTTGTCACTGTGTTACTGTTTTAAGTGTTACAAAATACTTTTCACATTGTCTCTGACTGAAGCCTGGCTTCTCTCTGGGAAGCTACCTGAGGGTTGCACACAGGTTAATTTACAGGATGCTTGTGCCTTCATCCTGAGAAGAATTGTGGTTGCTGCTTGAGAAGGGTTTCACCCCACAACCAGTGACCCAATTCCTTACTGTTGCTGACTAAAGATTCAGGGCCTTAGAGTTTGGAGTACTCCGTAAAAACTGGGCGAATATCCCGGCTGGCAGTATTACAAGTGCCATAGGCGATAATGCACTAGTAAATCGCAAGATGGGTTGCCCACCACGTTTAGACGGAGTATCTCATCTGCCCCACTCTACAGGTCTGATTCACAAATTGCATTTTTGTAATACATGAAGTAGCAGTACAGTAGCACTATTTACTTACTAAAACATGCAATTCACAAACCTAAATCTCCACCTCAACATCTCCTACCTTTTGTATGGAGAGACCACTGAGCAGACCATGCCGTGCAGGAACAGGGCTGCATGCACACAGGGGTCACAACATGTGCCCCCCTGCATGCACCCCCATGCACAGGGGCAACAGGGGGTCCTGTAGTGCCCCCTTTGTTTCCCCATTGCCACCATTTTCATGGCGGGCTCACTGCCTTGAAAAAAGGCTGGCGGTATGAAAACTCATAAAATGCTTGGCTGTGCCGTTGTGGCACTGCCAATCATACTGCCTCCCCATACGGCTGCGTCAATACAAAGGGTTCGCCGATCCTAGGTGGTTGCAGTGGTCCCATGGAAGTCTGACTGCCGTATTCTGAATACAGCGGTCAGACTACTGGTGCAGCAGTCCCCGACCTCCACCACCACCGCGAGTTTGGAGATCCCAGGGACCAATAAACTCATAAGTAGGCCATAAATCTAAAATCACCTACATAGAGGTGAGAACTGAAGACTGAAGCTAGCCGGCCCTACTGCAACTTCCATTGTTAATGAAACCCCATACCTTTCTTATAATTGTTCATTAAAAGTAAGTAAAATCATTTTATTGTTACCATATCAATTTTATTGTTACCATATCAATTTACAAAACAATATAACATTTCATTGTGGCACAAAAATGTGTAGTCTCAATATAAAAGTTTAATCTTAAGCAAATGAGTTCCTACATTGTTTCCTGGAACAAGTGAACTGGTAAACCCTTACCACCCTTTTGAGTCTGAGTAAAGTACAGGTGAATATGACCATGATTCACCAACATGTATGGAAAGTTCATTTTTGTTACTAAGAAACTGCTCAATGTTCAGCATCAATTGAAGCCGGCTGGATGAAAAGCTGTGTGCTCTAAAAATGCTTTTCTTAAACAAGCATACAGTGGCTCAACCGTTGTTCAACAACATATACATAAAATGCATTAATTACTGAGAGCATTCTCAGCATCCGGCAACAATTGAAGTCAAGTTGATAAAGTACATTATGCATTATATATTAGTTTGATTCTTAAAATAACAGTAGAGACAAGACATTAGAGACATAAAAGTAGAGACAAAATATTTGCAGCTTAATCTAGTGCACAGTGGCTCAACCGCTGATCATCAAGATATGCATGGGCGCATTCATTACTGAGGGCCTGCTGAACATTCAGTGACAATTGAAGCAATCTGGATGAAGTGCATTATGCTTTAAATAGTGGTACTTTTCTTAAAAATAACCGTAAGTACAGGACATTCGCAACTAATCGAGTTGATAGTATGGTGTGATTTAAATATTGATAATGTCCTTAAATCAAAATGTAAAAACAAGACATTCGTAACTTGGTCCAGGAATATTACTCTTGTTAATGAACTAATAGACATCCTTCAAAAATGCAGAACAACCCCACTCCTTACACCTCTGTATCAGCTGGGGCTTAGAAAGTAGCCATGGTGGTTCCTCTGTTGAAAAAACCCTCACTGGATGCCGCCAAACCGGACATTTTCTGTCCTATTTCTCTCCTGCCGTGGGCATCCAAGATCACCGAGGTTTATATTAATTTCATTCTGACAGGACACTTGGAAAAAAACAGTATGCTCGACTCCTCTCAGAATGGTTTTTGCCCGGGTCATAGCACGGAGACTGCACTCCTAGCTGTAACCGAACATCTGAGGGAGGCTTTAGATGCCGGACGTACCTCGGCGCTGATACTACTAGATCTCAGCACCGCGTTCGACACGGTATCACATCAGATTCTATTGCAATGGTTGTGGGAGGCTGGCATTGAGGGTCTGGCCCTGGGATGGTTTGCCTCTTTTCTATCTGAGATAACCTTCCAGGTGACAGCCCCCCATTCGCCTCCCGGATCCATGCTATCAAACAAGGGGTTCCTCAGGGTTCAGCATTGAGCCCTACGCTATTTATCTTGTATGTCCAACCCTTAGCTGCAGTGGCCAGGAGTAGAGGATTAACGGTGGTATCATATGCTGATGATACTAAGTTGGCAGTAGCACTCTCTGATGACTTAACGCAGGATGCTCTTAAGTTCAGGAGCGATCTTGCTGCCGTTGCATAGTGGATGACTGCCAACTGTCTCCAGCTTAACGCTAGCAAGTTTGAGATTCTGCTAGTAGGGAGATATCCTGAGCTGTGGAGTGAAAGCTAGTGGCCGGCAACCTTGGGTTGCGCACCCGCCCCCAAACAGGTGGTCAAAAACCTGGGAGTATGGGTTGACTCGACCCTCAGCTTCCAGGTCCAAACCAAAAAAGTTGCAGGGATCTGCTTTGGACTCCTGCGAGGGCTCAAACCACTGAAGGAGGTTTTTTGATCCCACAGTCCGCCAAATCATCATCCAGGCTTCCTTCTTGTCTAGCCTGGACTATGCCAGTTCACTCTACCTGGGGGTTAACAAGGCCAAAATCCTTCGGCTGCAGAGGGTTCAAAACACAGCTGCTAGATCTTTCCTTGGCCTCCCTAGAACTTGCCCATGACCAACGCCATCCGCCAATTATATTGGCTGCCGGTGGCGAGGCACATCGAGTTCAAGTTCCTCTGCATTGCCTTCAAAATCATGAACTTTTCTCCCCCTGATACCCTGGCGAACTTGCTTTCACCCTATACACCTGCTCGCCTACTTCGTTCCATAGGCCAGCATCTAGCGGTTGTCCTTTGGGTGAGGAAGGTGCATGCAGGTAGGCGTTCCTTCCGCACCCTGGCTGCAAAACTGTGTGATTCTCTTCCTGCGCACATCCGTTGCATGGACAACTATCTGGCATTACACAAGACCATTAAAACACACCTTTTCCATTTGCTTTAGACAGTGCCCTCTGTTAGAAGCCTTCCAACCTTCCGTCAACTAGCGCTTGGACGCCCCTTTGCTGGGGTAGCTGTGCGCTATACAAAACTCGTAACATAACATGGCATAACTGTGCACTGTCCCCAGCTTAGATACATTTATTACTGAAAGCCTATTCAGCAGACTGCAACAGTTAAAGCCTCTCGGTAAAATGCATTATGCATTAAGCAATAAAACCGTTTTTAAAGTAATTTTAAAACAAAATATTGCATCTTTATCCAGAAACAACACTCTTATTTAACATTTTCTCTCCTTCAGGAACTTCAGAAAACTAGATGAGAGCTGCATATTATGTCCATTTAGGCACATTGTTATCTCTGTTTTGTGTTGCCTTATTCTTAAGTGGATAAATACTGGTTTTTGCCAGTAGTGGCTTAATTAATTGAAGCCACTACAAAGGCACACTACGTGCAACAGTGATTCTTGCTGATAGTCACACAGCCTGCAATTGAAGGCGCTGGACCCTTTCAGACACCCATATTTGTATGCTTTCAAGGGTATTATTCCACATTTCAAAAGAACTGTGTAAACTTCAATAAAGTGTCTATGAAAAGATAGATACTCTATGCTGTTTATATGCCTTAATAAAAACTGAATGCTTAATCAATGCAACCATCAGTATAATCAATAGACTCACCCTCCTGCAGCATCAAAAAACAATTAAGTTTTGCTGGTTTAAATCAATCACACTTGCTCACTGTGTCACTGGAACCAAGCTACACCTGACTGAAGAGCCCCAATCAAGGACAAGCATTTGCAATGCAATTGGTCCCGCCTTTGGGACCTTATATGTATTTAGCTATGCAGCACATTAGCCTGGGTGCTGAAACATCTACTGTTCTTTAACATGGAGGGAAAGTAAGCACCACGCTGCGTGACACATCAGGTATGGGAACACATGGAGAGAAATATTGCCTTTCAGCAGGAAATGGTCTAGTGAAGTCCAAAGCTCTGTTTTTAATATAAAATCAGGGTCTTCGTGGTCATGTTACTGAAAATACAAGATTGGATAAAAATATTATTGTCTACAGGTGCACGTGGAATACAATTTCTATGGACTGGGATCCAAACAATTCTAAAGTGATTCTGGTATTTTACTGACCTCTGCTGGTCATTTTCTATCAAGAAAGTTAAATAGGGGCAGTAGCCAGAAATATTAAAAAAAGAAAGTCCCTCAGCAAAAAGCAATTCTGGTATTTTACTGACCTCTTCTGGTCGTTTTCTATCAAGACAGTTAAATAGAGGCAGTTGAACAGAAATAAAAGTCCCTAAGCGGAAGCAGACAAGTCCTAGGGCTGATCTCCAGAGCCCATAAAGTACACACACACATAAGTATATACTAAATTACATACAAGAGGTCTCGAATGCTCTACCTAAAAAACGTTCTTAGGTTCCTCATGTTCCGGTTCAGAGAGAACCTGGCTTAGCAGTTTGAGCTTGACTGTTCCTATGGAAGCTTGACTGCTCCCATGTAAGTAGGATTGAGACTGATTTGCGTATGGCTGGGTCTAATCTGAGGTGACATAGTGGGTAAAAGAATGATGGGTTGGCATGATACCCAAAGCAATAGCCAATAATTTGATTTATTGCAAGCACCATCCCATCAACTTTTATGTGTTTGATGCAAAGCTCCAAGTGGCCAAAGGTATGCCTAGATGTGGGTCCCTGGCATACTGTGCCACTGGAACTGAGCTACACCTGACTAAAGAGCCCCAATCAGGTCGAAACCAGTCTTGGGTTGCTTATGTTCTAGTTCAGAGAGAACCTGGCTTGGCAGTATGGGCTGAACTGTTCAAATTGAAGCAAGGTCATAACGGATTTGCGTATGGCTGGGTCCAATCTGAGGTGGAATGGTGGGCAAAAGAACAATCGGTTGAGATGCTACACAAAGAAATTGCCAGTGGTTAGTCTTATTGCAAGCATCCTTCCTTCACCTTTTGCCTGTTTGATTTGCTGTTTTTTCAAACCAGCACATTTAAATGAATGCTGTGTTGAGTATTACATATTTTTAGGTGCATAGTTAACTGAAAATCAGTAGCAACTCATAAAGTGATGAGGTGTAAATAGACACTCACACTGCACCATGGGAGCAAAGCTTAACTTCTTCCAAATGCCATAAATTCTCACAATATGCTAAGAACTTCCTCCATTACACCATCACCAGCATTATACCAGAAGTGGAATTATCACAGTAATAAAGTCCACAATATTACAACAATGACCACCTTTGTGCCAGGATGGGTCCCTTTATAACAAATATGGGCGCTATATGTAATGGAGTACGGTATATGCCCAATGAGCAGTGGTGGGGTCAGGTTTGTAGAGGGACCCTTCCACATTTCCTCTCTGACACTGTTGGAAAGTGGGTTATTGGTAGGGGCAAATGTAGGTCTGCCACTGGCAACAAGGCCATTAACACATGATAGGACTCAGCATAGGTCTTTGAAAATTATTCCTATGCTCAACCCTTGGTAACGTGGCTGTGAGCAGACAGGCTTAACTTCAAAGACAGGTATGTAAAGCATTTAAAAACACCATTTCATAAGTAATTAAGACACAACACAGAATACAAATCCAACACCAATTTATAAAAATAGGAAATATGTTTATGTTTAAAATGACACCAACACAACAAAAATCAAATGTAGGGAACCAGAGATATGAATTTTCAAAGATTTAATAAAATATAGCACTTAGAAGATTATAACACCATATTGTGATACTTGCTCGCGATAGACCGGACCAAAGTCAAAGTTTCAGGCCAAGCGCGATGGAGCCCTGAGCAGTTACAGCTCCCTGCAGGCCCCGGTCTTAGTTTCTGCCTTCACACTTAGAAACTTATCTGGAGCTTTTCTTCTCGAGGGTCCTCAAAGCGCCCAGCCAGTCCGGATCCGGTGAGGGTTCGCCGGCTTGACTTGTGATGAGGTCCCGGTCAACTTCCCTGGAATATATTTCAAGTTTGCTTCAGCAGGACAACCCATGAATCCAGGCCGACACGCGATGGAAGGCAGGCGGCTTGGCTCTCGCGGTTGCTCCCCGTCATCTTTTCAACGGGCAGACTTAGAAACTTTTCTGGAGCTTTTTCTCACTGGGTCTCTCGATGCTCCTCATGTAGCCGGATCCGGTGAGGGTTCGCCGGCTTCAGATTTTCTCTAGTCCCGGTCAATCTCTGGAAGTTGATGCGATGGAGCTTTTAGCGGGACAAACCTGGATGGCTTGGCCGGCTCGTGGTTGAAGGCAGGCGGCCTGGCTGGCCAGGCTGAGTCGGTCCCTCTATGGAGCTTTTTTTCAAACTTGCTCCAAAGTTCTCCACACTTCTTGAACTTCTTCCTGAAGTTCCTCAAGGGGTCCCAAAGTATCTCAAGCTTACTTCAAGGGTCTGGAAGCTCCAAGATGGTCCTTGAAAGTTGAGGACGGCAGTTCCCACAATCCACTGGTACAAAACCCTTACAAATCCACTGATGGGTCTCCAAGGTGTAGATTTAGTTGGTGATGTTCCAGTTGAGCTCTTTTAACCTGTAGCTTTTAGGGAGTCCACTCTTTAGTTCTTTTTCAGCAAAATAATCCACAGGGCTTTAGTTTCAGATGGTGCAGTTTTCAGAGGTCAGGCCTTAGAAATCTTTGCACAGCAAAATTTCTCAGCAGAGCACTTCTTGCTTCAGTAAGTTTCAAGCAGCAGATCTGAAGGGCTCTGCCCCTCTCAGATACTTATTCCAAGTTCTCTGGGTCATGCAGGAGGTCACTTCTGACCAATGGGAGCAGGGTAAATCCTCAAAGTTATGACCACATCCTATAGAGTGTGGCAATATTTTGTCCCAGAGTGTATCAAATCTTCCAAATACATAATGGCTGATTTTCCAGCAAGGAGGTAAGAGCTGGCTAAACACACCCCCTAGGATGGCTTATTTCCATAGACTCTCCCCCTACCATCTGCACATACCTTCCCTAATCCTGGGTCTGGTGGGGGTCCAAAGTGTAAAGTGGAAACTGACACTGTGGCCACCCCTCTGCCTTTGAAGACCATGGTTTACGACTCATCCCCCTGGCCTGGCATTCCTATTGAACAGCACACTGCCCTGCCAGCAGAGCTGGTTAACCCCAGGGGCTCTTTATCACCTCTTCAAGGCAGCCTGGCCAATCCACTAAACTCTGACCAATCAGGGCAGACCACTGGAAGGCTGAATTTGGACTTACAAACAAGAAAGTCGTATAACTTCTTGTATGTACACTTTAGGATAAATTCAATAATATGATATTGTTGGATTTATTATTACCATTCTAGGAAGTCTTTGAATGGCATGTCTAGTCCTCTCCTATCAATGATTATTAATCAATAACTTCCTACCATGTTAACCTATGTAACAAGGGATTTGCAATGGGAAAAATGACTTGCCAATTTTTCCAGCAGCAGGACTTACAAAAACATATTTTATAAGTACTTGTCTTATATCTACAGGAACCCCGACCCATGTGCAACTAGGGGAGACTTTAGGGGTTCTGAATCTGTAGAAGATTGCAGATTTACCCTTTACAGTGCTCCTAGCATCAAATACGAATTTGAGTAGCACTGTACCACAATGTGGGGAGTGAAATGTGAAATTTCACTTTGCCCAGGCATATAAAAGCTCATTTTATAAGGGTGTACCTTATACATACCCGACCCCCCACCCCTGGGATACCTAGGGGAGACCCTGTGGGTCCCTAATATGCCAAAACATTGTAGGTTATCCATTTTTCAGCGCCCCAACCACCAAAGTCGAGTTTGGGCACAATTTACTTTTTAAAAGCTGTCCTGGCACCCAGGGCTGATTTCAAACTGACCTCAGGCCTTAGCAGTGCACACATGCAAGTGCAGAAAAAGGCTGCTGGCATCTAAACTGCCATGCCCCAGGCTACTGGGGACTTCTAGGTAGTTTCAATCCCCTGCCCTATTATATACTAGGGGGTTATAGGGTAGGTCATGCCAATCACAGGGGTAACCAACCATACCATTGTGTACCCTACTGTGTGTAGGTGTTTTAACTGTATTCTAATTTGTTTCTTTCAGCATAGCACTGGCCCTGGGCCTGGTTAGGCTGAGCCCAGAGTCAGTCAGAGTCAGTTACCACCAGCATCAGTCAGCAAAAAGTTGGGGGGTTCCCAGAGCACAGGATGACTTTGCAACAGACACATTCACATATGCACATGTAGACACACAAACACATGCAAACAGTAGTAAAGGCTTTTTTTCATTTATTTAGTTTTTAAGATCCTGCCATCCACAATAGGCCCTGATTGCATGCCTCCACTACTAGCATGATCCCCCTGTTCATAACATGGAAAGCCATATACACATTAAGTTTTCATTCTGATATAAGATTTAGTCAGCTGATGATGACAGTTACAGCCCTACTGAAATGACAAGATATGCATAATTCCACTCCATTTTCGCCGCACACTAAAGCATTTCTGAAGCAAAAAGCTGTGGAAATTTCTGAGTGATAACTGGCTCAGAAATGTGAAATTACTGTAGCAATCAGGTGGATTTACTTCAGTTGCTCCAGTTATTTCCCATTCGTATAAGCACTCTCAATATCTAACATGGAAATACTGCATTATTTGAAAATTCTGAATTTGTTGATACCACTGACATTGATCATTCTGGTTGTGGGAGTATCGTTATGTGAGTCCTGACTGTCTTATAATGACTGCTGAAGAGTTTGTTCGAGAGTTTACGGTATGCACAGGCTCTTCAGTGCCAATCATACTGTAAGTATGATGCAAGGTGGACCCTTGACTTTGGAGAGTGAGTGTAAGTGCTCTTTGCTGGAGAACTAGGGATGGAAATATTGGGCTTCAGAGTACTGGTACACCTGCATCCTGAAATACTCAAACTTTCCATATGTGATATGTGAGCATAGGCTGCTGGCTCACACCCACAGTTGTATCTTCTTTTTCTAATCACACCAAGGCATTCAGGTTGAGCAGAACCAGCTCCATCTGTATGAGTCAGCACTTCACAACTCCAGACCCGCAGCGTGATAGGGTGTTTTTCAATGGGTAACCACGAGAAGACCCATATGTGTCCACCAGCTCCCCAATAAATGGTCCTGGAAGTCAATAAATATGCCTCACACTTTGCCAATTAAATCTTTGGCACTCCAGTTGTTGTGTTATTAATTTAGGGGTACTCAAGTAATAAACCCAATCATTGTCAGGGTGAACCACAAATGCTTTTAAATAATCCTGTGCTTAACTCTCTGGAAGATTGGCACAAAAGCAGTCAGGCAATTAGTTAGAGGCAATGTGTAAACTATTTGTACAGCACTCAAACAGCAATAAAGTGACAACTGAAAACACCACACAATAAATATCCCAAGCCAAGTTAGAAAACTAAAGTAAAAAAGTAAAATATAATAAATAAAATGACACCAATTGACAAAATTCTAATCAGTAGAATCAAAGTTATGAGTTTTTAAAAGTTCAGGCAAGAATAGCACCCAGAAGCACAAAATGGCCCTTGTGGTTATCTGGTCGTGCTGGACTGGGTCCAGGTCACATGTTTAGGCTGACTGTGATGGAACGCAGGTCAGATACAAGGACCAGGTTCACCTTGGTGAAGAGTTTACCTTCTCAAAGTCCAAGTCCCCATGAGGAGCCTCAGAAGGAGATTCATGTTGGCAAGGGACACAAGGAGGTCGACGGCCATGTTGGAGTGAGGAGTGGTCTTCACCGGAACTTTGCATTTGCAGGAAGCGTTGGTGGTCACTGTTTGGCATGAAGAGTAAGTTGCCATCAGAACTTCGCATTGGAGGGAGATGCAGCAACTATTGCTGACGCGGGGAGTCCACTCACAGTCGCAAATAGCCACAAACTTCTGGATTTTCACTTAAAGCTTGGTTCTGAAGCAGGAGGAGTACACTCTGATGCCAGTCAAGTTTCCAGGACTTAGGGGCATCCCTTGCGGATCAGGACTCCCTCCAGCAGAGGACAGCAGCAGGGCTCATGCTGGTCCAGTTAGTGCCAGTCAGCTAGGCAGCTGCAGGGAAGGCTTCAGGAAGCTAGCTGTGCCACTGTAGCTCAACCTCAACTGACCCTTGGAGTCATTTCTGGGGAACCTGGGTTCAAGGCAAGAGCAGGTCCAGTATTTACTCTTCAGGCAGCAGGTCAGTCCTTCTTTTGAATCTTCCATAGGTCCAGGATTCTGATGAGAGGTTCTGAGGGTGCTATTCTAATACCCAGTGGTACCCTTTGAGTTTGGGGCAAGCCCTTGCCAATTCAGAGACATTTTAAGTCAGTGCCAACATAGGCAAATTGCCCAGGGCACCCAGCTTCCAAGGGGCCTCTGGCCAAGTGAACATTCTCTCTTTTACACGTTTTTCCCTTTCTTAAAGTATCTCCTTCTTCTCTGCGTACATCTACCTCTGACTCTGTCTTTCGCTACCCAGTGTCATCTTTCGGATTTTTGTGCCCCAAACATGACACATTTTAACTGTTCTTGTGTAACACTTTTACTGGATGGTTCACTATATGATTAAGTATTGTTTGGCATCATATGGGTTTGACTTAACATAAATTGGGTAATAAAGATCTACGTTGTTCTGAACAGAGGCCTCAGAAATATGCCTTTCCCAAGCTCCCCAAATCCTTAAGATGTCACTCGACCTACTGTCAAAGTAGTTCTGGTCAGTTCTCCCTTCTTTCTTGGATTTGGCTTCAACCTCGCTAGCGAAGCAAATGCAAGGGGTGGGCTGGTGTCAGGTTTATTTATGTGTGCTGCAGAAAGGGTACTTTTAAGTATAATCATGGCAAAGTACATCTCTTCACCACCCGTCCTGTCAGGAACACCCGCCCGCACTACTCCGAGGCTCCTGTTTTGTATGTCTGGAAGAAATACAAGGCACACCCCCAAGAAGCCACTCACAATCATGTGACCCTGGACACTGCAGTAAGGCAGTTTTGGTTTACTCAAAAAACAAAATCCAAAAGTCATATTTTCAGAATCTTTACTTAAAATTTGAAATGATCAAAAAAGAGCAGTTTAAATACAAATCATATGAATGGAAGAGGTATTTCTCTATCTACTTCCAAACTGAAGTTATCACTTATTAAACGTGATAAGAACACACAGTTCTAATCTGTGGGAGAGATAGGTATGACACAAAGAAAAATTACTTTAGGAGTTGTTCACTGCCGCACCATGTTCAGCTTAAGTTCACATGTCCCAGTTTTTCAATATGATGCACCCTTGCCTAAGAGCCTTTAGAGCCTACCTTAGGGGTGGTTTATAAATGTTAAAAAGGGAGGTATGAACCTGCAAAAAGGTTTATTTTGCTAGTTCAAAATAGCAGCCTAAACCTCTACTACACGCTGTAGTGGAAGGCCTGAGACATATTTTACAGGGCTTTACCACTGGATAGCAGGAGTTAATTTCCCGTTGTCCTAAAACCCAACAAAACAGCTTCAGCAAAGGGAGGCAAACATTTGGGGTTACCCTGCACAAAGAGCCAGGTTCGACCCCTATGTACTTTCTGGCAGTTTGGACCATACATTTTACACTTATTAGGCACCAAAGGATGCCAGGAACCAGGCCTCACAAACGTTTAAATGGGCTCAGGGAATGAATGAAGTGACCTCTGACCTTAGTAACATCAGATAAATTGCACCATATGTCCCATCGAACCCTGATAAATGCATAGAATACATGAGTTCTTCTTCAGTTGGCATCCCAGTAACTACAACTTTTCAGCCTCACACGACATCAGATGGAACGGCAGTGCCTATGTGTGTATAATACAACTTGAAATAAATCATATGTGAATGAATGAGTTGTACCTGCATGAAAAGCCACTTTGGAAGCAATCAGACTAACAACATGTTAGCTACTCGGCAGCAATAACATGACAATAAAGGCTTTTGTCATCGTGAGCAATAACTGAATTATATGGCAAAATAGCTTCGTCATTACCTCAGTTGTCATCACCTCACAAGTATCCGTGATAATTTAATTCACAAATGACAATGTCCTCTCTTCACTCGTTGTTAATCTGCTGAGAGCCCATTCCCTCTAGATCTGCTGAGACGAAGTATTTATAAACCTGCCATTATTGACTCCCTCAGCTGTTTATCATCTGAGACCTCCTCATGGCTTTCCAGGATGCTCACATTTCCTTAAATTGCCAGCCCTCGCTTGCTTAACGCAGTTAGAAACCAATAATAAGCATCGTCCCTTCTATTTCACCAAGAGTATTGGATCGGATTGGTTACTGGACCAAAGCGCTACAATACACGGTTTAATTAACTGAACTACCAACAGCAGCCACAGTAGCAAAGTTTAAATCTAAAATACTATTCCTCGCTCCATCAGTCATCTTCCTGTTATGTAAAAAAACACCACGCTTTAGGAAAATGAAGATAGGATTTAGATTTGTGTGGTATGATAATGATCTGTGTAGGTACATGATCTGCTTTTCATTTAGGACTGCAGAAAAATAAAACAAAGCTATGTCGAAAGAGATGTTTTCTGTTTGAAACCCTTGGCAACGACCCCATTGGAATGTTTCCGTCACAGTGCTTGTGTCAATGTTAGAAGAGCGCATACATTAATATTCTGCCCAGTTCATCTCTGCAGGCCTCCTCAGGGCTCATAGCGATGCCCAGATACCTCCAGAGACTGTGATTTCTAGATTCGCTCAGAGCCTTTGATGTTGCTGAGACATACTCCAAGTTCGTGATAATGCCTAAACTCACTTCGGGCTCTAGATAACAGCCTTGCACCGAGCTCTTGATTGTGCCAGACTCACTCAGAACTCATGATAACACCAAGGCTCACTTTAGGCTTTTGATGAGGCCTGGACACACTCATATCTTCTGATGTTTGCCAAGTTGGTTCAGAATTTTTGATAAATATCAGACACACGCTTGGCTCTTCATGGCACCCTGATCTACCTAACAAGATATAATAGGCCTGATTTACTAAAGGAAACCTATATGCAGAGGTCATGTATATTTCCACCTATACCTTGGTGGAGATCTCTGTCATTGTAGTATTCACCAGTTCCTGTTGCTCAAAAGAGGGACAAGGAGCTGTATGAGAGGTCCAGTGCCCACACTCTCTAAGGAACATGTATTCACAAAAGAGGGGTGCTGTTCCCACAGGGCGGCGGAAAAACCCAAAGGCACAAGGATGGATCCAGGGAACTGAGCAGAAGGATTTGGGGGAATCCCAATGATCAGATCTGAATGCCCTCACACACCAAAGGGAGAGTCATGCTTCACCATTGAGACCAGGTGCCTCGCATAGTCTAGTTCATGGCGGTGAGACTGCTTAGAAATGGGTGGCAGACGGGAAACTAAGGGAGCCCTAACAGAGCCTTCTGCCGCTCCTGGGCCTGTGGTGAATGCGGAAGGCACATGTTGTGCCCCCCCTAGAATCGCAACGTAGTTCCTGCATGGTGTGGAATGCATGCCACACCATGTAGAAACATGCTGCAGGTGCTGTCATGGCAGTGTCTGCAGTTAAGGTTCACCTGTTTGCCTTGTACAGCCGCAGCCGTGACACCATTGCAGCACCGCTCGCCCACCATGGATTACAGTTCAAATCCAGTGGGCGGGTGCTCGGTGGGCTTGGCGGTCCTCCTGTTGGTGTAGTGGTGGTGGGCTGACAGGAAGACCACCAAACTCGTAAGAAGGCCTTTAGTAGCTACATGTCACAGAACACCCAACAACAAACTGACATGCAAGAGGTTTTTTTTACAGTTCCTTAAAAAACTAGAAAATTAGAGGTACTAATAAACATAATAATTTAAAAAGAAAGCGGAATATGAAAAAAATGGCAGATAGCAGAGATTTAATGAGGATTTATTTATTCTTGGTGCTTTGCTCCATAACAGCATGAGACCCACGATTATGGACGCATTAGTAAGAGGATGCAATTGATCACAGTGCTGTGACCTGAGGCATACTTTTCCCAACAAGACAGTTATTATCTCCCGCCCGACTCGAAAGCTGTTTTGAAGATTTACTTAACAGGACCAATTATCCTATCACTAGTATCACTGAGGGGCTTCCTCATTGCATCAAAGCCTTGAAAACAACTAAGCATAAATAAATCATCATCGAATCCCTGCCATCTACAGTTTTCCTTATTCTACTTTATTTTTTGGTGAATGTGGTTATTTGTACTTTGAATGTTCAATTTTTTGAATGAATTCTAAGAGACTATAAGAATTAGCAATACATGATTTAGATGTAAAAATCCCCGTACTACCAAGAAATTTCTGATTACTCAGACTTTGAGGGGTGTGGGTTGTGCCCTGAAGAGGATATTTACTCACTTTCTAAAATGTAACTAACAAGCATTACTAGAATACTTGGGGGCATATTATCAAGGAACGGCGATAACATTATCGCCGTTTTAGCGGCAGAAAACTGCAGCTAAAGCGGCGATAATGGGCTTGATAATATGCTCTATGGAATTCCCATAGAAGCCCATGGTCTGGTGTCAACATGGGCTTCTATGGGAATTCTCCAGAGAATATTATCAAGCCCATTATCGCCGGTTTAGCTGCAGTTTTCTGCCGCTAAACCAGCGATAATGTTAACACCGTGCTTGATAATATGCCCCTTGGATCTTAAGACCCCATTTTCCCCAAAATGATTATGTGCAAGAAGTCACTTTTGGAATACGTAGCTGTCGCGTGTGGTGCACGGAAAGGCAGCATACACCTCAGTGTAGCAGCCACTGACATCACAAACTGCTTCAACGTTGGTGAAATGCCCATGCTTTCTGTTGTGGAAATGATGTTTTTATTGATTGGATGGCTGTCGCATGGTTATAAACTGGTGCACTCAGCTGATGATCCATCTCAGTACTTGTCACAAGCAGGATGATTGTCTTTTCTATGAGATCTCCATGGTGTCTCCACTGCTCCTTAGGAAAGATCCAATAACCTGGGAATAAATTGCAGCCAGTATTTAGCCATGTGCAGCAGTTGCCTGAGAGAGATCTTGTAGTATGTCATGGACATGGCATACGAAGTGCTTTCCATTATCATTGGGTCTGAAGTACAGAATGTTACTGTGTCATTCTTGATGTCACTGTATTCTATGTTGTGGTTCAGATGTTAACTGCAGTTGCTGCTTGGAGTCTGAATGGATGAGATCTCTAAGGATTAAACCTGCTTCTATTCTACCTTACTGCTTCTGGAGTCATCTTTCTTGGAATATCACACTGGCCTAGTCGGCAGAGAAGCTTCTTAGGAGATCTCAACACAACCTCAATCTCTGACACTGATCATTTTTTTTTTTTTTTTTTTTAAAAAGAAGAATTTGACAACGATTCGTAATTTTGAGGTGCAGGGCTCCTGATCTACCTGAGAACGTGCCTGTTAACATTGGAGCTGAATTCTCTATTAACTGGATTGAGCATGAAGGTTTGGCATACACAATGGAGTGTATCAACGTATTCTGAGAAGCGAAGAAGGGACTGAAAACGGACTGTTTTGGCGGATCTTGAGCATTTAACATGGTTTTGGAACGAGGTGTTTGCTGGCGTTTCACATAATTGGTGATTTTTCTGGATTTTGGAAACTTAGAAAAGCGCCGTTGTATCACGCATCGTTCCGAGCTTTGCCATATTTTGAAACATCACATTATGCTTACCGGTCTCGTGAGGAGTTCTTCCCTGTTGCCTGGAGAGGGATCGTGCTGAGAACTCTGGGTTGTTCCTTCTCCTCTTCATTCTGCACGCCGGTCACTCCATTGTTTCTTCCCGGTGTTCGAGTGAAGTTACACGCACAAGCGTCACTACGTGATACACGCATGGGCGTCAATACGTAGTGGCGCGTGATGTCATTGCGTGTCAACGTGGAAGCCATTTTTAAGCGTTTGCCGATACGCACGGCTGTACTTCTTTAAAACACGCACGGCTGGAGTTCAAGTGCGTTTCCCGGCAATCAATAAGCTTTTGCCGATACGCACGGCTGTCCTTCTTTAAAACACTCACGGTGTGTGGAACTCTTTTATTTTTATTCGTGCATTTTGCACTGGGATAAATAACTTTGGGCACGAAGGTTTCCTTAAAATTTGGTTTTGTGTGTTTCTAATTTATAGAGTATGACGCAAGCAGATTCTAGGAATTGACAAAGGCTATGCCATAACTAATGCTATAACTTACTTTAATATAGGTTATATTTAACAGTTGAAACAGACAAATCTTTATAGTTTAGTTCCTGTATCTTCAAATCTGTTAACTTAGGTGAAGTATGCAGAACGTCACGGCAGCTCCATTTTTTCTGTCAGAACCTGGTGACCCCAGCATAAAATGGAAAAAATGGAAGGTAGTATTCGAACGTTATGCAAGGGTATGTGGTCCCTCGCTTAGTGCGGAGAGGAGATCTGCATTGCTGCTACATTGTTTGGGGTCAGAAGGACAGGATGTTTATGACCATCTTCCTGATTTAACGCGTGAGGAAGAAAATGGTCTCAATGATTACGAGATATGCATAAAAAAACTAGATAAACATTATCTACCCAAAGTAAGCACTATTCTCGAAAGGTATACTTTTGCAAAAAGGATGCAGGCAGATGAAGAGACAGTAGAGGGTTATATAACGATGTTGAGAAAACTTGCATCGTCTTGCAAATTTGATGGCACGACGGACGAACGCATACGTGACCAGTTTATGTTTGATGTTTGGTTGCAATATAGAGAAAGTAAGAGAAGAGTTGTGGTTGCGTGATGAACCCACCTTAGAGGAAGTTTTAGTCGTTGCCAAGAGGATTGAACATTCCATTAAATGCGTCGCAGTATTGAAGAAAGACTCGGTTAATGATTGTAAAGTGCAAGAGGTTAGGAGTAAGAACAAAACGGAGGAAAAAGAAAAGGACAAGAGTCAGAAAGAGTTTCTATCGAGAAAAGGAAAGACGAATGAGAAGTGGATTAATAGCAAATGCTTTAGATGTGGGAAGTTGGGGCATTTAGCAAATAATCCCAAGTGTCCGGCTCTTGGATCCATGTGTTCAAAGTGTAAAAAGAAAGGCCATTTTACCACTTTGTGCAACAGTAGAAATGCACCAAATGTGAAAGAAGTTCATGTGAGGGAAAGTAGCTTTGATGAGTTTAGTCCTGGGGAATATGAATGTGGTCAGATTGTTGTACAAGTGGTAACTGGGGAGAAGAAAAGGAATTCTCCGATTTATGAGATTTTGGTTGAGGGAAAAAAGACCAATGTCTTATTTGATTCGGGGGCGAAAATCACGATTGTGTCCAGCGATTTCTTTATGAATAACTTAAAGAATAAGGTTAATCTTTTGAAGCCAGATATAAAGCCATTGGCTTATGGTGGTGAGCCCATCAAATTACATGGCTACTTTGTAGGTTTAATTGAATATAAAGAGAGATTAATTTCAGGCAAGGTTTATGTGTCAAAAAAAGGGGACAGCATTATAAGCTGGATACACCAAGGGGATCTTGGGGTTTTTCTGGATCCTAATGGTGTTCCTCCTATCCAATTGAAAGGGGATGTAAACTCCATTGGAAGGATGGAGCATGTTAATGTGGACATTAATTTGGTGGATAGTCTTAAGAAGGAATATCCTAATGTGTTCAGAAAAGAATTAGGTTGCCTCAAGGGTTACAAACATAAAATATTACTCAAAAGAGATGCCGTTCCCATATGTTGTAAGGTGAGAAATGTACCCCTTTCGGTGAGGGAGGACATGCATGAAGAGATTGAAAAATTAAAGAAGGGTGGCATCATTGAGGAGGTCGAAGGAACAGAATGGTTGGCCCCGGTTGTGGCAGCTCGCAAACCTAATGGGGATCTGAGACTCTGCATAGACTTGAGACAACTTAATAAATGTGTAATCATTGACAAATATCCCTTACCTAAAATTAATGAGTTAATGTCTCTTTTGGGGGGAGCTAAAGTATTTAGCACAATTGACCTGACTTCGGCGTATCACCAAATAGAACTGGAGGAGTCGTGTAGGGATTACACGGCCTTTATAACGCCGTTTGGTACTTTTAGATTCAAACGAATGCCATTTGGGCTAGTATCGCCCTCTTCTGTTTTTTAGAGGGTTATGGAGAACTTATTACAAGGTTTACCTGGCATATATGTGTATCAAGATGATATCTTAGTTTTTGGGGAAGATTATAGTCAACATGATGTTCGCCTGAGGTCGGCTTTGAGAAGATTAGCTGAACACAACTTAACAATAAAGGCAGTAAAATGTAAATTTAGGACTAACTCCATTGACTATTTAGGTCATAATATAACGAGTGAGGGTGTGAAACCTAAAGAGAACTTGATTAATACAATTCAAGAGATGAGTTTTCCTTCTACTAAAAGTGAACTCATGAAATTCTTAGAGGGTGGTTGAGTATTACTCAAAGTTTGTGAAGAACTTTGCTAGTCACACAGTGAATATGAGGCACTTGCTTAAGAAAGGTGTGGATTTTCTGTGGACGGAAGATTGTGAGCATGAGTTCTTAGAAATTAAAAGCAAACTGAAGGCTGCTCCATCACTTGCAAGTTTTAATCCCATGATCAAACCTATCCTTATCACAGATGCAAGTGAGAAGGGTCTAGGGGCAGTCTTGCAACAACAGGGCGAGGGTGGCACGTACACGGTCATGTGTTTGTCACGTAGTCTCAAAGATCCTGAAACAAGGTATTCCGTGGTAGAACGGGAATCACTTGCGGTGTACTGGGCTGTTAAGAAGTTGAAGAAGTTTCTTTGGGGTATTAACTTTGAGGTGAGGACGGATCACAAGCCGCTGGTGGAGATATTCAGCAAGAAGGGTCTAGATTTTATATCCAGCAGAATCACTAGATGGGTAATAGGATTGCAGGAGTTTAGTTTTGACATAAGGTACATACCAGGTGTTGAAAACAATGTGGCTGATGTATTGTCACGTCTCACGCCTAGGAAAACAGCTGAGGAGGATGATTGGGAAGATTCTGAAGAATTGGTGTGGGTTGTTGATCAGGGTATCATTAGTGAGGAGAGATGGAGTAAAGAGATGTCTATGGATAGTGTGTTGAATGAAGTCATGGATCTAGTTAGGAAGGGCTGGATCAGTAACAAAATTGGGTCGTTGGACTCTAGGAAGTTTTGGGCGGTACATAATGAGTTATCAACAGATAATAATCTCTTGTTTAGGGGAACGAGATTGATTCCTCCTTCCAGTCTTAGGAAAGAACTTATAGATTTGGTACATTCTTCCCATGCTGGCATTACTAAGTCAAAAGAGCGTTTGAGGATGTCATATTGGTGGCCGGGCATGGACTTGGAAGTGGAACGTGCTATCCGAGATTGTGTACCATGTACATTGAGTGAAAAGTCTAAGTGTACACGCGTCCAGCCCATGGTGGTAAGGAGACGTCCTTTGAATCAATGGCAAGACATTGCCATGGATATTCTGGGTCCCATTCACTCTAATGGATCTCAATCTTTCGTGTTGGTGGTGATTGATTTGTTTTCTCGTTGGCCAGAAGTCTTCTTTTTGTCAAGTGTAGACTCAAGTCACATTATTAAATGTTTGAAGAATTTATTCTCCAAAGAAGGTATTCCCAACTCAATATTAACGGACAATGGGGTGCAATTTGTGTCCAATGACATGAGAATTTTTCTTGCATCCAAGGGTATTTCTCACAAGTTGTGCTCTCTCTATCATCCCGAGACCAACGGAATGGTGGAGAGATTTAATAGGGTAATCAAGGAGACCATTGCGTTGTCAAAATCTATGTCACTAAATTGGAAAGATGAAGTTTTAAAAAAATAGAGGAGTATAGATTGTCTCCTCATTCAACTACGGGTAAAACCCCCTTTTTGTTGTTCCGTGGGAGAATTCCCAATACTAATGTTGAACCAACGTGGGTCAACAATTATGAAATGGAGAAAGGTAAAGAAAAGGTGTGTGATAAGACCATGATTCAGATGAGAGAGGAAGGGAAAAGCAATGCAAGGAAGGTTTACTTTGATAAAAAGAATAGTGTGAAGGTAACTAAGGTCAAGGTAGGTGATTTGGTGATGATTAAACGTTCTACTTCCAAGTTCATGAAACCTATGAGCGTTATTAAGGTTTTTAAAAATGCAATAAAGACGCAAGATCATAGGATTTGGAACTTGAATAGGGTTGTAGTGGTAAAAGGAAGGTTAGATGGGTGTTGTGGTAAGGATGATAATGTCAATCCTAACTCATCAGATAGTTTTAGGTGTCGGGTCTCAACCAGGGTTTGCAAGAAACCATCTTATTTACTAGACTATGTGTAGTGAGTAAGTGTTATTCACTGTGGATGTATATTATTGTTTAGTTTTATTGTAAAATAATTCTTTAGATCTGTAATTTTGATGTGACGGGGGGAGGTGTGTAGTATGTCATGGACATGGCATACAAAGTGCTTTCCATTATCATTGGGTCTGAAGTACAGAATGTTACTGTGTCATTCTTGATGTCACTGTATTCTATGTTGTGGTTCAGATGTTAACTGCAGTTGCTGCTTGGAGTCTGGATGGATGAGATCTCTAAGGATTAAACCTGCTTCTATTCTACCTTACTGCTTCTGGAGTCATCTTTCTTGGAATATCACAGATCTGTAGGTGAGTTGAGCTCCTGCTCCTGTGCAGCAATGTCAAGGATCACAGCTGGAGAAAAGTAATCTCTGGCAATGACTGTTTCCCTTGACATGCCAAAGATTTCGACCTTCTGCCTGTGAATCTTCTTTCTGCTCCTCAAATACTTGTTCCTCGAGATGAGGGGCCAGTTATCAAAATATTCATTGACACGCTGTACTCATTGTTTTTTTTGGTGTGTGACTTACTTTCTCAAGTGGGCAGCCTCTGTGTGATTGATTGATGTTGCAATGAGATCCAGCTAGTAATGGATGTAACAAAGTCTTGACAGTTCACTCACTTCACCCCTTTTAGTTTCATGGGAGCTGAATGTGTTTGAAGCCTGAATGCAATATGTGTTTTAATATTACTTGCATATAAATTCAATGTTGTTTATAATACTTACAAAATGTTTTAAATGAGGTGACATAAAATGTGTTTTTGTAACATCATATATTTTTATTTCAATGTTGTAATATTTTTCCCTAAGTGATGTTAGCGTTGTTTCCTGCCAACATTTATTTCTATCCGAATATGGTTGAACCAGTGATGGGCCATGTGTGGTTCTTGACATACTCCATGGCTAGGCAGGAGAACATTGAGTCTAATATGTCGGTAGTACTACTATGGTAGATTAAGGTATAGCTTTGGAGAATAGGAATTGTCTTCTTTCTTTGTTGATGTGTTTTTGCATTTCCATAGGTTTCTCTAAAGCCCTCAGAATCCCTTAAACCCACCCATTTAGTAATAAATATTACGTATTTTACTACCACTCCCATTTGTCCTTCACACATTTATTGAAAACATGTATAGCACTGTTTTGCAAAAATGTCTGCATTTGTGTCAGGGAACTCTGCACATAAGAGTTAGGACAGGCCTAGTCAGAGATGTCTGGGCAGAGATTCGTGAATAGCATTTGTGAGTAAGAAGAGTAGTATTAATTTATTTGTGTATTTCTAAAGCACATTTTTACAACAAGTAGTAACTGAGGGATTAGCAGAAACATTGCTGATCATGTCGACAGAGTTTTACTTCTATGAGTGTAGAGATAAGGGGAACGTTTTTAAGTGGGTGATGAGAGAACAAATACTCAGGAATGGCACTTGAAGGGAAAGTAGGGCATGCCAGTGTTTCTTAGCCAGACAACAAAAAGATCTACCTCATCAGTGAGTTCAGGAGATACAGAGAGATTTGGCTAGCAAATTGACTTACTAGATTGCAATGTTCATGTAGACGTGTGGGGGATAATCCAGTTCAGCAGGTATGATGGATCACCATGTGTAGAGCAGCCTTTTAAAGAAAATGTGTAGAGCAGCATTTTAAAGCACTTGCATTTTGAAACGGAATGCCAATGTAGTAAGGCCCGGTGACTAGAAACAGAGGATTTTGCTGATTAAAGATTAAAAATACATAAGCATTTTGGACTAACTGAACACGTTGTAGGATGTAGCTAGCAACAACAAATAGAAGGGATTTTCAATAGTCTATCTGAGAGAGTAGGAGGGATAGGGCAACTTGGGGGTAATGGTCAATCATGAGGAAGGTAAGGAACTTCCCAAGATCCAGAGAATTCTGAGAATAGAAAAACATGCAGCTGTCATTTTACTCACATAATACTTAAATGAGAAGGAGGAGTCAAAATGGAACTCTAGATTCCGGGCTAATGTAGAGTGAGTGGGTGTTTCTGAGTACCTCTGTGGTCTGCCTTTCTGAGCTCCAGATCTTAGGAGTCATTGATGAGGACAAATGCTTTTATATTGTCCCCATTCACTTTTTTTTTAAAGCGCTTATCTAGAGGGATACAGCTCACATGCAGTCAGAAATTGGTTTGAGTCTCAACTAAATTTCCTCTGAAGTTGACTACTTTCTGGGTGTCATCAGCATATGCCAAGAATGAGAACCCAAAAGATCTCATAAGAAGGCTAAAAGGGCTATTTAGAGATTGAAGAGAACAGGAATCAGGGCTGAGTCTTGTGAGATTCGTATTGTTACTGGGCAAAAAGAAGAATGAAAAGGAGAAATCTGGATGCTTTGAGATTCATTAGCAAGAAATGAGTTGAATTATATCAGATCTGAATCCAGAATGCACAGTTGGGAAAGACGGTCAATAAAGATTTAATGTATGACTTTGTCAAAATGCAGTGCTAAAATTGAGAAGATCCATAGGGTTTTCCCATCACTGCCTAAGGACAGACATATATTTTCTTTTTTTTCTAGAAGAGACATTTTGGTATTCCGTAATGGATGAAAACCAGATTTCGCTGGGTCAAGAATATTATTATTTTTAATGAATAACAAGAGTTATATATTGACTATGGATTCAAGCACTTTAGTAGGTGTTAGACCTATCAGACTTAGGGTGGTCTTTCGACAAGCTTTTTGCCTCTCCTCCTCCTTAATTTTGTTGAACCTATTTTTGTTGGCCTTAGGACTCTGGGCACTTTACCACTGCTAACCAGTTCTAACATGCATGTGCTCTCTCCCATAAAACTTGTAGAATTGGCTTATACCCAATTTGCATATTTAATTTACTTGTAAGTCCCTAGCCAGAGCCTGTAAATGTAATGCTACTAGTGGGTCTGCAGCACTGATTGTGCCATCCAGTTAAGTAGCCTTTAAACATGTGTCAGGCCTGCCATTGCAGCCTGTATGCGTGTACAATTTGAAACTGACATGTCGACCTGGCAAAGTGAACCTTTTGCCAGGCCCAAACCTTCTTTTTTAACATATATAAGTCACCCCCTAAAATAGGCCCTGGACAGACCCAAGTGGAGGGTGCAGTGTATTTAAAGTTTGAAAATGTACTTTTAAGGTTTACATGTCCGGATAGTGAAGAATGCATAAATTTGTTTTTCACTGCGGCAAGGCTGATCTCTCCCATAGGATAACTTTGGAGTTGCCTTATTAGATTTTATAAGTGTAATTTCCAAATGGGAATAGATAACCAGTTCATGTTTGGTGTCTTTGCAATTGGGGTGAAAAGCCCTATCTAGAGGTGAAGTTAGGTTTTTGATTGCAATTTTAAAAATGCAGCTTTCAGAAATTTGACAAAGGCCAAAAAGGGAATCATTTATAGAAAATTATTTGAGAATGATTTGTTTGAATTTTCTGTCCAAACAGTTTACAGTGGGAACTGAATCAAAACAAAACTGTCAATATAGTTGGTAGAAGAATTAATCCTCATGAGCAGTCGCACACAGAATTTAGACTGGAGACAAATCCTTGTATTCAACATTAGAACATTGGAATGTTGGGAGCTCCATTGAAGACAATAGAGTGCTCCATGCTTTTACGGGCCGGTAAAGGCCCGCAAAGCAACATTCCTATGTTTTTTTCAAAGGCCTCTCGGAGCCCGAGGGAATTTAAACCCCTCGAACTCCAAGAGGCCTTTGTTTTATTTCTTGGAACATTCTGCCCTCTTGTGGCAGAATGTTCTAATAGCCTTATAGCCCTTCATAGCTGGGCTATACTGGCTACTAAAGTCCAGCTCCCTTGTTAAAGACCCTCACCTTCGGCTCGGGTCTTTAACGCTGAAGCGGGCCTTTAATAGCCGGTATAGCTCGCTACAGCCGGCTATAAGGTTATATACACGAATCTGGGGTACAAATCACAGAATTTCATACAAACATTAACCTTGTACATCAGATCAAAATCAATGCCTAAATAATAAGATCAAGGATTAATGTTTGAACAATCAACTCTGAGTATCAGCAATGTCTTTACACTATGAGATTTGAGCGATAAATGGTGAAGATCCAGGAGATTCCTATGAAAGGAGTTGGACTTGATGTTGATGTTTCATTCACTATTCTCTTTGTCCGTGAGACCATCCTCAGGACCACCACAATAAATAGGAAATACAAAGATGACACCTCGTGAACTAAAAATGTTGACAATATAAAAAGATATTAAATACATATGTACACCTGTCCGATATTACATGATAACTGAGATCTAGTCAAAGTGCCACAGAAAAATGTTACATGGAGAAAATGAATAGGGCAAATGTGCCCTGGTGCAACCAATATTGATAGTGCAGAGAATATACCAGAATACCCATTTATAAAGTTGCAGAGGAAACTGAAAAATCCCAAATGAAACTGAGCAAATATTGCTTACTTTATAAAATAGTAATAACGACACTTTCCAGCACAGAAACAATCATTAATGGCGTTTTACTCCTTCTATGTGTGTTGTAGAATGTAGCACACATAGAAAGAGCAAGAAATGAAGTGAAATAAAAGTATTTCTCCTTGTTGCAACACTTTACCGCCTCCCCTGTAAAAGCGTTAGTTTTTGGCACTTCCTTAGATCTACGAATCCTTGTAAATCTGAGGCTGCGTCAAAAAGCCATGGTGCTGCATGCGAACACCCACAGCAACACCCATGACATGCCCATTTGATGAAGAGTTCTGTTTGAAAGAGGGCCATGTTTACAAGGCTTTGTAAAGCCACGCAAAGTGGCTTTGCATGGCCTTGTAAATATGGGCCAGCACACAGCGCCACCAGAGTGCCAAAATATGTGATGCTCCTATGGCGCTATGGGCTTGTAAATATGCCCTATTGTCTAGAGCATACTGGGGGATCCTTCAGCTTCGTAAAACCATAATTAATTGATCATATAGCCATAACTGAGTGAACAGGGATGCAGCATAACAGTTGTTACTAATTCGCCTTTTCAGAGCGCGCCTGTGCTTCTTAACTGATCCATTGTAAATGATGCCTACCCGAGGACTGCAAATCTCATCTTTCCAGTCAGTGCTCTCTTGTTCAGCAGAGTCAAAATGACAGGGCCTAAAAATACTTGCTGTCTAGAGCCCAGCCTTCCTGCCCCCTGGATGCCCCACTCTAGGGACCACTACTGACTGCAACTTTCATATTTCTGGCCCCTGGGTAGAATATGTTGGACATTGTATACAAGTGAATCAAAACATATTGAACTGCCACGGCAGTTTAAATTTCTGAGACATATGATCTCTCTCCTTTCTAGTAATTATTTCAAAAGATACAATTCTGTCCTAATTATTCAGCCTAACCAAAGCATTATCACCAATGTGTCAGTTTTCATTGAGCAGGATTTGCATCTTCTTCTACTGGACGCCATCTCTGGTAGGCAGGGAAGCAGTACAACACTACTGGGCGGTGGCCTGCTGCATTACCGGATTACAAAGATGCAAACCGCAAACCTTTACTGGGTGTTATTTGTGGCCTGCAACCATGGCTTAATTATAAGTGGTGTATTACAACAGGCTGCTCCGGCTGTTTTATTGCTGGATTATACTGATCCATTACCAAAGGCCCATAGTATGGGCAGTTCTACTTGTCAACATCCTTGAATGTCACATGTAATACATGCTGTTAATAGATGACGATTTGCTGCCCGTGAACACTGCTGCCTTACAGTGAAGATACAGGCTTGGCACTAGTTGCCAATATAGACGCTTGCAGAATATTTGGACCACTGTACATCATAAAAATACTTTGCTGATGTGGTTTAAAATGCAATCATTTCCTAAATTTGGTTATTCGATGTTTTGCTGTTGTATCTTTTCAAGGTATCTTTTATAGTTTAAAATCTAAAGAAGGAATGGGCCTTGTTACTTGTCACGAAGTGTCTATATTGGTAAAGGTTTTTTTTGGCACTGGTAATGGCCGGTCTTGATTAACTCAGGTTTCTGAGTGCCTTATACCGTGCATTCTAGTGGGTATTCTGCAACCTTCTCTACTATTTCATCGTGTTATTCGAGCAGAATTTTCAATTATTGTCCATCACTTACTTTTAAACATCTTTGGATTTCATTGCAAAACACCTGGCTAATGTCTGTTTGATGCTCAATGTTTGGCAGAGCGAAAAATTAAGCAAATTTCGTTTTCTATAAGAGAAATATTGCATTACATATGGGTCTGTCTTACCACGAGGATTCTAGGTCCTTCCCTTCACAGCTAGGGGTCTCGTTCTGTATGTCCTCATTACTTATCTATGTTAGGTGTTTCCAGTTTAATCTCATAAGGTATTTTTCAAAGGCATTCTGAGGAAATGTATCAATGCTGGCTTGCAAACATGCAGCATTCCGCAATTCATTAAACATGAATTGAATCACTCGCTCATTCATCCATCCATAAAACCACTCACCCATCCAGTGATCGACTTATGCCCATAGTCACCCATTCACCATACCAACCAGATCAAATCCAGCCTGGCAGCAAAAACAATAAACAAACACGCTCAATCAGACAACAGATCCACTTACCCTTATTGTTTTTGGCAGTGCTTGTTTCACTAACATGCAGTTGCCCCACCCGACAGATCTCGGACTCCTCAGTGTTAACAACTCTGCAAGCTTAGGATGTCACGCGAAGGCGTGCATACTTCAGAACACAGGGGATCCCGAGGGAGCGTGGCTTTTGTTCAGTGTGATGCAGTGCGTGTCATTTCACGCATGATGGCGCACATTGAAAAACGGAAATTCAACTCGCATCAACAGTGCAAAATGTGCTGAATATACGTGCTTTGCCGCACTGTGGACGGGCAGTAATGGCAGGGCGGCGGAGACTGTCACAGTTATAGCAGCCATAGCACGTAAAGCCTGGCCCAGGGAGGGAGGGGGAAGCGGGTGGCGATGATTTCTCATCCCTTCTCAAGATGTCATTTTTCCCCACTCTGCTGAGACTGCGAGATAAAAGGACTGCGATAACAAGGGGACGATATTTATTCATGTCTGAGATATACTGTGTTTCAAAAAAATAGATGAATCAGGGCCTGGGCGCAGCACTGTCCTTTATGCCAGTCCAGGCTGTGCTCACTTCGAAGGCTGAAACAAACTGCAGAGGGATCAGGGTGACCCCCCCCCCCCCGCGAACCCCGCCCTCTCGCTTGAGGAAATCGCCAACACAGACCTCCACCCCCCTAAACACGGCCGTGGAGCGGCAAATGCTGCGGGTGCCCCGGGCTTCTTGCTATGCCACTGCGCTGAGAGTCACAAACTTGCCCTTAACGTGACTTTGATGACATCTTGGTGGACAGGGCTCTTTTGTTTCTGTCATTCATACATGACCTTCCTTCAGGATGATAAGCTAACTGCACAACACGTTGGCTGGCCAGTGATACGGAACACCGAATAATCTATGGGGCAGATTTATGTTGGACTTGCGCCACTTTTACGCCGCCATTGCGTCACTTTTGTGACGCAGCGGTGGCGTAAACCCAGCGCCACGTTGCGCCCTATTTACATCGTGACGCATCTATGGACATGCGTCACGGTGTAAAGCCCTGCGCCCAATGAAACCTGCGTCAGGTTTCATGTGGGCGTTTCTAAGCAGGGCGGGCGTTCTGTCGCAGGAACGCCCCTGAAAAGTGACACAGGGAAATCTACAAGATTTCACTGAGTCACTTTTCCAACGCTGCTGCGTCAAAACCCTGCGCCTGCTTGAAGCAGGCGTAAGGCTTGACGCACCACGTTACAGATAGGGCAAGTTGGAAGAGTGCTGGAGTTGCGTGTCGCACGCAACACTACTTCAGCACTGCGCCAACTTTACGCCCCAGATGCGACACGCATCTGTTTATTCCTGCACCATGATGCGCCGCATTGTAAATGCGGCGCATCATGGGTGGCGCAAGGGTAAACTTGCATGCCGCATCTTTCCTGGCGCATCCCTGCTGATTTGCAGAGATGCGCCAGGCAACATAAACCTGCCCCTATGTGTGTGAGCAAGAACTATCATCGCACTGCAAAGGCGTTAAGAAGTCTTCGTTACATGCATAAGATGTATATATTGGGGCAGATTTACAAGCTCTTTGCGAGACATTTACGCCGCCGTTGCGTCACTTCTGTGACGCAGTGGCGGTGTAAACCATGCGCCATGTTGCGCCTTATTTACAACGTAACGCTTTAAGGGAGATGCGTCACGTTGTAAAGCCCTGCGCTACATTAAACCTGCGTCAGGTTTAATGTATGCAGGGTGGACGTTCCGTCAGAAAAAGCCTTGGAAAAGTGACGCAGTGAAATCTACAAGATTTCACTGAGTCATTTTTCCGGCGCTGCTGCGTCAAAATCCTGCGCCTGCTTGAAGCAGGCGTAAGGCATGACGCAGCATGTTCGGTATGGGCAGCCCCTGAGCATTGCTGCAGTTGCGTCGTGCTTGCGACACGACTCCAGCAATGCGCTGCCCTTATGCCATCAGATGCGTCACGCATCTGTTTATCCTTGCGCCATGATGCGCTGCATTGTAGATGCGGCGCATCTGTGGTGGCGCAAGGGTAAACTTGCGTGACGCATCTTTCCTGGCACATCCCTGCTGATTTGCAGGGATGCGCCAGGAAACATAAATCTGCCCCATTATGTATAGCGGCCCCATTCGCGTTGCTATATCTTTAATAATGCTGGCACGCCACAGTTTAAGAACCCCTCATTCCTAAAGCACGCAGAGCCAGTATTAATTTGACCCGTGATAAAGTCGGTAGGATTCTGCTTCTACATCGCCATGCCACAAACTAAAGTGAGGTGGCACTGTGCCATTTCTAAACTCAGTCAACCAAAGCAAGACCTGCTCTTCTACTATGACTAAATGGAGAACCGCTCTTGGCTTAGAAGGCTCACCGTTTTCCAGATTCAACATTTCTGTTGTAAGAAGGACGGTGCTATTTTTGTCCAACGCTAACTGTGATAGAAATATTTTTCAAGACCACTTCTGGGCGTACATTTACATTTTCGAATAACGTAGATGAGTGTGTATAGAGTACTCACACTAGGTGCAACTAGCACTTGTATTTTGTTTTTTGGATAGTTGACTTTGGACCTGGCCTTTCTCCAGAGTCACCCCAGATTTTTGCCTTCATCTACATTCCGTTAATGAACTCGTTTTTGTTGTCCTTATGGGCTCTGTGCTCTTTACTCCTGCTAATCAGTGGTAACATGTTTGTACTCTCTCCTTAATTCATTGACCTACACCTAATTGGAACATTTATTTTACGTATATGTCCTCAGTAAATAGTGCTGCATGAACCCAGGGCCTGTAAATTAAACAGTACTAGTGGACTGCAGGGCTCATTGTGCCATCCACCAAGCTAGTCTTTTAAAACATGTCTCTGGTCTGCCACTGCAGCCTGTGGTGCAGTTTATACTCCCATTTCGAGAAGGCAAAAAAAACTTTTGCCAGACCTAAACCTTCCTTTTTAATATTTATAAATCAACACTAACGTAGGCCCTAAAGGCTCATCTGACAGTCTTTATGGTATTCAGAAAGTGGAACATGTGGGCTTTAATTTTTATATGTCCTTTCATTGAAAAAGTCCTTAAGTTGTTTTGAGGTCTCGCTGAGCCCCAGCGCTTGCGCTGGCTCGAAGAGACATTTTGTATGTGGGATTTTCAAAGTGCTGCTGGCTGGCCTAATGCATGCGTTCACACGATCGTGCATGCGCGCAGCCGGCCGCCATCAGCACTTTGAAAACTCATGTGCGTCATCGCGATCACTTTCACTTTCAGAGCGGTCACGATGACGCACGCGCACACACAACTCCCGCTTCTCCCCCTCCCCCACCACATTTTGCGTCTCCGGCCGCTCGCGCGCAGCCAACGCTTGTTTAAATTATTTTATTTGTTATTTTTTGGGCGGCGTGGACAAGGCAATATTTTGCTGCCTGACCCTGCACCTGAAAACAACAGATTTAACGCTATTTCAATTTCCTTTTTTTGTATTCATCGTTCCATCACAGATCAGTAAATAAAAAAATAAAAAATCTCCTATGTCATTTTGCGTGCGTAATGAGGCATGTATGCCTACAAAATGACAAGCCTGCTCTGGCCGCCACATTATCACACTTTTTTTATTCCTTTGCCCATGCTACACACATCTTGCCAATACCTTATTGCATCACCAAAAGCTATTGGCAAAACCAACAGGTCCTAAAGGTGTGCCAATGCTTGTTAAACTGGCAGATGCCCAGTTTTTGCACCTCAGAGCCCCCCTTTCCTTCACTTCCTATGCAAAAGCACGGAAGCCTACCAATGTCCTTGGCAGCTCTGTCTTCCTCGAGAAATTGCAAAATGTAAATCAGGATGATTTCGCTTATTGCCTCAGACAGCCATACATTTAGAATGCTTGTGTTGTAAGGAAATGTAACCGCCATAGGAATTGAAACGGAAAGATTACAAAAAGTGAAATCACTTTGAAAATTCCAGGCGAGATATTTTTTGACTCAATTCTGACTGGATCACTTTTTTTTTCAAGATTCGTACCTCCGTCGCTCTGGTAGCGAACAGTAAAGTTGCAGAGTAGGAAATGAAATCACGAAAGCATTTATTGGAGATGCCAAACTAGTGCTCCGAAGTAAGTACACAGCTACAAGCAGAGCTTTAGAGAACGTCCCAATACAAAAATAAATAAATACAAAAATTGTAAGTACAATGCCATTGCTCGAACTTAAAATATTTCAGTCAAAGATAATGTCAAATAAGCATCCAGCTTGAAAGCAACGAAAAGTTGGCATTTCCAGTTGCAAACTGAATGACTTTTCTACTGTAAAAGCATCCTTAGTGAAGAGGCACGCAGTGTATGGCACACATTATCGATTGATGACATTTACACCTTTGTTGAGCCAGTGATGGTCTCCCTGCACTTTGACTATATGCATGATAGGGTGACTTTTTCTCCTTCTGACACACAGTAAATTCGGCCGCCACGTTTCCCAGATGCATTGTTTACACTCACTTACTTTGATGTCCCATATTTGTGCTATCCTCCTCGCATCTAAAATGTCGAAACCATTTAAATCTTATTTGACTTTCTGGATTGGACTCAGATTTGTTTTAACTTTTGATTCATAAGCGCTGGCGTTGTCCAGCATGAAATGCCATCTGAGGTTTTAATTGCTCCCTCTCAAAATCACTTGAAGTGAAAAAACTAACCTTACCCCCAAATCACCTAGCGGGCATTTTCCGTAATATGAATTCATTTCATGAATGCACATAAAAAGCATGAGATGTCCCATGAGCGAACATCCATGGATGGCGCAATAACTTCTGCTTGGCAGACCATAGCTGATCTCACCAGTTGCATTCCCCACCATTCCACCCAGTCCCAGCAAATCTACACACAGGCCAACCCAACTAGACGACAACTCCTTGCCATTAGAGCTCTAGAAAAACTGCAAAAGAGTCCTTTTAAAATCAGTTTGGTAGTAGCATAAAGCCTTTTACTGAGTTCGGCCTCTGTACCCGCAGAGAAAACTGCATCGGTATGGTCCTGTGCACACAAGATGCTCTTCAGATGGCAGTCTTTTAATGGCCCAAAATGTACTTGTACCCGACTTGGTGGCCGAGCCTTTGCGCTTTATAAACGATGAGCGAAGTGCAGCTTTGTCTTATCTCATTTTGGCAATTATAAGCCCCAGTACCTCATCCCAGTTAACAGGGCACTCAAGAAATATAATAACAATCATCATCCTCATCATCCTAGTAACATAACAAATAACACATTTTTGTATTAGAATATAATGTTCAGCATCAGGCTGATATTGCATTGTGAATCAATGCCCAATCATCAATGATGAAGATGATTTAATTTGAGTGATGAAGTAATATTATGCTGCCTCTGCTGCAAAAACATCACGGTGATGGAAGCAATGCTTTAATTAATCTCAGCCACTGGCTATCACTCTGCGCCACATTTTGGACCATCGTTTTCTCCACCACTATGAGTTGTAAACAGAGACCCGCCTTGTGCAAATCAGTTTTTAGCCTGTCCATTATGAACAGTCCAGCCCGAACTGCCAGGCAATGTCCTCCTAGATGGAAACACAAGCAACCCGAGACCAGTATACCTACTTAGTTCTCATCACTGAGGTACAGCTAGAGATCTAGGACGCAGTGAGCACAGGACCCAGATCTGGGCATACTTGTTGCACATAGGGCGTCTACAGCAAAAACAACAAGGTGATGGAAGCAATGTCTGAATTCATTTAAGCCACTGGAAATCACTCTGGGCTGCATTTCAGACCATAATTGTATGCCCGCTGTGCCATTCGAGACAGAGACCCACCTTATGCAAATCAGTCTTGGCCCTGTCCTAAGTGCAACTGGTATGAATAGACGTTAAGTCCTGTGTTCTTGTTGCCACTGAAGTCAAGCTGTATCTCAACTGATGAGCCCCAACAAGTACAAAACTGGTCTTGGGTTATTCATGTTTCGGTTCTGTGAGTATCTGGATTGGCAGTTGGCAGTAGATTTCTCCTATTGGAGGAGGATCAAGGATGATTTACATATAGCAGGGTCTAATCTGAGGTGGCATTGTTGGCAAAACAAAGAAGGACTTGGATGAGGCCCTGAGTAATAAAGCATCTCACTCATCACTACTTTGTATACATCAGTGCGATGTCCTGGGTGCCACCCGTATGCCCAGATGTTGGTCCAGTGTTCACTTTGCCACTGGAGCCAAGGTACACCCAACTGACGAGCCCCAACTAGGGTGAAACAGGTCCTGGGTTGCTTGTGTTCTGATTTAGAGAAGACCTGGCTTGGCACTTTGGGCTGGTCTGTGAAGAGGGATCAAGGCTGATTTGCATATAGCTCGGTCTAACCTGAGGTGGCATTGTGAGCAACAAAAGATGGACTGGAATGCAGCCACAAATAATTACCAATGGCTCAGATTAATTCAAGCATTGCACCCATCACTTTTTTCAATACTGCAGTGTGATGCCTTAAGTGTGACAGCTATACCCAGATGTGTGTCCCATGCTCTCTTTGCTACTGAAGCAAAGCTGCATCTGACAAGCCCCCACTGGGGCAAAATTTGTCTACAGTTGTTTGTGTTCTGGTTCAGAGGTGACCTGACTTGGCAGTTCAGACTGAACTGTTCCTAGTGGAGAAGTATCAATGCTGATTTGCATATAGTTGGGTCTAATGTGAGGTGGCATTGTAAGCAAAAAAATGTTCTGGGATGCAGCCCCAATTTATTACCAGTGGCTGAGATTAATTCAAGCATCCCACTCATCAGCCTTTTGTATACTTCAGTGTGATGTCTTAAGTGTGCCGGGTATTCCCAGATGCGTGTCCTGTCCTCACTTTGCCATGAGACCTAAGTTGCACCCAACTCATGAGGCCCAACTCGGGAGAAATCAGTCTTGGTTTGCTTTTGTGCCTGTTCAGAGAGGACGTAGCTTGGCAGTTGGTGCTGGACTGTTCCTAAAGAAGAGGGATCAAGGCTGATTTGCATATAGCTGGGTCTAATATGAGGTGGCATTATGGGCAAAAAGGATGAATTGAAATACAGACTGAGTAATTACCAGTGGTTGAGATTTATTCAAGCATCCCACTTATTGCTTTTTTACATACTTCAGTCCGAGCCCTAAGTTCGACGGGTATGTCCAGATGTGTGTTCCAGTCTCACTTCGCCACTGAAGCCGAGCTGCACCCAACTGACAAGCCCCAACTAGGGAGAAATAAGCCTGCCGAAAACTGAAGAAGAAATGGCACAGTGAGCAGACTCCGGTCGGCACCCTAGCCAATCCTAGTGCGTTACTCGATATTTCGTGGTGCTCATTGGCTGTAGAGTCCCCATGCGCCTCTGCTGTATACAAACACTGTTACGGCCTTTTCGTGCACGTTCTTGTGTGCCACGCTACGTAGTTTGGTGCGGCTGGAGTTTTGTGGTGGCTGGTGGGTGTAACTAAACAAGCATTGGCATAGCCAATAGGTCTCGCTTTTTGGACACTATAAGTATTTAGTTATGCAGCACAATATCCTCGGTGCAACAACACCAACTGTTGCATGACTAAACACTTATAAGGTCAAAAATGCGAGACCTATTGGCTATGCCAATGCTTGTTTATTTTTGCATGGCTATCTCTCCCATAGACTAACACTGGGTTGCCAAATTTCATTTAATATTTGCTAAGTTCAGATTGGGAGCAGATATAGATATGCTGTTTACACTCAAATGAATTGTAATTTAAAATCCTCTTTAATGGTGAAGTCGGATTTTAAGTTACAATTTTGAAAATTCAACTTTAAGAAAGTTGACATTTTTCTGCTCAAATCACCTGTGCCTATCTGTCAGTGTCCTCCTGGGTCACCCTAGCTTATGACTTTAATATGACCTAGGGCGACCAGATAACTGTGAGGGGTGCTTTGTGCTTATTAGTGCTATTTTCACTTGAAACTATAAAAATTGGAATTTTCAGTTCTACTGATTGGATTTTTGACATTCTAGTATCATTTTATTTATTAGAAGTTAATCTATTTTTGTTAACTGGTTTGGGGTTTTTCTTGTGTTGTATTTTCACTTTATTACTGTTTGTGTGATGCATAAATACTTTACATATTGTCTCTAAGTTCAGCATGATTGCCTTTGTGCCACTAACCAAAAGGTTAAGCATAGGTTTATTTAGCGATTTTCATGGCTCATCCTGACAAGGATTGTGTTTAATATTTGAGTGGGACTTCCACCCCTTTCAACTAATAACACTATTCCTTACTGGTGTGAATGGATTAAACTTGGATGAATTATTTTCAGTTTCTAGCTAAGCCTCAATCAATCAGTCAATCAAAGGGTTATAACGCTCATTTACTCATCCGTGAGGGTCTCAAGGCTCTGGGGGAGGGTGACGATCCATTTGGGTGCAGGAGTTTAGTCGAAGAGCCAGGGATTGAGATCCTTCCTGATTTGAGTCAGTGATGGCGATTGCCAGAGATGGAGAGGCAGGGTGTTCTAGGTCTTGGCGGCGAGGTGGGAGAAGGCTCTTCCTCCGATTTTGGTCTTGTGGATCCGTGGGACAGTGGGCAGAGCCAGTTGGGCAGAGCAAAGGTGTCTGGCAGGTATGTGGAATGAGAGGCGATGGTTCAGATATGCAGGCCCTGCGTCGTGGAGAGCTTTGAAGGCATGTGTGAGGAGCTTGAAAGGGATTTCTTTGTTGACTGGAAGCCAGTGGAGTTCTTGAAAGTGTTTAGTGATGTGGCTGTAGAGGGGGATGTTAAGGACCAGTCTGGCTGCGGCATTTTGATAATTCTGTAGTTTTCTGATGAGTTTCTCGGTGGCGCTGGTATAGGTGCGTTGCCGTAGTCGAGTCTGCTGGTGATGTGTGCGTGGGTGACCGTCTTTCTGGATTCTGTGGGAATCCATCTAAATATCTTTTGAGGCAGGCGGAGTGTGCAGAAGCAAGGGGAAGATACGTGCAATTTGAGTGAGGACTCCAGTATGATGCTGAGGTTACGTGCGTGGTCCATGGGGGTAGGGGTTCCCAGTGCAGCGGGCCACCAGGAGTCATACCAGACTGAGGGGGTGGGTCCCAGGATGAGTACTTCCGTCTTGTCCGAGTTGAGCTTGAGACATCTATCTTTCATCCGGATGGCAACTGCCTTCATCTTGCTGTGGAAGTTGATTCTGGTGGATGTGGGTTTGTTGGTGCGGGAGCGGATCAGCTGGGTGTCATCGGCATAGGAGACGATGTTGTGTCTGTGGTTCCTGACGATGGCAGCTAGGGTGACCATGTAGATGTTGAAGAGGGTGGGGCTCAGGGAGGAGCTTTGGAGCACTCCGTATTCGATCTCTGTAGGTTCTGCGAGGAATAGAGGTAGTCTGGCTTGCTGTGTTCATCTGGTAAGGAAGGAGTGGATCCAGTCTAGGGCCTTGTCGCGGATATCAGTGTCATAGAGTCTTGTGATTAGGGTGTGGTAGGAGACAGTATCATAGGCAGCCATGAGGTCCAGTAGGATGAGGGCTGTGGTTTCGCCTTGGTCGAGGAGGTAGTGGATGTCATCGGTGGTGGTGGGGAGTGCGGTCTCGGTGCTGTGGTTGCTTTGGAATACAGATTGGGAGATGTCCAGGATGTGGTTCCCTTCGAAAAACTCAGAGAGTGTGGCATTGATGGCCTTCTCGAGGACCTTGGCTGGAAAGGGGAGCAGGTAGATGAGTCTGAGGTCTGAGGTCTGTAGGGCCGGTGGATGTCATCTTCAGCAGGGGGTTGATCTCGGCATGTTTCCAGTTGTCCTGGAAGGTGGCAGTCTCACTGGAGCAGTTGATGGCACGGTAAAGCTCTGGGGCTGCTCTATGGAAGATCTGATATGGGCAAGTGTCCGAGGGGCCTCCGGAGTGGATGCTCTTCATGGTCTTAAGTGTGTCATCTGTGGTGAGTGGAGTCCATTTGAGCAGGATCTGTTGGGGTGCGGCGTGGTTGTGCGCGGTGGTGTCAGGTGCGGTTAAAGGGTCTTGAGTGTTGAAGCTGTCATTGATCTGCCTGATCTTGTGGTGAATAAGGTGGAGCGTTTGTTGCCATGGTCTTGGGAGGGCCAGGACGTCTGTGGTCTCACTGTTGGGCCTAGTGAACTCCTTGAAGATGTGAATAGTACTTTCCTGTTGTATGCTTTGGTGTGGATTCTGTCTTGGAGGGACGTTTTACATATGGTTTTGAGGAGCACGTGGTATGCATTGATGGCGGTTTTGAAGGTTGCGTGGGTTTCCGGGGTTTTGTTGTTCCTCCATCACTTCTTGAGTTGTCTACAGGTGCGTCTGGACTCATGGAGGGCAGGAGTTAACCAGCTTGCTTTCTTGCAGTGTTGCTTGCCAGGGGTCTTACTGAGGGGTGCCAGGGTCTTGGCTCAGTTGGAGAGCCATCGGTGGAGGTTGCGTGCTGAGGTGTTAGCATCTGCTGTTGGTGGTGCTGAGGAAGGTGGCGAGATGTTCTTCGGTGACCTTGTTCCAGCTACTACGGGGGCTGTGAGGGCAGTGGTGCATGGGGGGCGTGGTGAAGGCAAAGTGCACACAGTTGTGGTCGGCCCAGAGGACTTTGGTGGTGTGACCGTAGGAGATATTTCCACTGATGTAGAAGACGGGGTCCAGCATGTGTCCAGTCGCATGGGTTGGAGTGGTGATTAGCTGCTTGAGTCCAATGTTGGCGAGGTTCTCCAGAAGGATGCAATGTTTTGATCACTGGCGTTGTCCAGGTGACAGTTGAGGTCATCGAGTATGATGTATGCTGTGGATGCAAGAGCCTGGAGTGTGATGAGATTGACGATGTTGTCAGTGCAGGGCTGGCGGGGGCTGGGTCCTTGGACAAGGGTGCCGCGGAGGGTGGTGTTGAGGTTGGTGTGGATCTGGCAGTGGAGGCGTTCCATGGTTGTCCTTGGGTTGTCAGAGTAAGTGGTTAGGCAGTGGGTGTTCATGTGGATGATGGCAATGCCTCCTCCTAGTCGGTCAGTGCAGTCCTTTTGGGTGATTTTGTAGCCATCGGGGATGGCGGTGGCGATGTCTGGGCCAGAACTGGGGTTAGTCCAGGTTTCCGTGAGGAAGGTGATGTCGGGGGAGGCGGTGTCAAGGAAGTCCCAGATTTCTGTGGGGTGTTCGTGGAGGTAGGCTGTGTTGAGTAGGATGCAGCTGAGTCAGTCGGTTGAGCTGTTGGTCGGCTGTGCGGCAAGAGGAGTTGACGTGTGGAGGTGGGTGAAGGTGTAGCTGCAGTTTCGGCAGGAGAACGGTCCTTGAGGAGTAATTCCTTGAGCTGAGTTGAGATTGATGATATTCCATAGTTGTGTTACTGTAGCTTGCTTTGGATTTTCCCTATACACCATAGCATGTTGTTGCATGGATTTATGCAAAGCCAGCTCCTGCAGAAGAAATGTTTGGTGGGTCCTTAGTGATTTACCTCAGACTCCGGACAATTGTGGCGTTTAGTGCCTCAAACATAACATCAGGCAGATTTATCAACAATTTGTGCTATCTCAGTCATGCAGAGAGGTGAAAAGTATTGACTATGGGTCAGATTTATCAACACTGCACTTTTTACACATTGCTTGTATGCTGCACTGTATGGCAAATGTACAATGTGTGAAAAGTTTATGTAGGCATAGTATTTAGTACTGGAAAGGATCCCTTCGAGTACATTGCTCAAACGTCTGTCATCCTCATCACAGTTGTTAGACTTGGCATGTTTGGCATGGTTTCCCCAGACTTTTTGCCTCTACCCCCTGTATTTTTGATGCTTTGCTGGATTTCGTTTTTGCTGGCTTAGATGCTTTAGGCACTTTGCCACTGCTGATCAGTGTCAAAGTGCAAGTGCTCCCTGTGTAAATTGTTGTTGCAATTGGTTCTCCCTGTTTGGCATATTTGATTTACTCCTAAGCCCCTAGTAAAGTGTACTCAAGTGTGCCAGGGCCTGTAAATCAAATGCTACTAGTAGGCCTGCAGCACTGATTGTGCCACCCACATGAGTAGCTCTGAAAAGGTAACTCAGACCTGCCACTGCAGTGTCTGTGCTCAGTTGTTAACTGCCATGTCGACTTGGCAAGTGCACCCACTTTCCAGGCTCTAACCTTCCCTTTTCTTACATTTAAGGCACTCCTATGGTAGGCCCAAGGTAACCCCCTGGGCATGGTGAGGTGTATGTGAAAGGTAGGACCTGTACTGGTGTGCGTGACATGTCCTGATAGTGAAATACTGCCAATTTAATTTTTCACTATTGAAAGGCGATCTTGCCCCACAGGATAGAATGGGAGTTTATTTATAACTAACCCTGGGCGTAGTTCGTGTAGTAGCGCTACGCGTAGCTACGCGAAGTGCACTTCGCACTACGTGAGACACGCGTAGCACTACGCGAACTGCGTAGTGCACTGTTCGCAATGATTGCACAGTGCCGGATGCTTGTCCGCACTGTGCAATCATTGAAAACGGCATCTTGCACAGTGCGAGCTGTCGTTTTCTGCCGCTCGAGTAGATTTTTACTTGAGTGGCAGCTTTCTCAACGCGGACTGGTAGTTTAGCGGTTGCGAGCATACGCGACCACTCGCAATGAGAAACCTGACCTCCCCGCGTTGAGAATCTCGCTGGGAGGTTTATTTTCCACGCTCGCGATCGCCAACTTGAAGTTGCTGATCGCAAACGAGGAAAAAGTCTCGCTGGGATGTCATTTTGCTCGCTTGCGGTCGCCAACTTGACGTTGAGGACCGCGAGCGAGCAAAAAATGCCAACTACGCTAGGCTACGCGATTTTGCACTGTGCTACGTGCAATTTGCGTTGCGCGAAATAGCACAAACTACGCAAACTTTGCGAGCGTAACGTAGTTGTCCGCCCAGGGTTATTTATAACATCTTATAAATATACCTCCCCATTGGAACAATATAGAGAAATAAAGTTTAGGCTCTCTGACCTCAGAATTTAATAACACATCTTTTAGTAAAGATGGTTTTCAAATTGTGTGTTTGAAAATTTCACTTTTAAAAAGTAGGCATTTTCTTGTTTACATATCCTCTGTGCCTCTGTCTGTTTGTGTATTGACTCTCTGGTTTTGGAGTGACAGGGACTGGGGATATACATTCACTGTAGACAGCCACTGGGGGGTTGAGGTGTGCCTGGATGACTCAGAGCTGAGATGAATGGGGCTCGGCTGAATTTAGAGTAGTAGGAGGAGATTTCCTTGCACCTGAATGGGGCCTGTCTCTCTTGCACAATGCTGTCTCCACCCCCTGTGGTCATACTGTACCAGTGAGGACAGAACCGGTTTGAACTGGGCTCAGAGACCCTTGCCAAAGAGAAAAAATACACTTTGGGGTATAAGTATTAGACCTGAAACCCCAGAACTTTAGACTACTTCTGGAATCAAAAGGCACCTTTGCCAAGGAGAAGAGCTGGAGAAACTGGAGGAGGAGTACTGCCCCTTTGCTGTGTGCTGTCTGAGGTTGGCATGCAGTAGCTGTTTCTGCCAAGGAAAGGAAAAGGGCTTTGCTGTGTGCTGTGTCACCCTGCTTGCGGAAGATCTCCAAGGGCTTGAGTAGGGCTTGCCTCCTGTTCTGAAGTTTCAGGGACACAAAGACTTCACCCCCAGCTCCCCTGAACTTCCTTGCTGGGAGTTCCGACCTGCCAAGAGGTGCCTGTGACTGTGTTGGGTCTCTGGAGGTTGTTCCTGCTGTTGGGAGCTGAAAAAGCAACGCAACTACAAGAAAATCTATGCATCGCTCTTCTTGCGGCTGTTTTTCCGACACAGCACCGTTGTGCGAGAAGAATCACCATGCATCGCCATGCCGCTGCCGAAACTGACGCAGCACCTGTTGCCACTGCAAGAACTGACACATCGAGGGATCTCGGCTGAAGGAACCGACGCAGCGCCGCTCAACGTCACCGCCTCTATTGTCGACGCATCCCGGATTTCTACGCATCGTACCTGTGTAGCAAGTTTTGCTGATGCATCACCTGTGGACCAGAACCATCTCTGCATCGACGCATCATTTCCCCCTACATACAAAATTTGATGCATCACTTCTCCTGAGTGCAGCAGAACTGTCGCATCGCCTCCCAGGGTCTCAGGAACTGACGCATCACTTTGTTTTTTGGCGCTTCACATCTCTGCAGCTGTTTGGCCTTGTCAATTTTGTTGCAACTACAGGTACTTTGTGAGAAATCACGCATCCATAGTTTTCTATCGACTAAGCTTTAAAAGTCATATTCTTATTACAGTATGTTGGAGTTTTGTCATTTAGATCTTGTTAAGTTTAGATAAAGATACTTTATGTTTTTTTAACTGGTGTGGTGTCCATTTGTGGTGTTATCACTGTATTACTGTGTGTTTTGCCTTCTTGGATTAACGACACGCTTCGCCACTTCTGAAATGCAGGGCTGCACCATATTTTCAAGAATATGGTGCAATCCTGCATTTCCCCATGCTCTGGCTCTAAGTTTAGCAACCTAGCGCCAACGCAGGCACCCTTGCACCATAGTGCAAGGATGTCTGCATTTTGGGGACGATTGTTTATTTACAGGAAGGTCCCCCTTCCTGCTCATAAACAATCTTTTAATGCCACTTTGTAACTTTTATGTGTGCTGCTTAATGCAGCACACACAGAAGTTGCAAACGGCATTTTTAAAAGATGATTGTTTATGTGCAGGACAGTGGACCCTCCTGTACATAAACAATCATTGGCCTCTTGCTGTTTTCATGTGTGCTGCACAATGCAGCACACATGAAAACAACAACAATCAGGAGAAATTAAACATTTCTCCTTGTTGCGCCAGGGTAAGACCAGGTTTTCCCTTGGTCTTAATTCTGGCGCTGCCTCCTATTTACACCTCCCTTGTAAATAGGAGGCAGCATCAGAATCAATGGGTGTTGCAGTGGAATGCCCACAGCAACATCCATTGCCCTCCCCTTTCACATTAAGCATAGCGTGAAAGGGGGCCGTATTTACAAGCCAGCGTTAAGCCACGTAAAGTGGCTTAACGCTGCATTGTAAATAAGGCGAGACCCCTATCGCCATCACAGCATCATTAAAAGTGAAGTTGTTATGGCGATAGAGGCTTGTAAATATGCCCCCCACTCTTCGTACATATGTTGATGTAAGAAGCCACACAAACAATCTCGCTAAACTAAATACTGTGATTAGTAAAAACTGTTTTAAAATCACATTAAATCTAGGTACTCAGGAGGCCAAAAGCTTAAAGAAAACCCAATGTATATAAAATATATATAAATATTTTTTTTTATATAGCGCAAACTTGACCCGAATCTGGTATCAGAGAGCTTTACATAGCGCCAGTTGCATTACATGAGGACACATTCATTTTTGTTAGACATGGGGAAATTAAGTGATTTGCCCAGAATCACAGGATGTCCAGCGGCATTGCCGAGACTCGCACCCAGTTCCCCAGATTCGAGGTCGACCACCCTAGCTGTTAGGCCAACTCCTCTCCCCGAAGAGTTGGCCTAATGGCTAAAAGTGTTTACAAATAAGGTAATTTAAAAACAAATTTGGAAGTAAAAACAGGCTGAACAAAAGTTCCCAACACATGGAAAGTCAGATGTTTATATGTTCCGAGTGGTATATGAAACATTACTGTTCCCAGCATCGGCAGACAATGTTCCCAGAGGCAATCCACAGAGCAAATGAATAGAGCAAACATGTTCCCATCCAGCCCCCATAGCAGTCGCTGAGGGGGGAAGCAAAGCCACCTGATGTTCCATTGAAACAGAGCTTAGATCCAACCTACTAGACATGGAGACAACCCAGGGTAGCTCGTAGAATATGGCCAGGAGCAGAGGTATTTGAAGGGGACAGCTGTAAAGATGGGCCTTCAGTGGGTCCACCAGCATGTGTATGCTCCAAGGTTCAACCAACTGCGATCCCAAGCACAGGTCTAGGGCACACTCGTAAGTGCAAAAGAGGGAATGTAACACAAGCTTTATGCAACCAAGCCATACATGCCTCAAGTACAGAAACCAATGTTCATCCAGTTCTTGGAGCAAAGGTATGCCAATAAAATGCACAATGCATTCACGGCAAAACAGGACATGGGGTATGTGCCATCTCCATTTGATCTTGGACTGGGACATCCATTCTGGAGCAAAAATAATAAAAGCAATATCCCTGCAACTAGGATAAGGACCAGCGGTAGGCATCCAAAGATGCTTCTGAGGACGGGGTGGCTGAAGTATGGAATAACTACAAATACAGGCTGGAAGGTGCCGATTAACCTAGAGCCTGTGCTCTTGAAAAACCCTACAATTCCAGTCATATTAGACATGTTAAAAATACGATGGACCAGCTCCCCAAAATGTTGTGTAAAGTTAGTGTGAAGAAGCGCCTTTATCTCCCAAGGGGAACATGCCGAATATATGTCATTAGTTTGCATGCGATACATCGCATGCCATTACAATGCGGTCATCACAACGACCGCTTTGTTACATCGCATACGATTTAATCGCAAGTCGTTACAATGACTTGCTGTAGGGGGTGCCCTGGACTTAGGAATAGTATAATTTACTATTCCTACTCCAGTTTGTGCAACAGCAGGGAAGGTGTTGGATTGTAAATCCAGCACCTTCTGCCTCCTACAACAAGTCGTTGTAATGACTTGAGATGTATTCGCATGCGATGTAACAACGCAGTTGTTGGAACAACTGCGTTGTAATGACATGCTATGTATCGCATGCAAACTAAACGATGTCTCCCGAATGTGCCACCTGAGGATCAAAGGTCTCCCTCATCAATGTTAAGGCCACATATTTTTGAAACAATAAGGCTTTCAGTTTGCTCAGGGCATCAAAGTGCATGTTGGTGAGATTAATCGAATGCCACAGCATATCCTCCCTAACTACAGTGGCAGGTTAAACAGGACTTCTGTGCAACATGTTACAATGGAAGTTACGGCTACCATGTAGGCAACACCTGATTTCATTCCACAGCAACCCGATCATTCAACATCAGGTAACTCTTATTCAAGAGTAATCTGAAAGTCAGATGTACCACAACCTCTGGAGACCCTTTTAAATGGCAGGAAAGATTCGCCAGGGATGCATTGCATGCCCCGTGCAACAAAATGTCCTTGCACATGAGGGAACCACCCAAAGTGTTATTTCAGTCCAAAACGTCTTTATTCCTTCATGAGTACATGAAAGGAAGTTCCCATTGTTCATGTATGAACCCTTCACCCAAGGCTTCATATCTGCTCACTTGATGGTGTTGTAGACAGTACTGAAAGTGAAAATTGGGAATTGGCAGTGTAATATACCCATGGATTATCCAATCTGGGGATGCTATTTCCACATTAAAAGGTAATTTCTCTAGGTTTTCAATGCGCAACATTGTGTATTTAGCATCTTTCTGTACCATAGCTATCTGTTGTTCAGAAAGATGGTATGGTGAAAACAGATGTGTTATGTTAATGTGTCGCCAGGGCACATGGCCAGAGCAAAATGTTTGCAGTGTCCAGCGCAATGATAGAATTGACCTAAGCTGGGACTGCCCATGCTGTAACACAGACTGTTCTTGCTGAAGCACATCTATTGTGGATGAGACAATGTTACCCAGGGAATAAATCCTAGATGGCAAGGTGGTCATACCACTGTCTACTACTGCCAGAGGTTGTTCTAAGTTAGCCCTGTCAATCTCATGTAGCCTTTCAGCAGCATCTTGTTGAGATATTTTCCATATCTCGTTATAGACAGCATACAGAAAGCATTTTTTAAATGTTTTCTGAGGACCTAATAGAATGTCTCGTAATTCCAGGTCATCAGAAACATGAGAAAATTGCTGCTTTACCTGGAACAGTGTTGAGGTTTTAAGCCAATCAAGGCACAACTTCCCTACACTGTAAGTTGTTAACACCCCCAAATATTCATTTTGCACATAACACATGTCAGGCCTATGGGCAGTAAATCCCCCGATGTTACCTAGGAATCTGTCATGGCATTTGTTAGTATCTAATGGCCATACTAACCACCCTCTCCAATTAGGATCTGATTATGGCTACTCTTACGCAGCATAGCGATTATAGTGTTTTCAATTGGACAATACACATGAAATGACATCTTGTCCCATACAATTCCATCTAAATCTAGAACCGCTGAAATGATCACCAGGGACAAGACTCTTTGTTCATGTTGTGATGATGCTTGTGGATTTAGAACCAAGTTTACAGTGTGTACTGCAAAGCGTTCTGGGAAAAAGCAGGAAGAACACAGTCACAAAACCAATCAAAAGTATTAGGAAGAGAAATGCAATTGTAAAGCAAAGGTGTTATTGTGGAGGAACAAAATGTGTTCTTTTTAGCCACCGATAGAAGAAATGCATCGCTAGTGGCAATGGCAGGAAGGTGCAGGTGATGGAACTTCTGATCTATCAGAGGAGAAGTCATCAAAGTCGATGAAGTATCCAGACACCACCCTGTCTCTCTTGGACATCTCTGCAGGGCAGTTTGAATTAGAAGAGTCGATCTGTGGTCCATTGACATAAACTTTGTTCATTTCTGGATTCTGAATTGAAATCTATGTTTCTGTACTTGTAGACTGCACAATAGTTGTTGTTTTTAAAACAGGTAGATGACATATTTCACTGTTGTTCGTTTTTGTCTCACTTTGAAGAGAGCAGACTTCATTTGCAATTAAAGCTTCCATCCGAACGGCAGAGAGAGGAAAATAGTAGCTACTCAGGATTGCACGTGGCCTACTTTTGAGAATCAGCCACACAGTGCGGTTTGATCAGATAAATAGAGGCAAACCTTTTGTCTCCATGTCCAGCAAGGGGCAGATGAAGTACAGTTTGTGTACCTTCAACAGTCAGAACAGGAACAGGTGTTAGGGAGACTGGCCCAATATGTTTTTATGGTTTAAATCTTTTTTATTGAAGCTGTGTTAAAAGCGAGAATGCGTCATGCCGGGCTACGCAGAGCCCAGGAGCATACATTGGCACTTTCATTTGTGGAAAAAGCAAACAATGAGTAACTCGAACAATCCCACCCCCGACCCAAAGAAAAGGGGGAAACAGGAGAGAAAAAGAAAAACAGCAATATTGACCGAGAAGGGTCAGAAATGGCCGCCGGAGCTCGCCAAATGACGAACCTTTCCTGGCTAAGGTAAGTGAGATCTTTTCCATGCCTAGTATGTGCCACAGACGCTGAAGCCACCCTGTGTGAGCAAGAATTTGGGGTGACCTCCAGTGTAACAGTATGTTCTGAGTAGCGGTGCCAAGCACTATTGCTATTTGCTTCCCTCTCCTGGACTTCAAGGGGTTAGTAAGCGGGTTTGGAACACCCAGGAGGACATATGCTGGGAGCCTGGGAAGCTCCGTATCCAGATACTTGTCAATTTCGTCTAGGATTTGCGTCCAGTAAGGTTGTATGTGTTTGCATTCCCATAAAAGGTGAACTAGGGTTCCTGTCATCCCACACCCTCTCCAACAGTCCGGGCTATGTGTAGGGTCAGCTTGGTGAAGCCTCTCAGGAGTGTAGTACCAATAGAACACTAGCTTGGTAAAGGTTTTGGTGAGGCCTATATGGCTCGCAGTGTGATGTGCCCTATAGCATGCTCCCTCCCACTCTTTGCAGCTAAGATCGCGGCCAAGATCTTTCTCCCAACGCGCACGGCCTGCATGATATGTATGCAAGTAGCAGGACAGAAGCATTTTGTACAAGTCCGAGGTCAATTTCTTGTCTGAGGACCACGTGATTAGCCATCATTCATACACAGTGATATGTCTGTGTGCTTGGGATTTATTACCAGGGTGCATGGCTCAATGTCGCAATTGTAAATAATGCAGGCGTTTAGATTCAGGAAGGCCATAGTTGGCTAGGAGCTGTGGGAAAGGAAATGATGCCCTATGCATTGAATAAAAGGCCTAGTGCTCAACAGCCGTCGGCTCTCCACAGTGGGAAGGATGTCGCGCCCATCCTGGGGCTGAAGTCGGTGTTGTCAAAGAGTGGTGTGAGGGGAGAGGGGAAGGTTGTCAACCCAAGGCGTCTGCTGGTCTGATCCCAGGAAGCTGACAGTCCTTTTCATCCTCAGCTTGCGCCCTTGACATATGAAGAGAGAAAGCTCCGACTGTACCCGGTGGGAAGCTGCAAACGGAGAGTCTGAAAGAGGTACAGAATTTTAGGGAGGATCGTCATTTTAATAGCCGCAATACGCCGTAGCCACGAAATTGGGTAGTGTTTCCATCGTTGCAGAATCATGCGGATTTCGGTATGTAGCTTGGAATAGTTGATCATTCTCATGGCCTGTAGGGTGGGGGCCAGCTGAATTCCCAAGTATGGGACTGTCTCGTCAGACCATTGTAGGGGGTGCCTTGGAGATCTGCCAGCATCTGTGGCGACAGCCAGAGATTCAAAGCTGTGGATTTTGTAATATTAACTTTAAACCCGGAGGCCTTCGCGAAGGAGTCAAGCTCCCCCAAAAAGGCTCCCAGAGCAGTCGTCAAGTCCAGAACTTCATCCGCGTACAAGCTTATGGTGTGCGTATCGCCGCCGAAGCAGATGCCCGTGATGCAAGGGTTGTCCCTGACTCTCTGCGCCATTGGTTCCATGTATAGGGCAAAGAGCAGGGGCGACAGAGGGCACCCCTGTCTTGTGCCTCTGCTAATAGGAAATGGGGTGAAGGTATGCCCATTTACCCTCACCGCAGCTGAGGGGGAGCGATAACAATTGAGGATGTGTGTCCTCATCTTTTCCCCCAGGCCAATGTGTATCATTGCTTGTTCTAGGTAGGGCCAATGGACACGATCAAAAGCCTTTTTGGCGTCTATTGTGAGAAGCATATAATCCCCTTGGGTGAATAACTCTCTTCGTGTTATCACTAGTCTGCCTTTGAGGAAAAAAAACGGCTTGATAGGGGTCTCTGATCCCCGGCATGTAAGGTGCTAGCCGTGCCACCAGGATTCCAGTGTACAGCTTCAGGTCTACCTTCAAAAGAGAGATAGGCCTATAAGCCCACAGCTCGTCTTATCTTTCCCGGGTTTAGGGATAACTGAAATTGCAGCCCCTAACATAGATGGGGGAATCGCCCTGGGGACACGAAAGAGTTAAAAAGCTGAGTTAGAAGAGGAGCAAACGTGGAGCGGAATTGTTTATAAAAGGCTGCCATGTAGCCGTCTTGGCCGGGGGATTTGGCTGGTTTCAAGCGGGCAATGGCTGCTATGACTTCTTCTGGACGTATCTCCCTCTTTATGTGTTCCGCCTGCTCTGGGGTCAACGTGGGAAGGTGAGCCTGAGTCAGATATGCGTTTATGTCCTCCGTCTCCAGGGGTTGGTCATCGTATAGATGAGCATAAAAAGTGTGAAATGTCTTGGCAATAGCCGCAATGTCCATGAGCACAGTCCTCGTCTGATCTTTAATTTCCTGGACTCCCTTGCGCTGTAGCGCCTCCCTGAGTTTGTGTGCTAACAGTCGCCCGCATTTTTCTCCCCCCACGTAATAGGAGAGGCGCAACTGCAACACAGCATATTCCGCCTTGTCGCGGTCGATGGCAGCCTGCTGTGACCGCGTCGCGGTCAGTTGACGGCAGATGCGTCGGGCCCCAGTACGATGGTGCATTTGTTCTAAGTTGCGCTGTTAGATATGGGGGTCTCTAGTTGGCAGAGGTAGGTACCACTGTCCAAATAGGACCCTTGCTTCTAGTTAGGGTAAGGGGGATACACTCTTTAGATAACCCCTGCTCACCCCCTTGGTAGCTTGGCACGAGTAGACAACCTTATCAAAGGCAATGTGTCAAGTATTTGTACCAACACTCACAGTAACACAGTGAAAACACCACAACTGGACTCCACACCAGTGTAGATAAATAAAGTACTTTTATATAAACTACATAATACCAAAACAACGAAAATCAAACATACGTAGTTCAAGAATATGGTTTCAAAAAGAGTTCTTAGCTTAGCGACAAAATAATCCACATCAGCGTTGATTTTAGCCAACAGTACCTGGTGATGCAATAAAAGTTCCTAGCGGCGCAGAGGCATCGAAAAACAAGCAACAGCGTCAGTGCTGAGACCCTGGGGAGGCGATGCGACAACCCCGCTGCACGCAGCGTGCGGGTGCGACGAATCCTTTCTGTATGGGGAGTGAGGCGATACTTGTATGGATTCCGAGGCGTAGCTTCTCCAGTAGAAATTTTACTCGCAAAGGCACGATGCGACGATGTTCGATGGCTCTGCGACGATGTTCGCAGCGACGAAATGCGGCCCGCTAACGAGCGGTGCGACGATCTCACTCAGCGGTGGCAGGATCTGCGACGATATTCGCAGCGACGGGAATCTTCCCGCTCCGGGGGCGATGCGCTCAGAAGATGAACGCAACGTTGACGTTGCAGCGGCGATAGGCGCTGCGACGATCTTTGCGGCGACGGAAATTTTCTCGCTAAGCCGGCGGTGCATGAAAAAGATGCAGATCTTTTACTTCTTTTCTCTTGGTCAGCTTCCCAACAGCAGGCACAACTTCCAGAGGCCCCACAATTGGATCAAGCACTCTAGGAAGGGCAGAACTCACACAGCAGAGTTCAGGGGGAAGCTGGGCGTGAAGTCCTTTTGTTCCTGGGACTTCTTGACCGGAGGCCAGCTCTACTCAGGCCCTTGGAGATTCCTTCAAGCAAGGGGACACAGCACACAGCAAAGTCCTTCTCCTCTTTTTGGCAGCAAAGCAACTGCAGGTCAGCCTTACAGCAGGTCAGTCCTTCTTCTTCAGTCTTCCACCTTTCTCCTTGGCAGAGGATCCTTCTTGATTCCAGAATGATCTAATTTCTTGGGATCAGGGTCCCAATATTTATACCCCAAAATCCTTTGTTCTCTGAGGGCAGAGGGGCCTTTGCCCAGTCCAAACCAGTTGTGGAGCACTCTGTTTACATGACTCCTTCTTTCCTTTCACAGTGCAGGGCAGAAACATCAGATGCCCCACAGGAGGTGGAGCCAGCATTGTGGAGGGAAAGCACATCCCTGGAGCACTTTGTTGACATGATTCCTTCTCTCCTTTCACAGTGCAGGGCAGAGACATCAGACGCACCACAGGGGGTGGAGCCAGCACTGTGGGGGGCAGGCACTGTCCTGTTCAGGTCCCAGGTGCAACTCCTCCCTCCCATCTAGATGCAGATCTCTCTATTCAGCCCTGTGCTGACTCACCCTGTCTCCGGGAATTCCCCAGCCCCCTGGAATTCCCCAGCCCCTGTCACTCAAAACTCCAGACAAGGAATACACAGCCTAGCAAAGGCAGGTTTGGATCGTTAGACAAGAAAATACCTACTTTCTAAAAGTGGTATTTTCAAACACAGAATGTTAAAACCAACTTCACTAAAAGATGTATTTTATCATTCTGAGTTCAGGCATACTAAACCCGAATTTCTACCATGTTCCCTGAGTCAGTTTAGGATTATAAAATGTAATAATCAAACTGCCTATTCTGGTCTATGGAGAACAGGTAGACTTGTAATAGTGAAAAACGAAAATGGCTGTAATTCACTATTAGGACATGCCACACACATCAGGGCTTGTCCTACCTTATACTTACAATGCACCCTGCCCTTGGGCCTACCATAGGGGTGACTGATATGAAGCAAAGGGAAGGTTTAGGGACAGGTAAGTGGGTGCCCTTACCCAGTCGACATGGCAGTGCAACACAGCACACAGGCTCTGCAATGGCATGCCTTAGACACATTTTACAAGGCTGCTTCTGTGGGTGGCAAAACTGGTGCTGCAAGCCCACCAGCAGCATTTGCATTTACAAGCCCTGGGCACTCCTGGTGCACTGTACTAGGGTCTGACAGGTAAACCAAACCCGCCAATCATGGATAACCAATCATAGTAACAATTTATACAGAGAGCATATGCACTTTAGCACTGATCAGCAGTGGTAAAGTGCCCAGAGTCCTATAGCCAACAACCATGGGTCAGGACAAACAAAGGAGGAAGAAGCAAAAAGTTTAGGGATAACCCTGCAAAAAGGGCCATTTCCAACACAACCCCCTTCCAGCCTATAGCCAGGGTATACCAAACGATACCTCGATGGGATTCCCCGCTTGGGGCGATAGAACACGGAAACTGGCCCAAACAGCAGGGCACTATTCCTGTTCTACGCCTTCCTGAACCAAGTTGGATCCCTCTATCCATACTCTAAGGGTCCACCAAGCCAACCAACGTCGAACCCTTCTCCTCACCTGTGGACACCAACTGTGCAACACCTAACCTTAACTTGCTCACAGGTGTGTCCCGACAGAAAGACAGAAAGCCACAGTGGCCACTGACAGTGGTCAGGGATGAGACTCAGGCCTTATGCCTCTCAGGGCTCTCAAACCCCTGTGGCGTCAGAGGGTGGGGGGCCGTAGCCCCAGGTGCTTGGCACCCTTTGTCCACTCCCCCACCTGTCAGGTCAGGTCTGACATCCTGGCACTGACCCACCAGCCCCGGGCTTGTACCCGGCAGCTGTATAGAAGGCTGGGGTGGGTTTTCCCATACCCGGTCCTCCTCTTCCTTGGGGCTCTGTACTCTCCCAACTGGAGCGGTGTTGCAGGGATTCTGCTTATGCGCAGAACTATGCGCAGGAACCCAGGACCTCAGTGAATTGTGGTGTACCAAAAACTCACCTCAGAACCCCCATCCGGCCAGCATCAGTGTCCCATTCGTTATCCGAGATCTAGCTCGGCGGTCCCAATGTATAGACAACCCAGAACAAGCGACTTAGACTATTTCTCAGGAGTGGTGGGGATCAGAAATACCGTTTCGTAATTATTCTTACATCAGTCCACAACAGAATAAACAGAGACACGGTAAAAGTTTAAAGAGTTTATTTTATAAACCTCGCGTTCTAAGATGCAGTACTTTGGCTAACATAAGCAGACAAATGGTCAAGATCAGAACCATCAGCATTGTTACAATACCATAGAAAATGAAAGGAGCAATCATAATAAAATGACAGTGGCAATCGGCCACCTTCCTTTCTCTAGCAAACTAATATTATTATTATTATGCTAATAAAAGGTCTCTAGGCTTGAATGGGGAACCCCATACCGTAAGGATCAGCTTAGTGGAATCACATCACAGGATCAGCAAGGCTCTCTCCTGGGAATGCTCTTCTTCTAAATGAATCTGAAACATGCTGCACTGCAATATTAAAAGCACTCGTCTTTCAGGTATCCGCAGCTGCGTGCGTGTTATGGCTAAATAGTGGGACGATCAACCTGTACCTCACAACATGCACCGTCTAGTGACCCAGACTGTTTCTTTACACAATGTACAGACCAAGGTCGCTGCTCACTGTTAAGAATGTTAACAACAGACAGTTCTCATGTGAAGCAAAGCCGAGTAAGCATTTCTCAAATAATGACATGTAACTACAGTGTCGTGTGCAAAAGCAGCAAAAGCAGCAAAATGGCTTTCTAACATTAACGCGGTTGTGCTAACTTAGCATTGTACATAAGGAGATAGTAATCTTCACTACACCCCCCTTGATCGAACCACTAACCACTAGGGGCGCACTTGCATGAAGGCAGAGTTCAAGTTCGAAAGAACGGAATCAAGGGCCTGAATCGTGAGTCGATAGAAGGTAAGCGGAAAGTTCGAAGAGAAAAAAGAAAATAAATTAAAAATGAGTTGAGAAAAAACCATGAAAAAGCCATGAAACAAAGTGAAAAAACTCAATTCATCAATGTATATGCGCAATAAGTTGCAACAGCTTCCAAGAGAAAATCATTGGAGCGGTCTGCAAAATTAACTGCCATCCAGTTCAGCAAGGGAAAGGAACACACGTGTTCCTTGACAACCGGAGCCTCTAGCACCACGCGAGGACAACTGGTGTGAACTTCAAGATAACTTCTTGTCAAGAATTCAGCTGCAGCCTTTCCGATGTCCCAATTCCCAAGGACTCCATGTGCGGCTGCGCAGGCCATAATCCTGACGCCAGAACAGTCCAACTCATGAGCCACTAAGGGGCTCATTAGCTGATCATTTTTACGCTGCTTGCTAATGGTAGTTATTTGCTGTTGAATAATGAAGCTTGCTGTGGGATGTTAGTGGGAATTCCCTACGTAGTGACCGTATCACAGAGAGTAGTCTGCTGCAATAACGTCCTTTTCCCACCCCCGCATGGACGGCTCGATGTATCCATCTGGCCTTCCATCCCAACCTTGAAAGCAGAGTTCAACAAGATGAGCAGAATAAGGGCTCTATTGTCTCAAAAAGAAGTCGCGTTGACTTCATCCCGGGAAACATTTGTCCTTCACGTAGCAAACACGCGCTCCGGTGTTATAACTGGCACCGGAATCCCTTTTAAAATGCAAGCTAAATTAGGAGCGTGCACCATGTAATTGAATGTGCTTACACACCACAGAATGATCTGGGGTCGTAGTGCACTCTTCACCTTTTAAATAAACCTCCTTGCCATCCCTCATGCATCTGTACGTGAATGGAAGCGACCAAACTTCGTGCAGGAAGGCACTTCCTAGTTGTTCATATCTGCCTAGGGCATAATGTTTCATGCACAAACTGAACTTAAACAGGGGGAACGGTAACGTGATCAACCCGTGTACAAGCCAAACAGTGGAGTTCAATTCAGCAATTGAGAAAGGCAAAGGCTCTAATTTTTCAATGTGCAGCAATGAATATGTAGCATCTTTCATGGACATGAACTGTTGTGTTGCAGTTAAATTAAAAGGAAGGAACAAAGATGAAGTATTCATATAATCCCAGGGGACTTTCCCAGCCTTTAAAGTTTGCAAAGTCCATGCAAACTGCATAACAGAACGCAATTGATTTTGACCATGATACAATACAGACAAATCATCTTGCACAATGTCTACAACAGATGAAACAATATTATCTAATGTATATATTCTTGAAGACAAGGTGTTAATGCTATTATCAATTACAGCCAATACTTTTTCCATATTGGCTTGGTCAATTGCTCTTAATCTGGATGCAGCCTCAATTTGTGAAAAGTTTCCAGATTTCGTTGTAAACAGCATACACCCATCTGTTGGACCTGCCTACTACAGGACCCTTAACAAAATCATTCAAATCTATTTTGTCGTTTAGTCGCGATAAATGAAGTTTAACAGACGATAAGGTGGAATGTTGCAGCCATTACAGGCATAACTTACCTACCGAGTAGGTAGTAACTGTGTGAGAAGATTCAAAACGGGGGTCCACTCAAACCTGAGTATACCCGGAGTTAAATCCAGAAACCTATGTTGACATGAATCCGAGCTCGTTTGCCACACTAACCACCCTTCAGGATCTAATGTAGAAATATTGAAGGTTGTGTTGAAAACATATGACTGCAACTTAGTAAGGGACAGATCTGTATGGTTAGCCCAATTAGGATAAGCACCCAGATCCAGGATAGAGGGAGATTTCAATTTTTGAGAGGTAGCCAATCCGAAGCAAGTGGTCTGAAAAATTGAGGAATTCAAAAATAACATATGGTTCGGAATGAGGCAGGCACGATGCAAAGCTTCTGTTCCATGTACCTGCCACGGTTTAGAACCCCAAACCGATTTAAGCTCGATAGTAGCTTTCCATAGGTCATAACCTCCGATAGGCAATTCGTCCATAAAGGACCTGGAATATAGCAATTTGGTGTCTGTCAGTCTTACTTTGGAAGCAGACTCAGGAGCAACCTTAAAATAAAAGGAGGCCGGGTTAGACACACTAAAATCCGAAAATCATGTGAACTTGTTCACCAAAGTAGTGGAGCTTCCAGGCATCGGGGCAGGACAATGTTCCCATTGTGTAAAATTTACAAAATTTCTAAACGTATTTGCCCTGTGTAGGAAATGCGTGCCATAATGTTGATAGCAAATTTGCTCATCATAATTTGCAGTATCTAAATACAAATCTTCAGCATCAAATGCAGCATAATATTTTAAATCAGAAAACAGTGCTTCTATGGCTTGTACATCCCAATCATCCGATTGGATGTTCTGTTTAACTACATCACCCATAGAAACACGAAATACATTTGGCACATTGATTACTTCAGTGGGGCCAAGAATTTGGAATTTTACAGCATCCCAAGCAATCCCATCACGCTCAGGCCAGGCAGTAATGTTCACAAAAGTCTGGTCCCTCTTCATAATGTGCGATGAGGAGTGGGGGGCTAAAGTTCCATTAACTAATCCAATTGTAGATCTTTCATTCAGGTAGTGTCCATTGATAAGTCTAAAAAACACTATCACAAAGCCAATGGACATAAACAAAAAGATACATGTGAGCACCAGCCAAATGTAAATCCAAGGAGGAATTAAAAAATGTCTTTTGAACCAGGCAACAAAAATAGAAACTTTGGACGGGGCACTGGAAGTCATTGAATTAGTGTCAAACGAATCATGTGACTGGTTAATTGCGGTGGATTGCAAAAGAGGCACCGGGACATCCGCAGGATAAGTGTATTCAGGATCTTCAGGTAGACCACCAGACGATGGCGGCAATAAAGGACCAGTAACTGTATGAATCTCAACGGCAACGTCAGGCAAGGTGTTAGAAGCCGGGGCCACAACAGAATTTCGCAGTATTGAAGGGCAAGAAATCGCTGGTGTCATACTAAGAAGTATCGGCCACTCGCTGTAGCTTGACATTGTCAATAGAGATGTACCTGTTATCCTTGCGACCAGGAAGTGGAGGTAAAATGACTGTACGTGTACCCTGTACTCCAAGCACCGGAACTGGTGCACGATATGAGGGGCCGAACTCTTTTTTGTTCTCCACCTTCTCTCGGACCAGGTCACCAACTCGAGGTAGCCAGCCGACTATCGGAACCTTCAGCTCTGCGTCAGGTGAGGAGGGTACGTGTTCTTTTGCTAGAGTGTCTCTGGCTTCTTGAAGATTCTGCAATACAGCACAGTGATCATCTAGGTCAAAGGGAGCGGCAGCCGCCGCCATGTCTAGACCGTCAAGGTCTGGGACAAACATTCGAATACCAAAGAGCATCATGTATGGGGTCCGCCCACCCAGAGACCTTCTAGGGAGATTATTAAGTGCACGTTGCACGTCATACAAGTGGGCTAGCCAGTTCCGGCCCGTACCTAAAACCCTGGCTGTCAAAGATTGCTTTAAGTCACGGTTCATTCGCTCCACAACACTATTGCCCTCAAGCCGGTATGGAGACTGTTAGACCTGACATCCTTGGCGTGGGTTTTTCCCCTATCTTTTGCCTCTACTACCTGGATTTTTGACGCTGTGCTGGATTTCGTTTTTGCTGGTTTAGATGCTTTGGACACTCTGCCACTGCTAATCAGAGCTAGAGTGTAAGTGCTCCCTGTGTAAAATATCATATTGATTGGATATACCTGATTGGCATATCTGTATCACCATGAAGTCCCTAGTAAAGTGCACTGTGTGTGCCAGGGCTGGTGATGACAGATGCCACTAGTGGGTCAGCAGCGCTGATTGCGCCTCCCACCTGTGTAGCCCTAAAATGGTGTCTCAGGCCTGCCACCGCAGGCCTGCCTGCAGTCCCCGGACTGCCATGTCCTCCTGGCCAGTGTCCACACTGACCGGGCCTAACCCTTCCCTTTTTATACACGTCAGTCATCCCTATGGAAGGCCCAAGGTTCCCCCCTGGGCAGGGTGCAGTGTATGTAAAAGGTAGAGCAGGTACTAGTGCAGGTATCATGCTCTGGTAGTGAACAGCGGCCATTTTGTGTGTTCACTGCTGCAAGGTTATCTTGCTCCATAGGCTAACATGGGGGAGGCTGGTGCCAATTGCTATCCGCCTATCTTCTCATAGGAACAAGATAAGACATGAGTGTTTGATATCCCTGAGCTCAGCATTTAATAACACATCTTTTAGGAGAGGTTGTTTTTAAATCCTGAGTTGGAGAATAGTACTTTTTAGAGAGTAGCTGTTCTCTTGTCTGACCCTTCTGTGCCTGGGCATGCTTGTGGATTGACTGTCTGGCTTGAGAGTGACAGGGGCTGGGGATCCCCCAGGAGGTTGGCTGAGTCAGCCCTTTGCTGAATGGCGACATTTGCAAGTAGAGTGGAGGGAGGAGATAGCACCTGGGAGTGAATAGGGCTGTGCCTGCCTGCCACACTGCTGGCTCCACCTCCTGCTGGGCGGCTGACGACTCTGCCCCTCACTCTGAAAAGAAAGCAGAAGCCAGGAAAACAAAGTGCTCCAGCAACACCCAGAACTGGATCAGACCGGGCTCAGGACCCACTTGCACAAAGACTTCAAAGACTTTTTGGGGTATAAGTACAAGACCCCTGACAACAGATTTTTAGATTCTACAATCAAGAGGAACCTCTGCTGAAAGACGGACTGCTGAAGGACTGAGGGAAGATTGCCTTGCTGTGTGCTCTAAGGGCTGACCTGTTCTGCTGTGCAACTGAAGCTGAGGAGGAGAAGGGGCCTTGATGTGTGCTGTGACCCTACCTACTTGACCTAACAAGACTTTGCTGTGTGCTGTGTCTTCAACTCTGAATCTCCAAGGGCCTGAGAAGAGCTGGCCTCCTGTTTCGCAACCCAGGGATAGAAAGGTTGCCAAGACTTTAAGACTCTGCTGTGTCCCCTCTGTGCTGCTGTGTGCTGCAAGGACCGTGGACTGTTCTACCAAGCGTCTAAACATCTGCCCCGGGAAGTGCGCTGGCTGCTCTCTGTTTTGCTGGAGAGTGCCACGCTGATTTTGGCCTGACACCGGTTGCCGCCCTGAGAAGACCGACGTGCTCTTCGGCACGTGTATTGCTGTGGCTGCAGGATTGAGGGCGACCCCCGTGCTAACTAAGCCGCTGTGAGGCTTGGCGGCGTCACGATCGACCCGCTGACACGGGGTGCCGTGGAATACCCTGCCCGCGATACACCGCCGCGGCCCGGGGGCCTGAAACTGATCGAAGGCTGCACTTCCCCGCTCTGCGAAGCCGCGGAGAAGAGAACGAGGAGGCCGCGACCTGATTGGTTGCTGGTAGGAGGCTTGGTCGGAAGAGCCGCGCTGGGAGTGGCTGACTCCGGTGCCGTCGACATCGTCACTGGGGGCTCGTCGAGGGAACCGCGACCGGATTGGTCCATCGCTCGGGAGCTGTGAAAGCCCTGCACCACGCAGCCTGAGAGGAGCGCTTTAGTTATAAGCGCAGGAGGCACCGCTGGAGGAACGTGGGTATTTAACTACTGAAAGCCTACGAACTTATTCTTTTCCTTTGACTACGAAGTCCCAAGAGAGACTAGAGACTATCTTTTTACGCTCCTAACAACCTAAGAAAACGATTAATATGCAACACTATGATAATTGATTTCCACTGCTGAAACTAGATAAAGTTATATTTTTTATATACTTACCTGTGTGGTCTACGTTTGTGGTGTACTAGGGGGGTCATTGTAGTTGTTACGTGCAAATACTTTACACATTGCCTTGGGGATAAGCCTGTCTGCTCGAGCCAAGCTACCTAGAGGGTGAGCAGGGGTTATCTACCGTGTGTGTCCCTGTACCCTGACTAGAAGCAAGGGTCTCTATTTGGTCTAAGGTGCTTACCTCTGCCAACTAGAGACCCCCAGATCTAACATTGGTGGCAGCGGTGGGATTAGAACCAGTATTTGCACTTGACCTGCAGTGATTCTTTGTACATCACTAGTCTAGTTAGCAGTTACATATTGCACAAAGTTTTTGAAACCTATTTTTGGAAGACCTAGGAAGTATCATGTCTCTGAATGGAATTGCAATTCGAAGTAAAGGAGTTGCTCACATACAAAAAAGAGCAGCTGAAGCAATTCTGCAAGCAGCTAGGATGCCCAGTGAAGGGCAGCGCTAACAAGGAGGAGCTACAGAAAGCTCTGAGGGCCTGGTGGGAGGCCAAACATGTTACGCCAGAGGATTTGACTGGAGAGGACGGTGCACAGGAGCATGGAGTTGGATCCAGTGATTTGCCAGTGAATAGGCCAGCGTCTAGGGCTGGCAGCACCCCTTCCATTAGGGGCCTCTCTCCAGAGGAGCTGGAGGAAAATCAGAGGATTAGGGCCCATGAGATTGAACTTTTTAAGCTCAAAGCTCAAGCAGAAGAGAGGAAGCTGCGCCTTGACAATGAGAAGAAGGCGGAGGAGAGGAGGAATGCTCTCGCTTTGGAAGAGAGAAATCTCCAGTTGGCTCATGAGTTGAGCATGAGGGAGCCGGACATTAAAGCTAAACAGGTGGAGTCCAGTCCGAATGGTGGCAGCGCACAACCAGTACAGGTGGGTAAAGTATACATTCCGAAAGATTTGGTGCAGAATTATCAGAGGGGTGAGGATATCTATGCATGGTTTAGATCCTATGAGCTTGCCTTGAAGATGAATGAAGTGCCTGAGAAGAGTTGGGGAGCAGGTTTGTGGAAGCATTTTGAGGCATCTGGGAGGGATGTCTTGGCACCCTGCTACAACGTGTATAAGACGGCCATCTGTTACCAAGGAGACATTGATGGATAGAATGTTGTTCCAGCAACAGCTGAACGATTTGATGAATATCGAAAATCGACTCTGATCTCGACTAGTGCTTGCCTACATGAGGGCAAAAGGAGCGTCTGAGGTTCCGTGTGAATCGGAACAACACTTTTTGGGTGTGTTCGAATACGGACGAGTTTGGTATCTACGAACCGCAAATGACGAGTTTAGTGGGTGTACGCGTTTTCGCTACGCTACTATGTACGGTTCGTCTCATTCCTAGGTATGTCCATCCGAACCCTCGGGTTCCATTTTTAGATGTGGCATCCATTTTGTTTCTTGCCCTCAAGTAGCCAGCGAACGGACCTTGTCCGCTCTGTGACCCTGGGATTCCCAAGCTTTCACGAAGGACACGTGTTTCTTTGAGGGTGTCTTTTATGATAAGGGAAATGACACGGCAAAGGCAGATGGCCCTGCTCAAGGCTCATCTTGCCGTGCTGGTCTATTGTTTCAGTCATGCATGCATTAGGCACGAGGTCTTTGATCCTGCAATCAAGTTTCCGTTATTACTCTCTGCACTCTTTTCCAATCTGTTGTGCATCCTTGTTTTTCCTTTACATCTGTTTCTGTCCCTTTTCCTAATTAGTTTACAATCAGAATGGAATGTGCTTAGTGTGGGGATGATGTGCTTTTACAGTTGGGAACCGGCAATGTTGCTGTCATTATGTTCCGGGCTCCTGAAACATGAATGCGACCCTTTTGAAGTTTACTGTGGGAACGGAGTTGTAACCTTTTGTTCGTCATGTTGTGCAATGACCAAAATGTGTATAAAAGGAGCGATCCACTTTTGCAATTTGAAGCAGTCTCCCAGAACCTACACGTTGTGTACTTCTTGCGATTTCTGTATCCCTGCAGTAAATAAACGCTGATCTTTGACGCCGCCGGAAGTGTCCCGTGTCTCTGTGTTTTGTATGCCGGAACAAGTAACCCACGAAGGTTTCAGGTGTTGTCCCCTGGCACCGCTGGGCCTTAGAATAGCCCAGTCCTTCAGTTGGCGCCCAACGTGAAGCGACATCAGCGGTACCGGTCCAAAGCCCGACGATCGTGAGGAACTTCGTGTGAAATCTCCGAGGGAAGGTGCACCCCGCTTCATCGATCCAGTTGTCGAAATAAGTGGCCCGAAGACTTTTCCCGCGAAGATTCCCGCCTCCTGGCGGCTGCGACGGACTGATGCCCTGACTGTCGACCTGTTTTGGCGCCTGGCGTAGTCCTTTGTACGGCGAGACGATAGACGGGCCTTCCTGGTGACGCCATTGCTTTTTCAGTTAAGTATTTGTGGGTCGCTCCCAGAGTTTATGGTTGTGTAGTTCCTTTTTGGGACGATTACTTTGTTGTTTGCATGGTTCCATTGCATTTGTGGTTCTTAGTTGTTGGTTCTTAGTTGTTGGGTTTTATTTGACGATTGCAATTGCCAAAAACCGAGGGTCTTGCATTTTTTGCGAGGACATCGTAGTTCGATAGCCCTTGAAGTTTGTAAACTCGGTTAGTGTGCACGATGCCTGGCCGTAGTACTTTGTTTGGTTTCCTTAAATGTTGCAGCACGGATTCCCGACTGGAGGATTCATGCCCGATACCTCCAGTTGGAACTCCAATTTATGAGCTCTATAGTCGCCACGGCGTAGGTCCTATTGTATATAATGAATATTGGATTCGTTACACTAAAAATGATGGTGTTCTTAGTTGGCCATCACATGGTAGTTTCGAAACTGCAATATTAGATAATCTTGAAGGTAAATTGTTTAAAAAGAAGGCTAGGCCGGCCATGTTTGATTCCTTTCGATTATGGCGCAAAGAGGCCAAGCAGAAAGAAATCAAACAGATTAAAAAAAATAAGAGAGAAGGTGTCATTACGGTGATGCGAAATGCAGAACAGTATCAGCGAGACAAAGATGAGAAGCAGCAGGAAGTTTGTGCTAGACTTCATCATATGGCAGTGGATAAATGTTATCCGGTGTTACCGTCTAGTTCTGATAAGACGGGAGAGGAAGTGATAGAGGATCCATTATTGTCTTATCTATTGAAATCACCACCTCCCTATGCACCAGATACCGTGGGTCCTGTGATTCCTCCGGTTCCTCAACCTGTTGTTTTGGCGGCTGCTGGTCAGCCTGTCGTTCCTCCTGTTCTTCCGAATCCCCTTGTGCCGCAACTTGTCCATCCTCCTTTACCCGTTCTTCTTCCTACTGCTCCTTTGCCAGTATCCCTTCCGCCCAATCTTACTACTACTCCTGTTACCCCGACCACTGCTACTGTTTCTACGTTTACTCCTACTGTCGTCGCTCCTGTACCTCCTTCTTCTTCTCCTTCCGTTCGTAGTCGTATATTTAATGCTGTTGCTACTCTCTATTCTCCACTTTTTGCACCGGTACTCGGGTCCGATCTTTCTGATGTTGCTCAGAGGCGCAGTCAAATTCCTGATGGTAGGGAACGTGAGTCGTTGGTAAAAAATGGCGCGTAAATGGATTAGGCATCCTGCGAAGTACACGTCGCGTATAGTTTTTGAGACATTTTCCCAGTTTAATGAGCCCACACAAAGATTTGTGTATGAGGAAATGTGTAAATCTTTGAGAGAAGAGTGGGATAATGATGCGGTAGATAATGTACCGCCCGAGATCACTGAGCTCCAGAACCAATTTTCGACTGGTATGATTGTGGGTGATAACGTCCGACGTGCTTTGGAGCGTCTGTTATCTTTTCGATCTATAGTACAACCTCGCGCATTGTTTAAAGACGCAACTGCGGAGTGGATGGCGAAACCTGGTCAGTATCCTATGCGGGAAGTTCCCCCAGTATGGATGCCGGGTGATCCTGCTGCTAATCCTGCTATTCTACCACACTTTCAGAGAGTTTGTATACACCTCCCATGGAAGCGATCAGAAGTTTTGCAGGTAAAGCAAACTTTGCCTGACCCCCGCAAAAATCCTGCAGGTTATTATAAGGAATTATCCCAGTTAATGGATGCTACTGTTATGAACCTTGCCGATATTGACATGTTGTTTGGTAATGTAGTACCTCAACCGATTTGGGCAAAAATCCGTCAAGAGAATCACACAGCTGAGTTAGGTGGTGATTGGGCTGCTCTTGCGGCGGCTGACGGATGGCAAGTTGGTGGGGCTAAACCTGAGCAGCTCATTGAGAATCTGCCCCAGAGGATAATTACACTTATGAAGACACTTATGCCAGCCATACGCGTTAATTGGGACAAATTGTCTGCGTGCAAACAAAAGAAGGACGAGAGTCTCTCCGATTTATTTACGAGATTTGAGGAGGCGTTTATTGATCATAGTGGTCAGGATATGAGCTCTGAGGGAGGTCAGCGGTTGTTTGTTGATAAATTTGTATCGAATTTGTTGCCCGAACTAAGCAACAAGTTGAAGAATTCTGAAAGTTCGTGGGCCGTTTCTACCACTGCTCAGATATTAGCCACGGCCCAATACTACGAAAATAGAGAGAAGGAAGAAAGCGAGCGCGCAGATAAGAAAACAAAGGATCTTAAAACTAAGGTCTTATTGCAGCAAGCGTATCCTCCGCGCTCAAATCAAAATGACTCGCAACAGCCAAATCGATTACAATCGCAGTTTTCTAGATCACAGTTGCGTACTGACTCCTCTGCACCTCGCTCTGTGTTGGGGTATAATCAATGCGCATATTGTAGGGGTGAGGGCCATTTGAAGTTTAATTGTCCAGTTTTGTGTGACCGGAACAATGGTGTTTCGGCTCGAGGAGGTCGTAGTGGTCCTCAACAAGCGTCACGTGGTAGAGGTCGCGGTGTTGCTCAGAATCAGAACGAGCGTCTTGCCACTTCATCGGATTCGCAAAATTGCTTTGATCGGCGCGATCCATCGTCTGGTGGATCTGCACAGTATCATGTGGATGACTATTATGTCGAGCATGATGTTGGTGCTGACGGTACTTACTAGGACAGCCATAGACAAAGAAAGGGAGAAGTATCAGTTCCGGTTGATCAGAGAGGGCCTTATGTCGCAGTTGCCACATTGGGCGTAGTTGAGCCTTTTCTGTTGGACACTGGTGCAGCGAAAAGTTCCATCATTCATTCGAAACTCCCTGGCGCGCCTTTGTCTGGCTTAACGAATGTTTCCGTTGGATTCTCTGGCGCCCCCGTTAGTAATCCAGTTTCTAGCCCTTTGCCCCTTCCAATTGGGTCTCGTGAGTTAGAAGCTCTGTTGATTTTGACTACTAGTTGTGGTGAGAATCTTTTGGGCCTGGATTTATTGAAGCGGTGATATGCGACTTTGTACTGTTCTCCTGCGGGAGTGGAGCTTACACTAGGTCAGAGAGTGATCCCGCTGTTAGTAATCTAGAATCATCTATCACACAGACCCTTGACAAAGTTCTTCCTCTTACAAGGGTCCAAGTAAAAAGTAATGCTTCACCATGGTTTACTGAGGCACTAAAAATTGACAAGCAAAAATGTCGGGCCGCTGAACGCCAGTGGAGGAAATCAAAGACTGATGAGCACCGCAGAAATTATATAAATTTTCACTCAATTTATATGAATAAGATTAAATCCGCAAAAAGGGCCTATCTTACTCAGCGTATCAACAAAGCGGCCCACTCTAGTAAAGAGCTATACAAGATACTGAAGGAATTTACCGCCCCTCAGGTTGAGCGATCTTCTTTTGTACCTACCCAAGACTGGGTCGACTCCATTGCCTTGTTTTTTGATAACAAGATCAAAACTATCTATGCCTCATTTCTCTCTCGGGCAGCCGTTCATGTCTGCCATACCACCGATATGAGTCAAACTAGCTCCTCGCCTCAACAGAATAACATTCCTTTATTAACGGAGTTTGATCCCATAACCAGCATCGAAGTCAGGGAGAGCCTAGAAAGGGTCAAGTCCGGCTCCCCCGCCGACCCCTTTCCTCCCCGCTCCTGTGCCAAAATTTTACCTCTATTTGTGGATATCTTAACCTTTGTTTTCAATCAGTCTTTTAATCAAGCCACATTCCCCCGAAGATGGAAACAGGCACAGGTGAAGCCCATTCTTAAAAAACCCTCGGCTGACCCTAGCGTGCCAGCCAACTATCGTCCTATCTCCTTGCTCCCCTATTTTGGGAAGGTCCTGGAGCTCCTAGTCAATAAACGTCTCATGACCTATCTTGAGACCCACAGGCTCCTCGATCCTTCCCAATCAGGCTTCCGTGCGGCTCATAGCACGGAGACCGCAGTCATTGAGGTAGTGGACAATATCAGACTGGCCCTGGATCGCCGAGAGTCGGCAATCCTGGTCCTTCTGGACCTGTCGGCAGCATTTGACACAATCTCCCACAGTATTCTCAAACATCGTTTGTGGGAGATTGGTGTCAGAGGGAGGGCCCTGGACTGGTTTGTGAGCTATCTGGCAGATCGTTTTACTAAGGTTTCTGTGGACGGGATTACCTCCCGTTCCTACCCAGTAACGGTCGGGGTCCCGCAGGGCTCGATCCTCAGCCCAATGCTGTTTAATGTTTACCTAGCCCCGCTGGCTGACATCATCAGGTCTTATGGTTTTGACACACTATCATATGCCGATGATACTCAGCTGTTAGTGACTTGTGATCCTGACCAGTCTGATGTCCAAACACGTTTCAAGAGCTGTTTAACTAAGATCAATGACTGGATGCATTTAAACAGGCTTCAGCTTAACGGTGGGAAGACCGAGGTAATCCTATTCGGGAAGGCCGAAAAGTTCTGGACCTGTGACTGGTGGCCTCCAGAGCTGGGTACCTGCCCTACGCCCAAGCTCGCAGTCCGTAACCTGGGTATTACAATTGATAATTCTTTATCTCTGAAAACCCACGTAAATCAAGTGCTGGGGACCTGTTTCGGCATCATGCGTCTGCTACGCAAGATTTTCAAATGGCTACCCATAGAAGCCAGGAAACCGCTGGTCCAGGGTCTAATCATCAGTCGATTAGATTATGGCAATGCCTTATTTACAGCACTTAACCAGGATCAACTCTGCAAACTACAGATTCTCCAGAACACGGCCGCGAGGCTTGTTCTGGACCTCCCTCCACGTACTCCCTCTGCCCCCATTTTGAATACCCTACATTGGTTGTCTATTCGCCAAAGAGGGCGTTTTAAAATCCTATGCCTTACGCATAAGCTAATGCAAGGCACCGGCCCTCTATACTTGGCGAAAAAACTCCAAAGGTACGTCCCAGGACGCTCGCTGCGGTCCAGCGCTAGACCTCTACTTGTCCAACCCCGTGTCCGGACTGCCCGTAATGGAGGTCGCTCTTTTTCATACCAGGCTCCCACGCTATGGAATAGACTTCCTTTGGATTTACTTTCCATAACCGACCATCCACTTTTTCGTAGAAAGCTGAAAACCTGGCTCTTTTCTCAAAAAGCTTAGGCACATCAATATCACGCTACCGCCCAGTCTCTTTGTCTTGGTTGCTAGCGCCCTGCGACCTTTGGTGATTTGTGCGCTATACAAAAATCTTTGACATTGACATTGACATTGACATCTCTCCTATGTATCTGTCGACTGATAAGCTCCCACCAGAATTGAGTTCTCTTCCTGATTCTTTGTGGGCGACAGGTCCTAATGACGTGGGCCTCCTGGATATACCACCATATGTTGTTCAATTGAAATCAAACGTGCGACTGCCACGCATTCCCCAGTATCGTATCTCTCTTGATGGAGAACGAGCGCTATTAGCGATCATTTACGATTTGATCGATAAAGATGTCATCGAGGAAACACGGGGTAACGTGTGTAATAGTCCTGTGTTACCTATTTTGAAACGAACTGATCCATCTAAGCCTCTTGTGTATCGTTTTGGTATTGATTTAAGGGAGGTAAATAAAATTGTTGTTCCACAGTTCCCCGTGGTGCCTGATATTACAGCTTTGCTGACTCTGATTCCAGCTTCTGCATTATGGTTCTCGGTAATCGATCTGAAGAATGCGTTCTTTAGCATTCCGATTGCTGAGGAAAGCAGAGATTTATTCGGTTTCTCATTAGGTGGTCGCAGCTTCAGGTTCAAACGCGCACCTCAGGGCTACTGTGAGAGTCCATCGATCTACAGCCAAGCTCTTAAGAGTCAACTCGATGCGTTTGTGTTGCCGGCTGGTGCGGCTTTGATTCAGTACGTCGATGATCTGTTGGTAGCTGCTGACACTGAACAGATTTGCAAAACTGCTACAGTATCACTGTTACGGCATCTATGTGACTTACATCACAAAGTGTCACCTTCTAAACTACAATATTGTTGTCAAGAAGTAACCTATCTAGGTCACTTATTGTCAAAGGTGGGAAGAAGGTTGACCCCTGAAAGAATTGCAGCAATTGCTCGAATGACTGTGCCAACAACTCAGAGAGATGTGCGTGCCTTTCTAGGTATCACGTCATACTGCAGACAGTGGATTCCAAATTTTTCACTGTTAGCGAAGCCATTGATAGCTCTCACGTGCAAGGATGTTTCGACTCCTTTGCCATGGACGGAAGAATGTCAGAAAAGTTTTTCTGAACTACGTGATGCGTTGTGTTCGGCTCCTGTGTTAGGTACTCCTGATTACAGTAAGCCATTTACACTATACGTTCACGAGAGAGAAGGTTGTGCGTTGAGTGTTTTGACGCAACAATTCGGTGGTAAGCAGCGTCCATGTGCATATTTTTCCTCGACCTTAGACCCGGTAGCTAGAGCGTTGCCAAGTTGCTTGAGGGCGACAGCGGCAGCTGCAGTGTCTATTCGACAATCTGCAGGTCTGGTCATGGATAATATGCTCATAGTGATGGTTCCGCATGCAGTTGACACTCTCCTGAATCGGACAAAAACTCAACATCTGACGAGTGCAAGGTTGTCAGGGTACGAGTTGACCCTTTTGGCAAGTCATATACAGATCAAGCGTTGTAATGTGCTGAATCCGGCGACATTGTTGCCGATTAATATGGAAACAAATGATGTACCACCACATGATTGTTATTTACGAACTGAGGAAGAAACGAAGGGTCGTGTGGACCTGAAAAACACTCCATTGACAGATCCCGATGGCACTTTATATGTTGATGGTTCATGTTTTAAGTTACCGAATGGTGATGTGACGACTGCGTATGCTGTAGTGACGTTGAGCACGGTTGTGGAAACTGCGAGATTGAGTCAGAATTCAGCGCAAGCGGCAGAATTGATTGCGTTAACAAGAGCGTGTGTTTTGTCTAAGGGAAAGCGAGTGAATGTGTTCACCGATAGTCAGTATGCATTCGGTGTTGCACATAGTTTTGGTCGATTGTGGAGAGAAAGAGGATTTATGACATCGCATGGTACGAAGATCCAACACGGGCAGCTCGTGAATGATCTTTTGGATGCACTTACATTGCCTAAACAGGTAGCGATTGTTAAATGTAGTGCGCATCGAAAGGTTACGGATGACGTTGGTCGTGGTAATGCATTTGCGGACGAGATTGCTAAGGAAACGGCTAAGAATCTTGCAACCCGAATGTATGTTACGAGGTCAGTGAGGTGGCCGACGGAGACTGGTATGTGTGAAGACACTGTTGAGAGTGTGAAAGCAATTCAGAATGAGGCCACCGAGATTGAAAGGACCAAGTGGAAAGAAAGTACGGGAAAGTTGGACATGCATGGATGTTGGGTTGACTTGTCGGAACGTCAGAGGTGGATGTTACCGGATGCGTATGTATTAGCCGTCGTGACTATAGCTCATGGGTTGTCACACATTAGTGCGAAAGGTATATGCAAGTTATTGTCCCCTGTATGGAAGAACGATGGTATTACTAAATGTGCTGAGAGGGTGGTTAAGAGTTGTATGGTGTGTTTGATGCATAATCCTGGCAAGGGCACCCCCACTCCACCCGGCCATTTTGCTCCCCCTGCTTGTCCCTTTGAGGTTATCCAACTGGACTTCATCCATATGGAGAGATGCAATAACCTAAAGTATGTTTTGGTTGTGGTTTGTGCGTTCTCCAGATGGATTGAGGCCTATCCTCTTAAGGATAATACTGCCCTGTCCACAGCGAAAGTCCTACTGAAGGAATACTTCCCTCGATATGGAATGCCACGGATTGTGTGGTCAGATAACGGAAGCGAGTTTGTGGGAAATGTGATGCAGAGTGTGTGTAAGGGCCTTGGAATTCGACAGAAATTCCATAGTGCCAATCATCCTCAGGCAGCGGGTTTAGTTGAAGGGTACAATGGTACTCTGAAGCTGAAACTTGCGAAGATACAAGCTACGACTGGTTTGTCATGGCCTGATGCCTTGCCTCTGGCTCTCCTATCAACCAGAGCGACTGTACACTCTCGAGTAGGGCTCAGCCCATATGAGATTGTGTTCGGCCGCCCTGCGAACATTTGGGGAGTCCCGAGACCTAAGGCCTTTGATAGTCTTGAGTATCCAATGCTAATTGATTATCTTCATGATCTGACTACTAAACTGAGGTTAATTCATCAACAGGTCTTTGAAGCTTTGCCGGCACAGACAGAGGGTCCTGGACATCGGCTCCAACCGGGTGACTGGGTTGTTACCCGAAATTTTGGCCGAAAATGCAACTTGGAGCCGAGATTTGTGGGACCCTTTCAAGTGCTATTGGCTACAAGGACTGCAGTTCGGTTGGAAGGCAGAAAGAACTGGGTACACGCCGGCCATACCAAGAAAGTTCCGATCCCTTCACCAACAGATAGTTGGGTGAGAACTGGTATTGCGGCAACGGAAACCGAGACCCCTCTATGCTTTGTGCCGTTTAGTGATGCTCAACCCGTAGGAGACAATTCATTGCAGCCAGACACCTCTGCTGAGTCGTCAGTTTGGGAGAACTCAAGGTCTGAGTTGTCATCTAATCGACTGAACACTGTTTCACCAGCTGAACAATTATTTGAAGAACAGACTCGACCTGGAAGAAATCGATACTTTCTTCGTCCACGTAACAAAGACTAATAACATTTTTCTTATATTTTCCCTTACTGTTGCCACGAACATTACGAACAATTACAATTTTTTGAGTTTCTTTTTATGTGTGCTTTTCACAGCTAAAGAGATTTGTATTAAGCTGAGTGATTAGGAAAACCTATCATCCGGGTTAACCGTAGGGCCGTGCGGGTACTCCCTTCTGTTTAGCAGGTTTCTGACACTAGGTCGGTTACTTTTTGTCGATTCCTGGGAACTCCTGGGAATTGATAATCGCTACTCAGAACGAAGTGCGTCAAGTACGTCACGGACGGTTTTTAGAGGATGGCATTCTCTAAGCTGTTGGAAGTAGAAAGGATGTTGGCGCAAAGATCAAAATTGCATAAGATTGTACGAACGAAATGTTTTTTGTTTCAGGTATTTCTGCTGTTTCTGACTATGTCTATGCTATTGGTGGGTGGAGTGTATTTTGGAATACAGTCGTTATTGCCTTCCATTTCACCTGCTCTTTCTCCTAAACCAAGCTCTATTACCACTGTTTCTCCACATTCTTTTCATCCCCTGCCCCAACATGAACAGGTTAGACGTGCGGAATTCATGAATAACTCCTTCGTTCAACTCCTACATCAGCATCAGTTGGTGATGAATACTACCAACTGTTGGGTGTGTGGGTTAATGCCACATACCATGGATAGGGGTATTCCGTATCTGGTTCTTCCCTATAGCTCCCAAGGGTCAGCTCGAGCATTCCAAACTATGTTCCGTAGTGCACTGGATTCCTACCCCAGTCGGGAGCCACGCTCTGCAAACTTTGGTCCTGGTCCGTACCACAAGCCTTTGGCGATAGCGATTGCGGATTTAGATAGGGATGTTTTTGATGCATCGCTTATTCCAGATGAAGAGGTTCGAGCCTATAAGGATCTGAGTGAGGCTGAGTATAGTACGTCAGTGGGTGATAGACAGCTCAAGAGCTCGTCTCCAATATGGATCGTACCCCACCTCGGTAATTTCTGCTTGAAAGGTCTTGGTCGAAATCCGAGAGCACAACTTGGGAACAGTGCTTGTACTGATACGTATGTTCTAACGATGCTCTCTTCCCCTGTTTTTCTGCCTGCCAAGGGTACCTATTTCGTATGTTATGAACGTGCATATACATGGTTGCCCCGTGACTTCTCGGGTACCTGTTATATTGCGAATCTTTTGCCACCGACTTTTACAGTTGCCTCAGACTATCACAAGACTAGAGTTGTGAGAGGCGTTATTAGCGAAGAGGACACTGCCGGTCAAGAAGCAGGAGACTTCTTTAAGGGTTTCCTACCGTTTTGGGGACCTATGGTTAATAGTAGGAACCTAAGACAGTTGACCCGTGTGGTAGAGTCGACTGCTAACATAACTGCGAGTGCTCTTGGTAATTTAACAGCAGAACTTCAGGCGGATAGACTTATGACGTTGCAGAACCGTATGGTTCTAGACGTTGTTCTTGCGGATAGAGGTGGTGTGTGCAAAGTTATCCATTGGAGCTGTTGCATTTTCATTCCTGACAATGCTCCAACTGTTTACCAAGCCATCTCGAAGTTGCATAAGATTTCCGAGTCCATACACGTGGACGAAGGTAATTGGACACTTCTAGGATGGTTTTGGGGCCTGATATCAATTTGGGGTTGGAAGATTCTGATGATCGTAGGGGTTGTTGTAACGTTTTTGTTCACGTGTTGTCTTTGTGTACAGTGTGGTCCTGCCTTATGTGGTCTCTGTGCTACAACGTGTATAAGACGGCCATCTGTTACCAAGGAGACATTGATGGATAGAATGATGTTCCAGCAACAGCTGAACGATTTGATGAATATCGAAATCGACTCTGATCTCGACTAGTGCTTGCCTACATGAGGGCAAAAGGAGCGTCTGAGGTTCCGTGTGAATCGGAATGACACTTTTTGGGTGTGTTCGAATATGGACGAGTTTGGTATCTACGAACCGCAAATGACGAGTTTAGTGGGTGTACGCGTTTTCGCTACGCTACTATGTACGGTTCGTCTCATTCCTAGGTATGTCCATCCGAACCCTCGGGTTCCATTTTTAGATGTGGCATCCATTTTGTTTCTTGCCCTCAAGTAGCCAGCGAACGGACCTTGTCCGCTCTGTGACCCTGGGATTCCCAAGCTTTCACGAAGGACACGTGTTTCTTTGAGGGTGTCTTTTATGATAAGGGAAATGACACGGCAAAGGCAGATGGCCCTGCTCAAGGCTCATCTTGCCGTGCTGGTCTATTGTTTCAGTCATGCATGCATTAGGCACGAGGTCTTTGATCCTGCAATCAAGTTTCCGTTATTACTCTCTGCACTCTTTTCCAATCTGTTGTGCATCCTTGTTTTTCCTTTACATCTGTTTCTGTCCCTTTTCCTAATTTGTTTACAATCAGAATGGAATGTGCTTAATGTGGGGATGATGTGCTTTTACAGTTGGGAACCGGCAATGTTGCTGTAATTATTTTCCGGGCTCCTGAAACATGAATGCGACCCTTTTGAAGTTTACTGTGGGAACGGAGTTGTAACCTTTTGTTCGTCATGTTGTGCAATGACCAAAATGTGTATAAAAGGAGCGATCCACTTTTGCAATTTGAAGCAGTCTCCCAGAACCTACACGTTGTGTACTTCTTGCGATTTCTGTATCCCTGCAGTAAATAAACGCTGATCTTTGACGCCGCCGGAAGTGTCCCGTGTCTCTGTGTTTTGTACGCCGGAACAGGTAACCCACGAAGGTTTCAGGTGTTGTCCTCTGGCACCGCTGGGCCTTAGAATAGCCCAGTCCTTCACCTCCCGGGAGGAATTCTGACAGGCTCAGAAGGAGTGCCCTTCTCTCATTGGTGTGCGGCAGCAGGCTGCAGACCAGGCAGCGGGCCTAGGGTCCAAGGAACATTTGATTTACTGGGAGGACGACTTACTTTATAGTGAGCCTAAGTTTGCTGAGCCCGGTGCAGCCCGTGTGCTGGTGGTACCCGAGCACTTCAGGAACTTCTTACTGGGTCTGGCTCATGACGTGCCTCTCACAGGACATCTGGGGCAAGACAAGACCTATCACAGGCTTGTCACCCACTTTTACTAGCCCCAGATGAAGAAGCACATCAGTACCTTTTGTAAGTCTTGCCAAACATGCCAAGCCAGTGGTAAGAGCGGATGAAAGTGCGTGGCACCCCTCCAACCTTTTCCTGTGGTGAGCACCCCTTTTGAGCGGGTGGGCATTGATATCGTAGGGCCCCTGGACCCCAGGACTGCCTTAGGCAACAGGTTCATCCTGGTCTTGGTGGACCACGCCACCCGGTACCCGGAAGCAGTCCCTCTCAGGACAATCACAGCACCCGTGGTGGGCCGTGCATTGATGGGGATCTTTTCCCGCGTGGGGTTTCCCAGAGAGGTGGTCTCTGACCGGGGTACCAACTTCATCTCTAGGTACATGAAGTCTCTGTGGGAGGAGTGTGGGGTAACTTATAAGTTCACCACTCCTTACCACCCTCAAGGAAATGGGTTGGTTGAAAGGTTCAACCGCACCCTGAAAGGTATGATTATGGGCCTAGCGGAGCCCATGAGACGGAAGTGGGACGTCTTGTTACCATGCCTGTTGTTTGCCTACAGGGAGGTGCCTCAGAAGTCCTTAGGGTTCAGCCCCTTTGAACTGCTGTATGGCCACCCTGTTAGAGGACCTCTCACACTGGTGAAGGAGGGGTGGGAGAAATCCCGTGGGAAAACCCCCCAGGATGTGTTCAGCTATGTGCTGGCTATCCGCAACCAGACACAGCGCTCCAGGAAGCTCGCTCAAGAGAACCTAGAAGCCAGCCAGGAGGAGATGAAAAAATGGTATGACCAGAATACCACTCTGGTAGAGTTTCATCCTGGGCAGAAAGTGTGGGTGATGGCGCCGGTGGAGCCTTGTGCGCTCCGTGACAAGTGGCCCGGGCCATACGAGGTGGTAGAGCGCAAGAGTGAGGTGACCTACCTGATCAACATGAAGACTCCTAGGCAGCCCCTGAGAGTCTTGCATGTGAACCGCCTCAAGCCCCACTTTGAGAGGTCTGAAGTGAAAATGCTCATGGCTACAGATGATGGTGGGGAAGAGGATAGTGATCCTCTCCCTGACCTCCTGGCAACCAAGGAGCAAGACGGGTCAGTGGATGGTGTGGTCCTCTCGCCCACCCTGACCCCAGAACAGCAGAGAGACTGTCACCAGGTGTTGGGTCAGTTTGCCTCCCTGTTCTCCCTGACCCCAGGTGTCACCAATTGGTGCGTCCATGATGTGGACACTGGAGATAGTCTACCTGTGAAACAGAAGTTTTACAGAGTAGCTGACAAGGTCAGGGCCAGCATCAAGGAAGAAGTTTCCAAGATGTTGGCGTTAGGGGTAATTGAGCCCTCCAGCAGTCCCTGGGCTAGCCCAGTGGTCCTAGTTCCCAAGAAAGCTGCTACACCCGGTGACCCGCCAGAACTTCGGTTTTGCGTGGACTACCGTGGGCTCAATGCGGTCACCAAGACTGACGCGCAC